>NW_008824941.1:4603330-4637880 GCF_000699105.1 Pygoscelis adeliae
TGCAGACCTAGCTGGAGGCTCTCCTGCAGTGTGCACTATACTTGCCTGTGTGCCACCATCATGTTTTGCACCTTAGTTTCATGTTGCATGTTGAATGAAATGATTAACTGTTTGTTAAGAGTATTTTTCAAATTGAAGAGAGACACCAGGACACCTCTCCTCTTGAGAGACCCCAGGAGAGGTGGTAATCTGTCCTACTGTCCATCACTCTCTCCATTTGGGAATACTGAGTCCCTGCTGGCACTGAGGAATCTTACCATGGGAGCTGGCATTGGATTAGTATTATTTTTCCATGTCTTTTCATCTGCAGCTATTCTCTCTCCTCTGGGCAGAGAATAAAGCAGAGAATAAAACTCATCATCCTGGATGGCTGGCACCCCAGGCAGATGCCTAATATGCAGAAATTAATGGAATCCCTTTTAAAGACCTTACTTTTTTAATCAGGTGAGAAATCTTTTTTTAAGAAAAAATGTGGTTAAACAAGATCAGGAAAATTTTCAACTCAAATAACAACCAGAGGAGGAAGCCAAAGGTTGAAAGGACGGAAGAGTGGAGAATCTGGAGACTGCGCTCCATGATTTTCCCAGAGACCAAAGGGAGGCTGATCAGCCTGTAGTTCCTTGTATTGTCCTTTTGGACTTTTTTGAAGATGGATGCAACATTTGTCTTCCTCAGTCTCCAAGTCCTTTCAAAAGTGATAGAAAGCAGCCTTGCATGGACATTTGCAAGTTTACTCACACCCTCAGAGGCAGCCTATTGGGTCCTGTGGGTTTGTGTGGGTCAAGTTCTCCAAGCAATCTCTGACTCCATCCTCATCCATTGCTGGTAGACTCCATCCTCATCCATTGCTCCTCACACAGAGATCCGGGAGACCTCACTGGTAAAGGTTAAGATAAAAAAAACACGGAATACCTTAGCCTTATCTGTATCTGCTGCCACTGGATTCCCTGTCCCAGCAATGGACTGACATTTTCTTTTTTCAGGTTTTTACTGCCAGTGTAGTAGTAGAGATTCTTCTTGTAAACTGTGATGTTCTTGTAAATCTTAACTGCATTTCAGCTTTGGCCTTTGTAACACCATCCCTACATGCCCAGGAAATATATCTTCTTTCCTCCTTTACAACCTGTCCCTGCTTCCTCCTCCTGTGTGTTGCCTCTTTGCATTGGAGCTCTGGCATGAATTTCCTGCTTAGCCAAGCTGGTGTCTTGATAGGTCTTACTTGTTTTCCTAAGTATTGGGATAGAGTATTCTTGTGCTTGCAGGATGCTGTCCTCAAAGACTTATCAGCTTTCCTGAGCTACTTTGCCCTTCAGAGCTGCATCTCACAGAATTCCACTGTCCAGTTTCTGAATAAGTTCAGGTTTGCTCACCTGAAGTCCAGGATTTGGACTGCACCATGCTCCATCCTCACCACCTTCAGGACCTTGAACAGCACTACTTCAAAGTCATTACAGCCAAGGCTATTACTGATTATTGTATTCCAAATCAATTCTTCCTTTCTAGTGCTAATAAATATCATGAGTCCTTGGAACCAGGGATGGATGCAAACCAACATAATCTATCCCATTCTTCTCATCTTCACAGAATGATGATTCCCAGGGATCGAGGTAAGGCTGACTGGCCTGTAGTTCCCTGGGTCCCCTTTCTTGTCCTTCTTGAAAATAGGAGTGACATTTGCTTTCCTCCAGTCTTCAGGCACTTCTTCTAGTCACCATGATCGATCAAAGATTATTAATAGTGGCCTCGCAATGACATCTGCCAGCTCCATCAGCACATGTGGGTGCATCCCATCAGGGCTCAGACAATGTTTCTGTATTTCTTCCAGGTTACCCATCCTTGCTTTCACCTTCTGTATGCTTTCTTTTTGTGTCTGAGTTTGGCTAGGAGCTCTTTGTTCATCCACATAGGCCTTCTGGCATTTTTGCCTGACTTCATATTCAATGGGATGGACTGCTCTTGAGCTTGGAGGAAATTAATATTAACAGCTTTCTTGGGCCTCTCTTGCTTCCAGGGGAAGTCCCATGAGACTTTTCCAAGTAGACCTTTGAAGAGACCAAAGTCTGAGAACATGTTTTTCTCAGTGCGCGCCCAGATGCTGTGACTCAGTTGCTTCTCTGTCAAAGTTATTTAAAATTCTTTAGCTTCTCTGTGTTTGAAATCTTATTGATGGTTTTTGTAGCAAAGCAAACCATTTAAAACCCTACAAAAAGTCCATAGATGTGATTTTTCAGCAATCTGAAGATCCACAGAGATATATTCTATAGAGTATACATATCATACTCTATATTATAATATACCTATATTATACCCACGCATATGAATATACATGAGAAGTGAAATATGTAAGACTCCCTTGAAAATAGAATTTATGCCTATGGTTTATTCTTAGTAGTGCTATTCTCTGAAAATATTGAGTCACTTTCTTTTAAGTATGGGGATTTTGTAAGGAAGATTTGTCCTAAAAATAGCCATAAAAGATTTAGGTTTGCTCCATAGTTCTCCTCCATGCTTATTTCCATTCCATGTATTCTGGAGACAACAGGGAAAATTTCAAAGGGGGAAGAAGGAAAAGAAAAAGTGTTAAAACAGTTATATAAAACTTGGAAATGAAAATGCTTTCAGATCCCTTTTTTTCCCTCAGGGTGTCTTCTCCCATTTTTGTAGCAGTATCAGTCTCATATAGTATATCATCAACTATATGTAGAGAACTTAAAAAAAAATTTTTAGTTGCACTGAGAATATGCAAAAAGTCAGCTTTCATAACGAGCCTTCTAAAGCAATGCAGCAGTGTTCCTTTTTATTGTGTGATTATCTAACTGAAGACACCATGGAAGCAAAGAGAAGCAGCAAGAAGAGTTGTCTCCTTGCATATGTCATGTACAATGGAAAAGTACAGCTTTCATTCAAGGATGTTTGCAAAAACCACTGGACATCTTGCCAAATACAGTCTTTTATAAGAAAAGAAAAACAGACTGTCTAACACATGTTAACAAGGCACCCCAGGTGGGCATTTGAAAAATAAAATAGAGTAATGCGGGAGCAGCAAAATGACACCATTATGTAGATCTGTAAACTGGCAAGGAATTTACCCTAAGGCTATCAGCAAGGCTTCCTGATGTCCCTTATTGAACAAAGGGTGCTGTACAAAACCATGGCTAACAGTTTTCACATCAGTATGAAATTGGACTAGGAACTATGTGATCACCATACTTGTCTGAAGAATACACTCTGGGTCAAGTCCAGGGGAGTAGTCACAGAAAATTTTGAAGACTTGGCTGTAATCCCTCAAAACAAAGTCTGTAAAGAATGAGAATGCCCTCACTTTCACTTGAATAAGTGAAATGCTAGAGAACTGCATGCACAATGTTGTATCTCATATGTATAATGTCTTGCAAAACAATCATCACAGCCTGAGCTGGCTTCTACTGTGATCATGGGAAGAAGAAAATAAATAGAATTTTTAGTCTTCCTTTGTGGAGCTTTAATTAATGTTTTTGTTTTAGAAGACTATTTTAGGATAGAAGATTGACTTGAACACTGGCACCAAATTCCACATATCTGTTAGCACTCACTGGCTCAGTTTTGGCGCCTCTTCCAGAAATTGGAAACTATATAAAATACTCTACATGATCTGGAGTTCTTTGCTCATTTCAGTGAGAGTTATTGCAAATGTAGAGACCTGATGCCATCATACCAGGTGGCACCTGGTTCCACAGTTTGAAAGACGGTGCCAATAACTAGTTATCAGTACAGAGTAACTTGGTGACAGGTACATCAGGCTAAATATGTATACATAGAAAAGGGTAATTTGCATGTGAAGGGAATATGGACTCACTATTTACACAATAGCCAGGATCTTGTGGACCGTTTAAATGAATTCATGCAGACTCACTATCTAGGAAAAAAACAAAACCAAACAAACAAAAATCCCAAAACCCTGAAACACTTACCTATATGCTTTTTCATATTTCTTTCAATCATTTTCAAAACACAAACTGAGAGCAACTCAGGCTGCTAGCCTGCAGTAGCACTTTGATGTCTTTCTAACTTAGTCTGGTGGAAGAAGTGACCCATTTTCTTATTAGTTTTCTTACCATTGGTTTTAACATACAGTATATGGCATATATACAGTAAATGATATTTACCCGTGCTGGAAATGAATATTGAAATTGTCCTGCAGTCCTTAATACGTATAACATTTTCTAAAAGTCACTGCTATATAGTTTATGTGAAGTAAACAGATTGTTGTTGTGAATAACAGGATATAAAACCAGTAAAAACATTTTCTGGAGCTTTACTTAAAAATTAACATTGAATTATATCTCTGTATTTATGAATTTCTGACAAAGTTTAGAGGAGTCTTTACTAGCAGGTACGTGGAGTGAAATTTAGTGTAATTCTTTTTTTAATCCTTTTGACAATTCATAGTTTTTACCAAAAAAACCCACAACCTATCAAAACATTTCTTGTGAAGTGCTTTAAATAATTTGTAATAAAGTGCAGTTTGAAGTTAACTAATCTGGAAATTTCTCAACACTCCTTTAGTTCTGCATACAGGACAGCAAAGAAGTTGCAAAACTGAGATTTGTCAAAATTCCATAGATTTTTCCCCTGGATCAGTTTACTGTTAGGATTTCTTTTTTTTTTTTTTTTTTTTAAACATGATCCATACTTTCATAATTATTTACTACCAAAAATCTTGTGGGATACCTCAATTCTGATTATAGTCTTTAAAGCACTTTCTTTCCTATTGGTATAATAAGTGAGTCACAGATTTTCAGCTTTATCTTTTGAATTCCCATCACCCCCGTATTATCTTTGGAAAGGATGATTTTTATCCATTCTTTCTAAAAAAAATAATATCCTCTTTTCTCTCCCTACTGTTCTCCTTTTTAATGAAAGAAATTTCCAGGGGAAAGTTTTTCTTATTAAGGAATTAAACTCAATATATTGCATATATACTTAATATTTCATTATTATAAAAATATGTGAATATCATAAAAATATGTTACTATTGTTAATATTAATAATATATTTATAATGTGAATACTTTAATCATATATTCTATTAAATTAAAAAAAATTATATTTGTCCTTTCCTGTTCACACCTTGATGTGGGCACAGATAAATGAATCTATTGCTCCAGTTTGTCCTATATTATTTTATTGAATAAACATTTTTCACATTCACAGAATAGCTAGGCCCCATATATTTTTTTATAAAGAAGGATCACTTTATTTAGCATGAAAGAAGTATCCTTGCCCTGGGTTTAAAGTACAGGAGCTGGATGGTTTTAAATTATAAATTAAAGAACAATTTCAACACCTGCATGTGATACAGAAGTGCTATTTCTTATGCCAAGGAAAAGCCATGCTGTCATGTTCACTGTTGTTTTCAATATTTCATTCTTAAGATGGTGGGACCTAGAGGTGAATGCTGAATTCTTGAATGATAGCTTATAAAACTCCTAATTGCTTTTGTCAAAACATGACTTACTGGTTTCAAAGGATACTACTGTGATAAAGGCATGTAGCTGATCAGACAGCAAAAGGGAGAGATCCAACCCTTCTGTCACTTTTGCTGGTAACAGTGAAGTCAGCAAAGCTGCACTTAACTTTTCATATGACAAGACAATTAGACTGTAGATGTTCATGAATAAATGAAGTCATCACTGTACAAAAAGAGTTTGTGGCCACTGTCAAATGCTTCATGAGGAATCACACTCCCAGTATGTTTGATTTGGCTTCCAGAATTTTTTTCATTTACCCTTCATGAACCCCTGAGATTTGTGAAGGACCCTGGGCATTTGGCGAGCATGCATGTGACAGCTCGTCTGTGCACCTCTTCAGACCACAGCAGCAGTTGCATCTCTGTTCTCTTTGAATCAGTGTCATGGCAGAAGAGACTTGCAGCTGGACATCTGTCCAAAGTCACACAATGCTTTGGACTTGCTCGTTTTCAACCAGCACCAGTAACCCCTCACCGGTTTCATGATGCTTCATGAACAACTAACTACATGTTTGCCCCCGCCCCCCCCCCGGCAACCTGTAAGTCTCTAGACCTCCAGTTTCATTTGCTTCCATCTTACTGTTGCTAAAGATGCCAGCCTCCAGAAATAGAAGCAGAAAATATTCAGAATTCCATGAGATAAAGAAAACTACAGAAAATGAATTTTTAGTTGTAAAATATACCTCTTTATAGCTCCTCTAGCGCTTATACCTCTGCTGAGATTATCATCTATGCTTATTTGGGCATCCAGAAATTGAAACAAGTAGAAACAAGCCAAGGTACTACCGTCCAGTCTATTTTACCTCTGTTAGAATAGTGGCATACATGATGAATTACGTCAGCAGGTCGAGGCCTCCTGTGGCTAGTCGTTATCTACCAGAGTAAAAATAAAGAATGGTTAGAGATGTTAGTACATTTTCTAGCTTTCTAGTTTACCACCCAGATCCATTACTTCTAGCTGTCAGAGGTTTTATGGCCTAAGTATATGCCTACAGTGCATCATGGCAGGTTAAAATGTAAAGACTTTACATTTCTAACCGTCTAAATATTCTTCCTCTGGTCCCATTTTAAAATGGAAAAAAAAAAAAGTTGTCATTTAGCTTTGCTTTTCCATTCAACATATGGGGCTGGAGCGAGCAGTGCGTGCCCTGAGCCTAAATGGCTAAGGGCGCTGAACCACAGTAATTACATGACAGGGGACAGGCAGGAAGGTTTGAAGCCTGATGAGATGGTTCCCTCTTCTTCTTGGGAAGATCTCAGGGTGGGTGTCCTGGACAATTCATGGCCTGCGATCAGCAATCTCTCACATTTTATTCACCAGAACGTGTTTTCCCTTCACTTTTTCATTCAGTGTCTGTTGACTGATAGTGGAAGGCAGGCTGTCAAATTAGATTATGAGAAATGCCCATGTCTACATCTCTTGTATCTGAGCTGTGTGCCTGTCAGTCACCTACCAAGGAATGATGGGGCTTAAAATCGCAGGGTTGATAGGGAGTAGCTTAATATAAGTTTGCATACAACAAAGGGAAGGAGTAAATTTGGACATGTCCATGGAATTAAACCTCTCCCAGAAATCCATTGTCATTAGTTCCTAAAGGCTTTATTAAATGCCCTTTTATGCTGGCACTTATCATCTTTTCTGTCAAATGTAGCCTTCAAAGGATGTCTCCAAGCCATTAACAGTGCTGTACTGCACAACTGCATGGTGCTCAATTTACTGCACACAATGTAAGAACAACAAAACTCTTCTTAATACATTTTCCCATCTAGGAAGCATAATTTTCATTTAGCCAGCATCTCCACTTTTTTTGGTTCATTTCTATGTAAAATTCAAGGTGTTGTCTCCGATCTGTTAAGCTCTACACAATTTGTTTCTTGGCCTCAACCGAGGTAGCTAATGTCAAGATTGTCACATCATGTTAACAGCCTTTCCAAAGTGCTAGACACTCAAAGTTGGACTGAATCACTTACAAAGGGAAATTCAGTTACAACAGAGGGTAACAGCTGGGATTGCAAGTCTAGATATGTACCTAGCAATGCAGCAGCGTTCCTGGAAATTTGGATACCGGAATTAATGTTTGTGGGTTTTTTCTAGAATCCATCAGATAACCCTGAAGTAAACCTCTTCTCCAGAGCAGAACGTTTACTGAAAACATCCTCAGTGAAAGAACCTGGGAATGGCAATTGGGGAAAACTGCATAAATAAAGCTCTCTCAGGTGTACCCCCCCCCTTTTTTTTTTTCAAACAGCACATACAGAATATGATATTATTTAATCATTTTACTGTTTTTAGAGGCATCCACAAAACAAGTAGATTTTTTAGTAACTACGAATTTAAGAAAGTAAAAATTGGGTAGATTCTTGGTATTGCACTGTTGAGGAAGCAATGTGAAACACAAAATAATGGTTCTAATGTATGGTTTTCCTAAATTTTTGTTTGCTTAAGTTTCACCATCACTAACATTTACTTGGAGTGATCATCAGCTCCCAGTGAAGTATGCATAAGCACCGTCCACCAAGCACTCTGCTGTATGGTGCACACAGTTACAGACCCCTGACCACAAACAGATGCCCATTAACCATGAAGAAATGAGCTGCAGTGTCATCTCAGCACCTCAAGAGGAACAAGCAGAAGCTGGTGAAACATAGCTGCACATTAGCTGTATTCATATACAGATTAGAAGAAATGAAAGACACTGTACCATGAGAAAAAAAAATCAAAAACCCCCAAAACCAACACAAAAACATTAAGTGAAAAATTGTTGTATATGTGGTGATAATGGAAGGCTTTGCATATGTGAAAGAGGGTCAGAAGTCTGTTTTATTTTCACACCTAGAACTAACTTTTTTATTTTTTTGCCGCTCCACAAATGGTCTTTGTAAAAAAACCCAACAAACGATATGGGGAATTTATTTACTGTCTGAAGCCTTTTAAAATTATACTCTCTTGAGGACATGTTGCAGGTAATAAAGCAGGAGAAAGTGGCCTTTTCTGCAGCAGTAACTTAGAGACAGAGTTTTGTGGAAAAGGGGAGAGAGGGAACTCAAACAACATGGACATTTCTGGTCAGAACCATAGTGAAATAGAAGGAAACATTAGCAGACATATTTTTTGAAACACTTTTTTTCCAAGCCAGAAGCTTTATCCTGTATTTATGTGCCTATGATCGCATCACTGATATTTAAGGCCTTACTGATAGAGAGTAGCACCTGGCTACTCAAACAGCCCTATCCTATTTCAGGGATATTTGCTTTCAAACAAAGTAAGACTTCAGGAACAACCAGCTGCTCAGATATTGTTAGTAGGTGTCTAACTAGATTTTACTAATTAGTTCCTATTAAGTTAAATTGAAAGTTAAAAATATACTACAATTAGACACCAGAAATAGAACTAGGGCCACTGAAATTATCCTTATCACAATATTGTTTAAATTTATTGCGAAACTGTGTATTAGATGATAGAATTACAATGTGAAATACTGCAGAGTTCTGATCATAGAGTATGAAAAATATTGTGTTATATTTCAGAAACTGTCTCTTTTGGAATATAGTTCCCATGGAGACTTTTGGCCCAAGGTGCAGTATGATTGTGTCCTATGTGCAAGCTGCATGTTGAGATGTTCTTTAGCCATGTGGCATAACAAGGCTATGCAAAACCATCAGTCATGCTTAAGAGAGGAATGACAGAGCTGGAAGAAAAATGGACATAAGGTGATCTGTGATACTTTTCAGGCTGGAAAGTAATTGGGTACACTTGCTAGCTTTATAGATTGACGGAAACTCATTGCAAAGCAAGCAGCCCAAATCCAAACACGTTAGCACTGGCTTTGACTCGGTGCAGTCAGAACAAACAGACTTTGGCTGTTGACATTAAAAGGCTCAGGATCAAATTCACAACATCTAGTAGTATCTTGATAAAAGCAAACAGAAAAAATTACTCAGCCAAAGAGAGCATATCAGGTATTCTGGGAGTGATATTACTAACGGCAACTCAGTGAGGACTGCAGCAAAGGCTTGATTTGCTCTTCCAGTACATCAACTTAAACACTGTCCTGCTACTGATGTCAGTGGACTTGGGCTTGTGTAATGGATGGAGGGATCATGCACAAGCCAGAGCTTGGTATCACCTAAAGACTGCCTTAATTGGGCTGGGTTTTTTGTAGAAATTTTAAGATTCTTTTTTCATTGTTATGAAGTTGGCCTTTTGTAACACTAGTTTTATGGCAATTTGAATATTATCCATAATTATCATTGCTATTGCTATTATGATTACTATTATTGTTTAGCATTCTTCCTAACGTAAATTAATATTTTCTGCTAGAAAAGCTGACAGCCTCTCTTGCTGACTTACCCGCAAGGTTACAGTGATAAACTCCAGCAAGGTTGAACTGGATTTCTGGTTTTATTAGTTTAGTGTTGGTGACCTAGTTGCAATGAGAATTTCTGTGAATGTGGCAGGTATGTACTGACTTGAAAATAGATATAATGTCTATCCCTATGTCACATGTTTAATGTTGATAAAGCAGTGGTATGAGGCAAATGTGAGTTCAAGTTCATGTCTATGTACAAAAGCACTCCCTACCACTTTTTACTGTTGTAAGCTGTTGTAAACAGAGTTGTGTCTTTATTCAGTTTGTCTACATCTTTGTGCACTAGATACTGATCCATAACTGGTGCAAATGTGGGACTGTTTTAATTGAAAAAAAGCCAAAATACTGTACAGGCTGGGCATGCGTTTTTTGTGCGATCTGTTGCTGCTAAGCTATAAAGAAACTCCTGAAAGAGTCTTCCCTAGAGGCAGCACATTTCAGGGTAAAATGTCAGCTTTTTTACTTTGTCCTATTCAGAAAGTCATAATTGCATAAAGGAAAAATTTGAAATGTGAAATGGACATGGGGGTTTGTCAACTTATTGCAAATTTTAAAAAAATCTTTTCTAGCAATTGCCATGGGAAGATTTAAACATCAAAAAAAAGTATGTGCAGCTGAAAACAAAGAGATATGATGCAAGTTATTTTATAATATCTGCTGGCTGTTCCTGTCATAGTTATTTTTCAGCAAAACTGAAGTATGATAATAATCTAAGAGTAATGTGTACATGTTAATGAAATAGTTACTTTATATGTATTACACACATAGTTCTATGAAGAGCAACTGAACGGACCTAGATCATAATAGGATGAACATGAGAAACATGAAGATTTATTCAAGGAAGAAGGGGGAGCAGAGGGTACGAGGGCAGGGAAAAGGCTAAGGGGGTTGCCGTACACATATCTTGAATACCACAGGCCAAGCATGACAGGGCTGACTACATCACTGTAGTGATGTCCATTTTTCACCCACACCACAGCTATGTCCATCTGTGCTATGATGCCTGCAAGAGAGATAGTGCTGATATTCAATAGTTCAAGAATAGCACAAGTCTCAAGGGGCTGTTCCTCCCTGACTCAGCCTTAATTAGGAACCCTAATTTTAAAATTGTTTCCTGACTATAGGTAGCTAAAACACCCTAGGTTTTTACACCCTAGGCTACTGATTTCTGGGGGAGAGAAGTAATCAAAATGACATTCTTTCCAAACCAAGGAACTAGTTGAACTCTCAGAATTTTCCATGAGCTAAAAATATTTAAGACAGATCAAACTGCCTTGGTCATATAGTTTAAAGTGTTTTTTAATTTTCTCCTTTGCCCTTTGATATTTAACTTCTTAGTTTAAATTTATAAAGAAACTTTTTCAAGCTGTCTTCACAAGAAAAAGCTGTTATTGAGAACTTCAAAGTTGTATTCCTAAATATATTAAAAATGAGGAAAAAAAATCAAAATTACTTCTCTGAGACAAATAGTTTTCATCTGGTTTAATAACTATTTTCTGAGGGAAAAAAAGTCAGGATGTTTTTTGAATTTTTTTGTCAGGGATTTTTAATTTTTAAATTTATGATCTAGAGACATGGCAATGGATAAATGTTAAGCTACTACCAAAATAAAACCAAAGATTTTAAGAAGGCATATCCAAATTATCTAATTGAAGAAATTATTTAAATCTGCTGGAAAAGTAGTTTTAGGTTTTCCCCGGCTTTTTCTTTTTTTTTTTTTTTTAGTGAAAAATTATTAATTGGAAGCCTTTTATTGAAAAAAAGAATGTAAGCCGATATATTTTGGAAAAAAATATATTCTATAGATAAAATAATTTTCAAAGCTGGATATCTAAGTAAACAAGTAAAAGGCTTAAATTCCCTTTTGATGAAATTTCAAATGCTAGATCTTATTCTGTCATGTTTCAACTTTGAGCAAGTTTAATTATTTCTAAGCATTTGAAGGATTGTTAGTAAATCTTTGCTAGGTGTTTTAGCAACAATAGTGTCACAGAAGGAGACTATAGCAGTTAAGCATTTTGAAGTTATAAATTAAATTATTTCTGTTGAAACATGAAGTGTTCTCAAATAGTTTTTTATAGACATTTATTCTGTATGAGTGTTTGACACAGTGCTAGTGGTGAATAAGGTTGTAGGAGACCTGTTAATTTTGGTATGAGTAAAAAATTAAAGCAAAGAAGTAAGAAAGCAGGAAAGAGATGACTAAACTAAATAAAATCTGAGTGCTGTGCAGGTTACCACTGGCAACTTTGGTTATAAAAGCTTGGCTATAAAAGCATGAGTGCTTTTGAAAAGGCTATCTGACAGCCAGATATCCAAGTTGTCAGATGAAACTCTGTTAAGGGAACAAGTGCTATATGAAATGCAAAAGGGGGGATTAAGGTCATTTAAGTACTGTACTTAGGTTGTTAGAGATTACATTTTTCTAATTTAAGATACAGTATGTGTTTCATTCTGAGTCATGGAGGGAGAAAAGTAGGGATATCTAGTTAATGCAAATTGCTAGGAATAAAAACTGGGGGGGGACCCCACTGCCTTTATCCTAATTTGCATCTGCACTTAAGAAGAAAAAGAGTGAATATAATTGCTTTAGAGGGGTGCAAGTGAAAGAAGCTAAATTAATACTAGTTATGAAGCAAGATTAAAGAAGTTCAGCTTTTTTTCCCATTTAAGAAGAGGAGACTTCACAGTGACATAGCTGAAGTTTCTAAAATTATGAAGAGTGGAGATTAGCAGAAGCAAAGAACAAAACATTAAGAGAAAAATGAACTTACAAAATTGGCAAAAGAAAGAGAATACATACAGAACTATTTCAGATAAATAGTGCTGTTCCT
Source organism: Pygoscelis adeliae (assembly GCF_000699105.1). Taxonomy (NCBI): domain Eukaryota; kingdom Metazoa; phylum Chordata; class Aves; order Sphenisciformes; family Spheniscidae; genus Pygoscelis; species Pygoscelis adeliae. The sequence continues at coordinate 4,616,043 of NW_008824941.1, forward strand.
ACAGAATCTTATACCAGAAGAGAAGCAGACATGCAAACTCAGGAGACGAGAGACAGTCTTCTAAGCAAAAAGTTGGTGCAATTTAATATAAAGAAAACCAGAAACTTAAATTTAGGTTTGGGAAATGAGTCTGGACAAACTGATAACCAAGAGATGCTTTCAGCTAAAACACAAACAAACTTTTTCCAAAGTCTGAAAAAATAGACAAGTTTGGTTTTTTTTTCTCTTTTTACTCATTTTCCCCTAGACATACATAGCCTTGCTTGTGTTTAATAATATTCGATTCCCAAAGTAGGTTTGCTGCAGTCAGTCCTGAGCAAGGTCAAAAGGATCCACTGGTATCTACAGTAGTATATAGATAATAGCTGGAAGCAGATGCTCACTATTTCTGGAAGGATGGAAACATAATGCAGAGTAGTAAAAATCAATTATTTATGATTTTTTTGTGTGATTTGAATTAGGAAGTATTGTTATCTCATAAAATGCAGCCAGTTTTTGCATTCTGACAGCCTTTGTTCACATGGATGGGCAACTGGATATTACAGGTCTAAATACTTTTAATTTTGATTTATTCTTTGACTTTAACAGTTACTGCATAGCAAGAGTTACAAATGTGTTCCTGCACAACCTTTCTAGATGGGCACAGCACAGTTTCCTAGTCAAAGTTTGCCGCTATTTTAAAGAGAATATGTAATGCTGTGGTGCTCCCACATCTCAGGAATACCTGTGATTCTCACATCTCAAAAAATGAAATAGTAGATTAAAAAAGGTAAGTGAAAGATGAAGAGGATGACCAAAGACAGAGAATCTCATATTTTTACAGCAGCAAATATTAAAATGAGTCTGGAAAGTCTCAGTCTCAGCCTGGGAAAAGATGGCTAGAAATATGAGATGACTAGAGGAAAGAAATTAGGGGCATAAGGAGTCTATTTAGGAAATGATTTAGTCACTGTTTTCCCAACAGAGATCAAGGGGATGGAGATGAGTTGTATAAAATTGTCAGGTAGCCATTAAAAGAAATGTTGTTTTTCTTTCAGCGTCACTAGATTACACCGTGGAACATTTTGTCACAGTATATTCTTGATACCATAGCTTAGGTAGTTTCAAAATGTAATTATGCAAATTCTTGAAAGAAAAATCCATGAAAGTCTTGTAAACAGAAATGTTAGGAATTCTTTCAGGCAGAAATTTGCTGAAAACAAGGGAAGCATACTGAGGGGAAAGCTTTGCTCTGTATTTGACTGTGTTTTATATGTTAATCCCAAGCATCCACTCCTAGCCATCATAAAATGCAAGATACTGGGCTAGATGGACCCCTGCTTGTTACAGTACAATGGTTCCTCAGCACAATTACAAGGTACAAATATATCCATATAGTGCTGTATAAGACAAATATTTATCTTTTAGCTGAGTAGAGGAAAAAAATCACATACAGAAATAGCAAGGCTAATAGCTGTTTGTACACGCTGACATTTTAATAAATATGGTTTTCAATTATATTACAAAACAAATGACATTTTAGATTTCCATTTGTTAGTTTGATAAATCAAAGCTATTTCAAAAATGTGATTAATTTCAAATACTTTCTGACACGGCATAAAAATGAAGTATACTGATACTGTTCGCATGACAATTTACACCACAGATCCCTCTGAAACTCATTTGAGTATCTCTTTTCTTACCATTTTTATGGGGTTTTTTTGGGTCTTCATTATTTTTCACTTCTGGATTGGCTGTTTTATATTTCACTGAAGTTACTTTTTCTGATAGCTTCCTTTGATCACTTTTGGTACCAGAGCTAAGAACCATATTACTGTCTACACATTTCATATTATGGATAATCCTGCCACAAATCTTCTCTTGATCCTTGCAGTTATCTGCTGCTAACTCTGTGGAAGCAACTTTTATTTCCAGAATTTCAAAGATATATGCAGCAACGCAGCAGGTAGGACAGGCATGTTACCTTCTCTGCTTGAACAGTCCCATAGTATTCTCAGTTGCCGGGTTGATGCAATTGAATCTATCTGTTGTTTTATCAATTAGATTCAGTTGTTTTAGCAGAAGATCAAGTCATCAATTACTCATTCTGTATTCACAGAATCAAATAAAGGTAACCAATAGAAAACATTGCCATGGCCTTTTTTTTTTTCCCCACAAGGAAGATCATCACATATAGCAAAGCTTTCCTGACAGATGTTTGTCTTATTAAAACTTTTCTATAATAGAGATTTTGGGCCTTCCCAAGATCCTGTCTGTGGTGTTGAATGATTCTGGTTGCTAGATGTTTTTCTTTGTAATTTCCAATGTAGATCTTCCTTGCTGTGATTTAAAATCCTTACCTCTTACGTTTGTCTAAAAAATACAAAGATGATACATCTTTATTCCCCTTTGCCCTCTGTGCACTTTTTCACACTTCTGAAGACTTGTCATATTTCTCCTGTGTGTCCTGTTCTCAAGTAAAACAAACCTAGTTCTTACTAACTTCCAGAAAAGTTAATTTTTTCTAGACCTCTGATCATTGTTTTTGGTCACTTCTGGACAGTCTTCTATTAGTTTTCACCATTTTTTAAAAAAGGTCCCTAAAAAAGTTTTGATATGGAATACCTGTGTTCCAGTTAGACTGAGACTCCACTTGAATTGAGGCTTCTGCCTCAACGTTGTCCTAGAATACTGTGGTAGTATGAGCAGGAAAAGGGAGAAGAAAAACTTCAAGATGATAAAATATTTCAAAGATTTTGTTTTAAAATGTGTTATTTTAAAGTTCTAGGTAATATAAAGCTGCATGTGTCATTTCGTTGAAGATTTCACATAGATTTTTTCCTTCTTTACAGAAAAGCACTTTTGTATTAGAATGTTTAAATGCATGATAGAAATAGTATAAATAATAGTGAAGTATGTTAAAAGACTTGTGTGACTGTAATGTAAATTTATTAAAACCAATGAGAACTCACCTGTGATTTAAAGAAATGGCTGTATTGTCATTCTTTATTTCTCCCTAGCCTTTATCCATCTCCAGCTTAAGGTAAAAAACACCAACCAGCCAACCAACCAACCAACCCCAAGAATTGGATAATACCCAAACAACACTTGTTTATAAATGTTATTATTCCATGTGATTATCCTGTTTTACTCTAGGGTAAAATTGGGTTTTTTTGACCATGGTCATACAACCGCTTTGTAGCTTGCTGAAATAACAAGTTAAAGATTACATCTGCATAAAGTATAAACTACAAGAAAAATTGGGCAGAATATGTTTGTATGTATGTTATAACTATTGAGCAGTTGTTTATAAGTGATCTGAGATATTACCAAAAAGGAAACAAATAACTTTATTAATGCTGGAAAGATTTAGAAATGTGATTCTGGAAATAGGCTGTCACATGTCAGGATCAAAAATAAGGTACATAGAATAAGCATGGAAAATGTATGAGGGATGAGGCATTGTGAAGGAGAGAGAAGTGCTGAAATCAAGGAAATATCATACAGTGAAAGTGAATGAGTGGAGTGCAGGAACTTTGATTGGGAGATACAATTGATGAGGCAAAGCAAGAGGGATTCATCAATAGAGCAGAGCACAGAACAAGGAAGTTAAAAGAAAATCTTTGACACTGTCAAGAAGTATCCTAAATCACTCAGCCTTCATTGCAAAGTCATCAAGACAGCAGATGGCAGGGGCCTAATGAGGCTGGAAAACTTCAATAACTGCTTTGAAAGAAGACTTCTGGAATTATACGAAACAGTGAGGGAGATTCCACGCTTGAGTAGGAGTGAAATACCCTCTGTATAGAACAATATCCATACCTACCTACAGTCAAGCTAGCGATTAAACTGGAGTAAAGAAGTTGTAAATTGTATATATAATAGTATTTTGCATAATCTAATTATACAAACCCAATCTCTACTTGAATTATCAGGATAGCATGGTTCAAGCTCCTTGGAGAAGGCACCAGTAAGTTTTCCTGACCATAATGCACAATTAATTTATGTGGGACTGTCTAAACAATTAAATTGCAGATTATAAGGATATGGAGATTTAAACAGAGTTGATGTGCTTCAGGATGCATGTGTCTTCAGGATGCATATGTTGTATAGTCAGGAGTATACATAATTTAGGGACAGATTTTTGCAGACATTCAGGCTTTTACTAAAACTGATTTCACGGTCAGAGCCCTAGTCCCTTAAATTATCTTTTTCCCCCCATGTCTCTTGTCTCCTTTCCCTTTAAAGAGATATGTTTCCCTGTACTGGGGAAACACGTCTTCACTATTTCACTCACTGTGAGTTTTCTTTTTCCAGCTTTCCTCATCAAGTCAAAGTCATATTAAAATTACAATGACAAGAGGCAGAGTACAAAGAAGTGGTCTTAGCAGCAACATGATTTTAAGATTATTATAAGATTATTTTAAGATCCCCTTCCCTTTCCCTTCCCCCTCCTCCCTTTTCCTTTTCTTTTTTCCATTCCCTTTCCCTTTCCCACACTGTCCACCACCAGTGTATTCCTTTGCCTTTCCTGCCTTTTGATTTTGCAGTTTTTAAACCAATTCTACTGCCACTGAAGCTAGTACAAATAAAAGGATTGGTCCCTATATTCTGTAGCCCCCTTATAATTATATGCTATTTTTTCACATATGATGTATTAGATATTTTATTTCTACTAATTTCTTATCTTTAATAATATGGGAGAAACAATATTTTTTCCTTGATGATTATACAATAAAGAGATCTCAAAAAATACAAGTAGTTTTCATGAAGAAATTCGCAAAAGCTTCAGAAGCCCCCTAAAGGAGAAAGCAGAAGACTGTGGACAGTGGTGCAAATAATCAGCTCATACTCTTCTAACAGAAAAGGAAGAGCTAAATGAGTGTGAAACCGCCCAATAATCAATCTCCTATGGGAATAAGACTCTGCTGCATTTCATTAGAGATCGTTTCAAGGGCAAGATGGAAAAGACAAGACTCAGCAACTGTACACAAGTCAAGAGCACGCTCTGACTAAACTCCATGTCTTGCAAAGGGCACAATCCTCCCTGCAGTACCTTGCATTCTTATTCATCTACCCAACATCAAATGCAAAAAAAAAAAATCAACATGCAGTACATGGAATTAGAAACAGCATGACAGGCAGCTGTGAAATTTGAAATTGCAGTACAAGACTCTACTCAACTCTTGCTTTGGGACAGCCGTGTTACTACAGTGCAGTGACACATAGAAAAAGTAAAACTAAAGGCTGAGGAGTGACCTCATTGCAGTCTACTGCTTCCTCAAGAGGGGCAATGGAGGGGGAGGTGCTGATCTCTGGTGACCAGCAATAGGACACAAGGAAATGGAATGAAGCTGCATCAGGGGAAGTTCAGATCGGGCATTAGGAAAAGGTTCTTCACTGAGAGGCTGTTGGTCACTGGAACAGGCTCCCCAGGGAAGTGGTCAGGGCCCAAGCCTGTCAGAGTTCAAGGAGCATCTGGACAACGCTCTTAGTCATATGGTTTAGTTTTAGGTAGTCCTGCGAGGAGCAGGGAGCTGGACTTGATGATCCTTATGGGTCCCTTCCAACTTGAGATATTCTGATTCTATGATTCTAAAGAGTTGTCTACAAACTCCAATCTGTTTAACAAAAGGAACTTTCATGCTGCTGCAAGAAATCCCTGTTGCTCTTCATTTATTATCTTGAACTTCTTAAATAATTTGGGATAGTCTACATTTGAAATGTTCAGCAACCTCATAAAGTAATTGTGTTGACTAGAAACACAGCAAAGATTAATTTTAGATCCAGCCACCTTCAGAGTGTGCTGGAGAACTGCTTAGGTTGGATATGAAACAACTGAGACCCCTGTCCAAATGCAAAACTCTTTCAGCTCCTGCAAGATATGATCTAATGAAAATATTTTTAGCCTTTCCAAAAAGTAACTTGTGGACTTGGAATGAGCAATTAGGTTGATTTGATTCATGATTTAATTAAACACTGTGCCCTTAAGCCAGATTAAGCCCTGTAAAAGCAAGATCTGCCATCAGACTGACTTTGGTTCACAGTTCCACGTTCAAAATTCCTGCCTTCTTGGGTTTTCACTTGGTTGTTGTTGCCCCCTGCCCCTTGAGCATCTGGCTGTCAAATAAACATTCACACAGTCTTTTCAGGAGGCCGTGCCTGCTTCTCATGCTTGAGTATATCTTCATTAGAAACAGAGCCATCTCCTGAAACTGTGGGAGTACAGCTTGAAATCAGTGAAGAGCAAGTATGGCCTAAGAAAATCACTGAGAGTCTTGGATCGGCAGAGAGATGACTCAGGGAACTGTCCTGGCAAAAAAAAAAAAAAAAAAAAAAAATCCAAGGAAACATCGAGGCATAAAAGTGTAGGAAGAGGTGAGATTCATTTCCAGGGTAAGAGATATGAGAATACTTTTGTCATTTCTGTATGTTAGGGCAGATGGATTCAGAGCAGCTCCAGGTGCAACCCAGTGTGCTCAGAGGGCTGGTGTCAGGGTATAGAATCATAGCATCATAGAATCATTTAGGTTGGAAAAGACCTTTAAGATCATCGAGTCCAACCGTAAACCTAACACTGCCAAGTCTACCACTAAACCATATCCCTAAGTGCCACATCTACATGTCTTTTAAATACCTGCAGGGATGGTGACAACTGCTTGGGCACTGGTAAGGGCAGCAGAGCCTCCAGGCTCACCACTGTGCACCCCAGCAACCCCTGCACCCATAAACCTTAATCAAAGTCAATTCTTTTACATTTGTAACCACAAGAATGATGTATGGGAAATAGACTTTAAGACCCTGTAAGTCAGATAGTCTTAAAATGCCATTGCAAGAACAAAGATAGTGTCTTTAAACTGCAGTAGTAACATGTAGGTAGCTACCGCTGATTGCAGTGCCTGTGCTGCGTATCAGGGCTTGTGTTTGTGATGCAGATGGAGTCCCCCTTGCCAGGTGGTTTCTATTTCTGGTCGGTTACCTTCTGAAGAATTCTATGCTGCACATCAGAAGCCCTTTGCTCCCTTTTTCAATAGCTATCTATATTTATATAACTGAAAAATGTATATGTATATATATATTTAGTCTTTTATGATTTTTTCTACTTTCTAATAAAATATAAAAATCTACAAACAAAGCTAAAAATCCTGGATTGCCTTAAAATAGAAATGTTTCCTGAGTATTTAGAGAATGAAATAAAAGAATGAAATTTCCTCCACAAATTTATGCCAATATTTATTTTCTTTTTCATTTTCTTTTTTTTCCTTTTTTAAAATATTTTTTTCCTGACAGCCGTGTCCTACTTCAGGAGTGAAGATAATTCTCTCTTTAACTCAGTTTCTGTAAAGATCAATAGTGAGCTGATAAGGCAGACATCTGAAAGACATGCAGAATAATTATGGGCACTGGCATATCATGATTTGGACTTTAATTACCTGTTGGAAGTAGCCTAGATCAGATAATAATAATAATAATAATTAATAATAATAATAATTCCTATTGGACAAAGTATTTCTGTCTTAGCTTTACCTATCATGCCCAGAATTTGCTTTTTTAAAGTTTTGGATGCTTAGTAGATTAATAGGTTCTGTTGATTTTAGCATATAATATGAAACCATATAAGAGGAAGACAGCAGGAAGTGCGATTGAGTTGTTTCTAGAAAATGTTTCTTACAACTTTTACTATTGAGTCAAAATAGGAATTCACTTCTGGCTATCTGTATCAGTTTTAAGCAGCTCACGGCCTACTGCTAGAACAACTAATCAAATTAGGAAGATAACGTAACCAGCCCAGTCCATATTGCTTTTTCAAATCAAAATCAGTAATCATTCCCAGAATGACTGTGTTTTTCTACAAATGCTAGAAACGTAAATTAAGAAGATGGAGGAATTTTAATATCTAGACTTAAATGAAGATGTCAATGTACTAGACCCATCAGAAAGCTGTGTGAAGAAAGACAGCAAGCAGAACACTGTAATATCATGGTACAAAATATACAGGAAAAACAGGTAATTTTTCTGCAGCAGAATTTTGTTATGTGTTAAAAGGCCTTAAAATCAAAGCAAAAGAAAGAAACAGCTTAACTGCCTCAGTAAGTAACACAGAATCTGTATGAACTGAAATCTCAAGCCCAAAAAGGACAAATATAGCACTGGGTCTGTATTACCAATTGCCTGACCAAGATAGGGTCATTGACTGTGATATGCTGAGAGAAATCAGAGAGATACCAAGGGCAGAAAATGCAACTGTATTGGGTGACTGCAATTACCCTCATGTAGACTGGTCAAATGTCACACTGGAATGTGAATCAGAGATTAAATTTTTAGGTGTTATCATGGAGTGGGCAGATAGCAGGCCCAGAAGAAAACTGCAGCCCTGGACTTGATTCAGAGCGATGTGCAGGACTTGGCTCAAAGCCTCATGGGCAAAGGACCACCCCAGAACAATCACCACAACTGGCTCATATTAAACACCCTAGAGAAGCAAAAGAAATAACCTCAAGTTAGTTAAACTTCACTAAGAGGAATAATGCAAAAATGCAGAAGATGAAAAGGCAGTTAAAATAATTAAATCCCTATATTTAGTTTTAATCTTACTGAAGGATGCCATAGTGGGAGCACAGTGGCAGTACAAAACAACTGTTGGGAAAGACTTGAGAAAGAGTAGAAGGAAGCCAGCATAACTAAACAGCAAAGTGAAGCATAATATTAGAATCAGGAAGATGTCATTCAAAAAGGTGAAATTGCATCTAAATGAGGAAAATAGATAGCAATGATCAAATAGAGTATATGATCCAAATGATCATAAACTCTGGAAATTTGCATGCAGAAATATAATATAATATAATAAAAAATAATATAATCAGGTGGGCCAACAAAGGCTTTGTGAAGCTACTAGCTAATGGCATCAAAACCGGTACTTAATCCTTTTTGCTTCATTAGGAGTGAAGAACCTGCCCAAGAGCCATTTAATTTTGTAATAGTTGATGAGTCAGTTGACTGAAGATGCATAAAGATGATTAAAGACAGTCATATGCATATAATAAATGTTTTAGACTTGGATCAGAACATTTCAATAGAAAAAGAAGATAAATACTTCAGGATGAATCATGTGATTTGCTAAAAGTAAAACTACTTTTGAGATCTGCATGCATCTAAAAAAAAGGCAACTGAAAAAAAGCAACCCTTCAGGAGAGTAGGCATTTTGAGCCATGACACAGAGCAAAATGAACTTCACTGCTGTTTTTGTTAGCATTTTGTAACTGTGCACTTTAGTTTTGTCCCTTTCGCATTGTTAGCATATCAAGTTTGTAAGCTTTGTAAAGTTATCAGTAAACTAAATCCTATGAAATCTCTGAAGTCTTTGTGTATATTCTGCTCTACAAAGAAAGAAAATAGGTGTTAATGAAATTTTCATTTTTCAAGTAACATTCACAGACACAAAAATCAAGAGGAAAATGCACTAAGTTCTTCACTAATCAAAAATGAAAGACCAGTTTGTCAAAGAAAAGTATATTAATGACAAGTTTGGCATTTTTTGCTTAAGGTGCAGAATTCCCCCACAGTTCAGAAACATATGGCTCTCCAAAGACCTCAATTTTTTATTCTTTTGACCTTTCAGATCACTCACAACCTTCTTTTAATTTATAGTTCTATAAGTTACCGTTATGTTTTACCAGTCATTGGCATTTTCATCTAAAGGATGAAAAGTGCACCCTTAAGATTTAATGGCTGCGTAAGTGTGTGTAGGTGAAACATCTTCCAGCTCAGCTACTGTTGTTTCTTGGTTACCTCGTCTGTTAGATTTCTGTCTTTGTGATTTGACTGACCTCCTTGTCGACTCAGCACTCTTCCTCTGCAGCTAATATTGTGGGAGACATTTCACTGTTGTACATAACACGTGCCAAAGCCTCAAGGAGCAGAGGTCAGTGTACCTGGAGTCTGTATAACTGAATGTTTTAGCTAAACTACACTGTGTCTTTTCAAATATGAGGTAAGGTTGCTTTACCTCTATATAACCTTGTATTCTGTTGATGTTTGGCACTTCAGGGCAGCACACCCTTTTTTCCAGGAAATCAGTGTAAATTGATAGGGTAGATGTCTTTGTCTATTAAAATTTAAATTGAGTTAACCAGCTGCATGGGCAAACGGATGTGTGCTGTTATTTCAAGGAGTGAGAACTCATCCAAAGACCAAGAGAAGATATATGTTTTTTAAACGTATTTACTCCAAAAGAAGGTCAGTTTGCCTTAACCAGAAGGTTTCTAACATCTGTTTTACAAATTGAGCTATTGCAGAAATGATGCTTAGACAACTAAATTATTCCCTCTGGAATAATTTGCTTGTTGTCAGCCATGTTGTTTTGCATATACCCTGCTCTTACTGCATTTGTAGACATTGTGCTGTTAAACAGAATTTTCCTCGATATGATATTATTCAAAATCTTTTGCAGTGTGAGGCTGTAAGATGACACTGTAAATGCTGCAGGTAATCTATCCTTCTCTATACAGAGGTCACAGAAAACCCACAGCAAGAAAAGTGACTCTCTAGCAAACCTGGAACCACTTGTGACTTTACATGCAACTTTAGATAAAGACCCATATTTTTCTGGACGGACACAAGTCACCCTCCCCCCCCAAAAAAAAACCCAACCAACCAAAAACCAACCCCCCAAAAAACAGATGAGGTGATGGCATTTTCTCTGCTTATGTCCATGACTATGATGTTCATCTGGAACATAAGTAGCATTTACTGGAATAAAAGTAGAAATTGAGACTGTCATTTGGGGTAGATATCCTTCTCCCATATATTTCCTTGTAAAAATCATTCAAGTCAACTTTTGAGACAGTGGAGTTGCACAAAGATATTGCCATTTCCACAGTAATCTCCATATTTTATGGTTACCATATCCTGAAATCTGAAGTACAACACATTTGCAACCTGGATCATACTAGCTGGTGCAGTGTAGTAAGTGGTAGCAAGTATTTACTTTGCATTAGAAATATAGCATCTGAATATAGCCAGTTATTGCTATGTGATATAAGCAGTAATTATTTTGAGTTCACTAGGGAATATATAATAAAATAAATGAACACACTGTAAGCCGTTTGTTGGACAAATGCAGAAAATTTTGCTTGTTGAAGTGATTTTCGCACATACCCTTTTAGATTTTTTTCTGGGGAAAAATCATTGTCTTTTTCTTTTGTGAACAGGAGTAATTTGCCATCATGATCATAAAATTTCTTTTTTAGAATTTTGCCTGTATGCCTTTGATAAGCACAGTTGAGGTTAGGACAATTTTACATGGTGGGTTTTGGTGTAAAAGTCATTTTAGCATACAAAATTCTCTGTTTCCCCTGCACAGAAAAAAACCAAGTAAAGCAGTTGCAGCACATGAATTAGAATTTAAAGATTCCATCCTCCCCTTCTCCTTCCAGCTAGAAGAGGGAAACAGTTTTTTCTTTCTTTCTTTTCTTTTTTTTTTCTTTTTTTTCCTTAGGACAGAAATACTTTTGCTGAGAACTATCTCCACACAAAAGCTTACAGAGTCGAATATGATGTCTTGTCTTATCACTTCTGAACAGACTCTGGAGTTTGAAAAGACTTCTGAAATTTGCTTAACTTGCCATTTCCTAATATAATGAGGAAATCAATGTGTCTTGCTTTTAGAAATGCTGGTGGCTTCAGAATAATTCGAGAGTCTGCAAGGATAAGCAGAAATGAAACTGCAAGTACTTGCTCATCATTGGAATATCTGAGATGATTTACAGATAAAAATGTGTTAATTTACTGTCATCAGGGAGAATATGTCATTCAGATTTGCTCACTAGTCTCAGCGTTTTTTAGATAAGCTAATTTAGATGTTGGGGGCTTCTGAATGAGGCCCACAGGCATACCCACCGCCACTGCAACTGAACAAGGCTGCAAAATGGGATAGCAGCAGGGGAAACAGCTCTGTCAGAATGAAATACAGCAGTCGAAAGCATGTACTCTCCAGCAAGCAAAGCCTACGCCTTCATCCCCCACAAACCAGCCTTCTCCTGTCAAGCCTTAACTCAGACCTGTTTACCAGTCACTGGAGGAAAAGGAAAATTGCTAGAGAATATATGTATCCATGTTTAAAGAGCATGGACAATTCTATGATCAATACAGGACAAAGAGAATTCGTGAAAGAAATTAATAGTTTGGGGAAACGCAATTCAAACGGATTTATCTTTATGACTGCATACGTACCTTAGCATTGTTGTTGAGGGTTTGTGGGGATTTTAGTTTGTGTGTGGAGTCTAGAAGCTAAATTTCAGTTTAACATTCAGGCAATTTTCCAGTCAACTGCTACTGTACAACATTATTTGAACGAGACCACACTAATTCTAATGAAGTCCAAAGTTTAAATGAGATACAGCAGCACCTAGGTTTAATTCAAAAGTTATTTCAAATGACATTTTACATAGAACTATTCACATGATTGCATTTTGATCTGGTTCCTCAACCAAAATTTTGTGGAAAAGATTATTTCAGATCAACTGTTTTGATCAACTTGAAATATTTTGTTTAGGCTTTAAACATTTTATTAGCTTCATTTTTCTCAATTTTAAACCAGAAACTTTAAATGTTAAGGGAAGAAAATGGAACACTGACATTTTTTTTCTGAGTTTTCATTCTTGTTTTGAGAAAAATACTTTCTAAATTTGTTTTGCTCCCCAAATTAAACAACCAGATGTCTAATTATATGTACTTTAAAACATACAGATTCTGCCTGTTTATAATAACTGTATCTAACTTTTTCATTGTTTCTTTGCAACACTCCCCCATTTTGGTATCCTTCCCTATTATATGTTTAGTTAACATTTTTCCATGATAGGATTTGACTATCCTCCTAATATTTTCAAAGAAATTCTATTCTGCCCATCAACAGCCACTGTTAGAAAAGTTCACTTTTATTCGTATGAAATCTTCCTCCTGACCTTAATTACACCTCTAGTGAATGATCTTAACAGACCTTCCTGCTTATCTTAATATGAGGGCTGTTTCAAACCTAATTGCACTGTACTTTCCCATGAAGACTCACAAGAATGCCAGTCTGTATCCTCAGCGTCCTTTTATTCTCCATAACTGAATGTCTCAGATTAGAAGCTGAAAACAATTACAGTCTAGTGTTTGAGATGTCGAGAGACATAAACCTCACTGGTTTAAGCTGAAAACAGTTTGTAGCCATGTTAGTATGAAAACAAAAATGTGGAATGAAAATTTAAGAAATTATTTTAAAATACTTGTCAGTGTTAATGAAGTATCAATGCTTACAGTGTGGAAAAAAGTCAGATTCGATTCAGTATGAAAGGGTAGCCATTTGGGAAATTTTACAATTCAAGCAAACATAAAAGAAAATAATATCCTTACCACTAGAGAGAGCTCTCACACTAAAATAATAGAACATTGCTTTGGGCTCCTTTTTACGGAGTTGGGGAAAAAATGTAAGAGGGAAACAAATGTACCATCTGGAGTCATGATGGGAGGATATGACCTGACAAAAAAGAAGAGTCGAGAGGCTGGTTCCAGCTGGACATGGGGAGAGGAGAACATGTTGTGTTCATTCCTCACTGTGAAATATTCTGCCTCGATCCCACAAAAGGGAACAAGAAATGTTTGAAAGTAGTTAGGTTTGTTTTTCCACTTTTGGCAGAGCAAACTTGAGCTGATGGGGCATATGGTAGATGCTCCTGTCTTTTCTTCTACATACGCAAACCAAACAGGATAAGAACGGTAGTGCATTTTGCCACTTTCAGAAGCAGTAGAAATCTGTCCCCAGAAGCTAAGGATCAAGAACTATCAAAGCTGTTCAAAGATGTTCATGCTTCTAAAAACATGGGAGAAAAAATTGCAATAGCCTTTTTAGCTTAGCAGCAGTGAATGAAAATCAGTGATAAAGAGTACCAGGTACAGAATTGGTATCTGCTCTATAGCAGGTTGTGACTGCAAACTTCAGAGCAAGTTGATGAAAGAGTTAAAGTTAGGTGAGACAAGAGAAAGAACATTTTTGAGCAGTTTTTTGAGCAATTTAGTAAACCTATATACAGGAATTATATAGACTTTTGAGGAAACAGACAGGAAATTTTGGAGGGTATTTTTTGTTATTTAAAGCAGTATTTAAATTCAGTGAAAGTGTTCTGTATTTGATTAACCTGCAAAAAGTGTACATTTCTAGTAAACTTTTTCAGACTAAGAAAGAGAATATGTTTGGGAAAAGTATGGAAGACTTAGAGTCCTATGTCTCCCCCACTTCTCCTCCACCCCCTACATACACAAGAAGATCTTGAAATCTTTAAGTGCTTGAAATTTCAATTTTTGTCATTTAGGCTCTATGTCATCCTCTAGAAAGTGGAAATGCATTAAGTTCTATTATGTTATTCAGGTCCTATGTTACTCATGGCTTGAAAAGTCATACTGATTTTGGCCCTTTTTAGTTAAACATGTTATTTCAATAATCTTCTGAAAGATGGGATACCTGGTATTTCCAGGGGATCAAAGAGGAATCATGATGGTCCTTTGTCAAATCCCAAAATTTCTTGAGAAGAGCAGCTATGTTCCAACAGAGAAGTGAAACTTTGTGCCATAAAATGTGTAGTTATTAGCATGAAAGACAGGTGAAGAAGTGTTGTTATAATCGTTTACTTAAGAAGTTTCTCAATTCGGCATTAGTGTACATCAAAACCCTTTTGAAATGAGTTGTGAATTCAGTCATCTGTGTGACCAGAGACAACTTTGTAAGTAATTGTGTGCAAGGCTGGGTTCCTAATTACTCTGAGGTCTAAGGCAATTAAAATAATACAGTTTTCCCCTCCATCAGCTTTTCCTGTGTGATAAAAACTTCCTTTGTTTTTACCCCAAACTCTCAATAGTCCCTAAGATACAGCAGTAGCCTAAAATAAATTAAGACTGAGAATGAAGGAATTTTCATATTCTCCCAGTATCTATTTTTCTCTCAGTTTACATGAAGGTATTTGCCTGTTTACCATTTTCTTCCAGTCTCTTCTACCTGCCTTTTGCTTGGATTCTGTTTCCATAGTCAGCATTATATTACTAGAATATGTGTAGTAGCTTTGTGCAAATTAAATGTTCATATTATAGGAAGAAAGCAGGGGAAAAAGTAACTGGACAGGTAACATTAGGTGCCTATAAGTATTCTAATGTTTTCCTAGTTACCCCTACTTCTGAACAAATCATCCCCTCATTGGTTCAATTCAGGTTTTAAGAGCTGAAATATCTATGTTCTACATCTAACAACAGAATCATTACTATTATACTGAAAAATAACCTCTTACCTCAGTCTTCAGTAAAGTCATTCAAGGACAGACGTTCCTTTTCACAATCAATTTAATTCAAGTCATTAACCAAGAAGCCCAAAGAAGTTTATAGACCTGAAAAATATAAATAACAGTGTGTGCTATGTCTTTAATTAGTAACACTCCAGATTTGAAACGGTGACCGAGAGGTATATAACTCCATAGCCCATTACCAATCCCCTGAGCCACTCCAATCTGTCAGAGACGTTCTCCCCCTCTTACTCTTTTAAGTAAGGTTAAGAAAACCTAGGACAATTGTTACTTTTCCTTTCCTGCTTTCTTTTTCTTATAATTTTCAAATGTCTTTCAAAAAGCTTAAAAAAGCTCCATAGTTTGAGGTAAAATACAAAATGTTTGAAAATTTGCTAATATATAAGAAAAGGTGGCTACCAATCCTGTGGTAAATTTTTTCTTCAGGAAACACATATGATAAATCTTCTTACGCTTTGGAATGTTTATATTATCTTGTTTGTGAAAGCAAATATAAAACAAATACCACCTTTTAGCATGAGATTGATCATCCATTACTGTAGTGTTACAAAACATAATCAACATAATCTCTGATCTCAAAAAGTCATGCTAATAGTTGTTACCAAGTCATAAATAAGGGGGAAATAAGACTACAAAGATAGTTTTGATTTCCTGTGGAGATTATTAGGACTGAAAATATTCATTACTGTTTTTATGCACTTTCACTTAAAAACAGCTTCAAATTTTAGGAGTTCCGAGCACTGCAGCACATAAAAAAATGGAGTTTGTAGTCCATAGAAATCCTGAAAGTTGACATTTACTTCTGTTTTGAATAAATCAATCTCAGCATTTTGTGAAAGAAATTATTCTAATATACTGCTTCCAACTTATTCAACACATTTTGTTTCAACTTTATAATTCCGAATATATCATGCAATATATTACATCATGCTTTATGCATATTCTGTTTCCCTCCTTCTTTCATGGGGATCCTATTCAAAAATTTCTGAAACATTGTGCACGGTATGAGAACTCACAGACATTCAGTGCTGCCAGGCTACTGTAATTACTCTATTTGTTAACTTAAACTGTTTTTTTTGTTTGTTGGTTTTTTTTTTTTGTCTAGCAACAGTGGTAATAACATTGTCTCTCTTGAAGCCATCTGGTGTATGAAGTGGACTGTGAACCTCTGCAAGAATTTTCAAACTCCAGCTTAGCAAATCAACAATTAGGGCTCATCCTCAGCAAATAGCAAGGGAGAGAACTCCTAACTCCAGAATGTATATGAAGGTCTTCAGAGAGATAATTAATTGTCTCCTCCTGCCCCTCAGAGAAGGAATTTCATTCACTGGGAGGGTGTTTGGAGGTCAAATATTTATGCTGTTCCCACCTCAGTCTAAAGAGCACGTAATATGAGATGAGAGCAACACCAGTAGTGGGATGTAATTAGCTAATGAACTGGTGCTGGTACTTTATGCCTAGAAATTGCCTTTGTTTTTTTGTTAGTAGACTAGCTCAGAGCACTGTATTACTATTGCCATCACTTGTGCTGCTTACTTCCTGGGCTTAGTCCTTGAGATTATGATTTTTGAATATATTTACACATTAGTTTAACATTGTTGTTCTAAATAATAGAATGTAGAAGGACAAACAACAGATGTTTCAGATTTCTCCAAGAATGCTTTCTCTAGACAATATGGAGACAAACACCCTTGGCCAACTGAAGCAGCTGCCTGAAGGCAGAAGGCAGAAGGCAACTTAAACCCTTTAAACAGTGAAACGGCAATAACGGAGGTTTCTCTTTTCTGTGTCCCCCATCCTGTCCATCCTGCTGTAACTTCTTTCAGGTTTTAGACCTAGACCTGACTATTTTGTCTCATCTAGGATGGCTTACCAGACAGAGTGCTTTGCCATATGTTTTTACATTCTTTATCCTATATTTTATTTTTTCTGTGCAGAGTGGATTATTTCCATTTTCCATGAATGTGCCTTGGCTGTATGGCACTGATAAAGCCAGCCAAAGGATGCTCTTTATGAACTTTTAACAGCAAAGTAAGATTCAGTGTATCTCAACACAATGTTCAAAAAACTTATCTGAATTATGTATATCTGTTTAATTATAGTTTTTCTCCACAAAGTCTTTATGCCAAAAAGCCAGCCTCAACAGGCTCAAAATATCATAATTTACAAATATTTTAGGATCTGCTGGGATAAAAGGGTTTGTCTGTTTCAGGATATATCGTGATTAATCATTTCTATCAAATGGATTTTGACATATTATAATTGAACAGTTGTAAACCTGAAAGCAAAAGTGACATTATACTCCCCTTGAATATGAAATGAAAGGGAGTGCACCTTACCATCACTAGATAGCTTTTTTAATCAATGTCATTCTTACTTCACGTTTTTGTTGCCAAGATAGACACACAGTTGCTAAATTAGATACTGGACCCAGGTACCTGCTCAGGGATAGGAAGCAGGTGGGGAGAGGAAACTGAGCCAACCTTCCTAAAGAAAGCAATTGTTTAATATTGCTATGTATGTATAACGGAGACAGTGAAGTTTCTCTGGAGGCATCTAGAAGGGTAGTCCAGTTCTCTTAAATTAAGCAGCTAGATTAATTACATTGGATCATATATATTGTAATAAGTGATCAGAGGAAGGGATTGTGTACACATGAGCAATATAATGTTTTATTAAAAATAACCACCATATTGTCATAAATAACAATAAAAGTCTAGAAGACAACTTCATCCAGACAATAAGATTCTTACAACTTTTCTGAAGCTCTGACAGAACTGTGCTGTCAACTCATCCACCAGCTTCACCTCCACATCTTACATGTCTTAGCAAAAGGGACAGAAATTTTCCAGACTCCACAGCTCTAGAGCATCATGACAAAGTAAGTTGTGGACTGGAGGTACTTCACTGGAGCAAAAATAAATTGTAAAGTACACAACCCAGTTCAAAATGAAACGCTTATTTTATTCATCTGTTCACCTATATCACCAGCTAATTTTCCCCATGCATCAGGAGAATTCTGAGATAACTGAATAGCAAAAAATAGCTGAAGCATCAGAAAAGGATTCAGGTATAAGTGTAGTAGTACAACAATGTTGATATTACCTTTTTGTATGGCAGGAGAACTGGTATATCCTGCCACGAATCATGACCCCATTTTACAGGATATTTCATAAAGATGAAATTAAAAAATAGTTCATGAAGTTCTTAACTTTTAGTCAAAGCACAGATCAATGAGAAAGCAGATTATTGGAAGACAACAAGGAAACACTGAGATAACATGCGTTAGCCTGAATAGTCCTGACAGGTGAATCCTTATTTGTGGGCAACCTCTCCAATGGGTTAAGTTTTAAATGAGAATTCTTATTAAATAAGAATTGCTTACCCATAAGAGATTTTCAGGTAATCTATGGTCAGAAGAACAGTGACACTTAAAGTAAAATAAATGTTTAAAAAGTCAGTGTTAGACTGATTTTTAAAAGCATTTTAAGGCAGTGTTTGCTTGTTCTGTGTTTGTTTAGCAAGCCTGAAAAAAAGACTAATTTTATTTTAACTACTGATTATCCCTTTCATATAAATTAACTTCCAGATACTTTTCTTATATTGAATCAATGTGACTTTAAACAGAAGTCCATTTATTAAATCTTTTATTAGGTCTTTCATTATGTATGCTTGCAAAGATCTTAATAGAGATGTTAAGTAATGGAATTTTGCAAGTTCCTAAAATCTTCATAAATCTCCATAAATTGTCTCTTTATGAGAAACTTGCTTTCATTGTGTCTGATTTTTTATTCATATGCAACAAAAATGTTAATATACTTTAATTAAGCTAATATGATTTATCTTTTCACTCATTATATAAGTTAATTTTGTTCTAAAGAAATACTGTTTTCAAATTCTCTCCAGCAATGTAGAATTAAAGTAATTATAGTTTGGCACAGGAAATTAGTCATAAAGGTCCATGATTTCTAAAATAAATGGAAGTTTTCACAGGCTGGATTAGCCATATGGTTTTACTCTGTTTTAACAAAGGGGGGGGGGGGGGATTAAAGGAAATAATATGCAGTGCACTTAGTTAAGAAGGCACTTTTTGGGTACAAATATGTCAGTTTATAAGTAAAATGAAATATTAACAGATCAAGAAGTTTGAACTTTCCTACCTATTTTATACTTGTCCTTGCTGAGATCATTCACATCTCTCTTTTTTTGTTTGTTTTTTTTTTTTTTTTAATTCAGAAATTGTAAAAATCATAACAATGTAACTACCATAGTTTCCTTCCCAAACCTCTGACTGATGGCAGAATACAGACACCTACAGAAATGTGGATATACCCACCGAAGCTCATGGAAGTTCCCACACACAAATTTACTAGACCAATGACTATGTGATTAATTTTATTGTGTTGTTAATGCAATATTTGTAGCATCCATGACTCATACCATTATTCGCTGAGATCTTTCAAGTTTCTGCACTGAAGTAGTGAGTTCTTATCGGCATAACACTGGGCCTGGTGCTCATAAAGTGGGTGCTGATGAGAATGAAATAACCACAGCAAAGGATGAGTCTGTGGCAAATAACAAAAAGTACAGAGCTAACTCCATCAGCTTGATAGTAAGTTCAGTGAAAGGAACTCTCCTTTGCCTAGAAAAGGCTGGCAACAGGGCCATAGTTAGGGAAGTGAAAACACTGCTAGAAGTCAAAGAATGAACATGACACAGAAAACTCATTGCCAAGGGGAAGAGAACAAAAAGTGTCTACAGAGCAAAAGAACTTCTTAATGCATATAATATATTACATGGCAATGCACTCAAGAACTAAATAAATTACAGTCAATGTCATCTACATCTACAAAACCCTCAGAGATATGCAAAATAGATTATAGTCACTGAATATACTTCAGGAGAGCTGGTCAGGACAGCTTTAAAGCAAATCAGGGCTGTTTATGAGATCTACATTGGCCAGTACATTAAATAACATACTAAGGGAGAAGAAGGAAGCAGACTGGATCCTTCTCCTGACTTTAGGGCAGTTTCCAGCTCTAGCATGGTGACCTCCGGGGGGATGAGATAGGAGAGCAGGAGAGGCAGGTTAAAGAACCTTTGTTCTGATCAATCAGTGTAATGGTTGTCCTGGGTAATATTTGCCCTGGTCTGTCCTTGAGCTCACACTGTTTAGTGTTACACAAGGTTGGCATCATCTTACTTAACTTTGGTTGTTTTAAAATTAGGAGTCTCTAGAGACCAAATCATCCACCTACATTAGACACCCCTTTCTGGAAAACTGAATTGTGCTAAGGAAGTTCTTGTCTCCCTTTACTGATGATAGTATCAGCCCAGTGAATTAGTTTGGACCAGAGACTTAAGTTTGGGGTGGATATAGGTAGATTAGATGAATGACCACACATATTCACCCAGAGGGACAAGAAACTGTGAGAGGTGTGTTTGAAATAAAGAGGATGACTAGAAGTCTTTCCTAAATAGCAAGTAACAGCCTCCTTTTCTATTGAGAATTTTAAAACAGATACTTGGATCTGGTGGAAGTCAGGAGAAAGAGAAAAATATCAGATAGATGATGTTTTATGTTGTTCAATGAAATTGCATACTTTATGAGAGTTAACCCATGATTTTTGATATAAGAGGCTTAGCATGAAATGTCTGAGATATGTAACTTCTATACATCTTCACACATGTGTCTCTGCTTGAATAAAATATCTCAATGCAGAACACAGACATCATCTCCTATAAGATCACCGGTCCATGACATCAATTATGCGATGAGTTTTCCGCTTGAACTTTTTTCCCCTATTATATTTTCATTACTACATTCAGTGTAGGAGTTAGGCTGGACAGTTTTCTTGCTGCCATGATGGATGATTATGACATGTTATGAATAAGAGGTGATTAAATATAAACTATGTGTTGTCCATCAGTGCAGTTATCATGAAGGCTTTGGTATTAATATATTTTTAATTTCCCAGTTCACGGATGAAAGGATCAGCCTACATTAATAGTGCTACACAGAGGGATAATTTAGTAAGATACCTGGTGCCCTAATCCTGATTTAGACAAACCTCCCATTAAAATATGTGGAAATGGCAGTGTGACTAAACCCTCTAGTTTGGTCCCAGTCTCAGGGACAATCATGTCCTATTCACTACTTTAATTGAACTTTAATTCAAAATAGTTCTTCTTGTTAAATTTTAATCTTCCATTTAAAAATATGTTGAAAATCTGGTGTATAGATAATATTTTCTTCTTATTAAGAGAAGCATCATTTATTTGATTCTCCACATCTGTGTTCCATCCTTTGGAAATGAACAGAAACAATGAGTGAAGAAAGGACCCTAAACAACATCAAACAGAAACTTGACTTGTCTGCATCAGCTTGTCAGCTTATGTGACGAAGTCTATTGAAAGTCATCATTTATAAAAACCTTCAGAGACTGACCATACATTTGTACTTTTTTTGTGGAGTTATTCCACCTTTTTTTCTCCTATGGTTCAGAGATATTAAGGAGTTAGCTACACAT
>NW_008824941.1:4637940-4669950 GCF_000699105.1 Pygoscelis adeliae
CCACTCTTTGCTTTTTTTCCCTTCTTGAGTAACTACAGTGAATTGTGTTGGACAAGATACAGGAGAATAAGTTTAGCAATATAAATACACAACATAAAAAGTGTTATGAGTTTGGTCTTAAAAATTGATATTTTTATGGCACTTCATCTCTATTTTTGATTTTGTAGTCTTCTTAATATGCTTTCAGTAGAGAATTTTCAGAAAATATTAAAAAGCTGAGCAGAGAGAGATTTTAAGGAAAATCTATAGTAAAATAAATTTGATATGGTCAGAACATAGCCTTTCTTTTGCTGAGCCAAGTCCTTAAAAATGTGATTTTCTAGTTAGAGGAGAAAAGGAAGAGAAAGAACATGGGAAGGATATCTTCAACTTCAGTGAGCTATGGGAGGGAAAGGAATAGAACAAGGATGATATGAAAAAAATCCTTTCAAGTAAATGAATGTATTTCAAGAGCTGATTTTATTCAGCTAAAACAAAATTCCTAACTGTGGACAAAATTTGGTGACAACACTATTCAAGCCCTGTTTCAGCCAACCTATGGCACCTCAGTGAGCCCCCAAAGCCTGCACGCAGGCTCAGCATGAGAGCAGAGGCACCCTGGTGACCTTTCTTCTGATCAACTATATCTCTGATAGAAGTCTTTGAATTCATGCAGAACAGATGCAGCTCCTTTATTTTCCATCTTAGATTTAAAGTGGAAGTAAAGACAGGAAAGATATAACTGAACTCAGAGAGAGAGGAATAGCTGAGGTTTATATATTGGCATGGATTTTTTTCATGTACTATTGAAGTAAAATTTAGGGAAAGCAGTCTGGCATTAGCCTAGAGTGAATGGGTGTTTGTCTGCCTAGGAATGGGCTATTTTTGCCCTGATCCTCCTTGTCAGTTACAAATTCATTCTTGCCTTGTATGTTGCCTTTCTCTATGTTTTAAATAATATTATTTGTTCCACATAAAATGTAAAATAAAATACAGAAATAAGTACTTATAAAAGAAAAATAATTTGACAGAAATGTTTTCTTTCTTTCAAAGAAAATGTTTTAAAGCCATTACTGTACTTGGAAGAAGACTAAAAGGAGAAGGGAAGTGGAAGGAATAGTCAACGAGCATATTTAAGAGATTTAATTCTCATTGAAGCAGAGTACTGTCTTACCAATAATTTCAGTGGACTCAGAATCACACCCCTAAAATAAAGCAGCACTTGCAGAAAAAACAATATGCAAATATATAAGCATATTACATATATTATCCATTTACAAGTTTACTTTATCTTCACAGTACACAAATCAAATGAGTGCTCAATGCAGATTGTTTCAGCCAAATTAAGTATAAAACATTAATGAAGTTTCATGTGAGGGACAAAACAGGGATGCTAAACAAATCTGGAAATTACAAATAGACTTTACTAAGTCTTGGTCAATTTCTGGTTAATGGTATATTAAGTAGGAGTAATTATTCAAGTTATAGGTTTCTTTGTACAAATTACAGGTAATAAGCTTAATGTAGATGTGACATAGTTTCTTAATTCTAGCCATTAAGGAAAGTAGATTTAACTTCATTAAGTAACCTCACTTAAATATGACAATAAATAACTGTGGTCATTAAACTAATGACATCTGTCATCAACACTGATATTACCACTATGCCATACATACTTTTACAGTAAAGACTGTGTCAATGTTTCTGTTATAAAATGATTCAGGGGTTTGTAACTTGGCTATTTTAAGTAATGGTGGAGGAAGAAAAATTAAATCAAGCGAGGATAAAAATTATTAAACAAAGTCTGCACCAGTAGAACACATTGGGAAAGCCTCCACAGTTTATTTACATGTGGCAGAGCAGGATGACTTTTGATAACGTAGAACTGTCAAATGGCATTTAACGTATATATGCCTGTTTCAATCTGTGCTTCAGAAAAACTGTCCTCAGCACCAAGCTCCTCAGAAAGCCTTATACAGACAAAACCTGCACTGTTTAAGCTCTCTTCCTTTGTTCTATTCTAAGTTCCTAGTCATCTTCAGTAAGAAGATTCTAGTATATAGCCAGTATGAAGTATTTGCTTCTTATACCTACAGACAAGCATAAATGAAGCACTTACACATTCTAAACAGCACCTAATAGCTTTTGGCAAAAATATGAGTGATGTGTAACAAGTTTGCAAACTGCAAGTAGCTCAGATAGAGGTATCCTCAGGGAATATCCTGCTGCCTATGCATTTAAATTTACAGAATAACCTGCTATTCTGTAGCTGAAGTTATTAGCTCAGCATTTAAGAAATGCTGAAGTTCTCAGTGTAACATTCATTCTCTGCTGGTTTTGTACACTCACTTCCATATACCTGTACATTCTTTTTACTGCTTCCTCAGTGCTTATTTCTTATCTGGTAGGAAGACTAAAAGTGAGTGAGTTTGCCTCTCAGCCTGATAGAACCAGCTAGGGCACAGTGCAAATCAAGCTAAAGAACAGTGAAGAAGGGTCAGATTTTAAAGCCGGGAGAAATAATATCACTTGAAACCGATTCATGTTCTGCAATGCAGGATGACATCTTCTGAATGAAGCTTGAAAGCAGAACACATCCTTGCTGGTCTCCCTGATGCCTTTTGGAGACCACTTTTCCAGCCCTTCTGCCTAATGGTTGACCTTGCTCTGGCATTGTGGCAGCATTTCTCAGCATTTGGTGAGGAGATGGGACTTGGCAACTCTAAGCATGCAGGGCAATGCGTTCTTGGTGAAAGCAGCTTGCAGAGGTTTGCCTGTTCTCATGCAAGAATTAGAAAAGACAGTTCTTTTTTCTTCTCTTATAGCTTGGTACTTCAGCACTGGACTTAAGTTTTGTGATTTTTAGTTTTGTTCCTTTGAATTATTAAATAAAGGAAAAGCACACTCACTGTTAGAAATACCACTGGGATATACCAGCAATGGCCTCCCTTTTTTGCTTTTACTGTTGCCCTTGCTTTTGTAGCTGTTGTTGTTTAACCGGGCAGGCAGCTAAACACCTCACAGCCGTTTGCTCATTCCCCCCCTCAGTGGGATGGGGGAGAGAATTGGGAAAAAAAAAAGTACAATTTGTGGCTTGAGATAAAGACAGTTTAATAGGACAGAAGAGGAAAGGAAAATAATGATGAAAGAATATACAAAACAAATGAGGCACAATGCAATTGCTCACCACCTGATGCCCAGCCAGGTCCCAAGCAGTGGTCACCCCTCCCCTGGCCAACTCCCCCCAGTTTATATACTGAGCATGACGTCACATGGTACGGAATATCCCTTTGGCCAGTTTGGCTGTGCCCCCTCCCAGCTTCTTGTGCCCCTTCAGCCTTCTCAGTCGGTAGAGCATGGGAAGCTGAAAAGTCCTTGCCTAGTGTAAGCACTACCTAGCAACAACTAAAACATCGGTGTGTTATCAACATTATTCTCATCCTAAAACCAAAACACAGCACTGTACCAGCTACTAGGAAGAAAATTAACTTTATTCCAGCCAAAACAAGGACGGTAGCCCTGAAGTGACAAAACACGGGAACTCTACAAATGAATCTTCCTCTCTCCCCATGACAGTTTACTCCACACAGTGCAGCCCTGCTTCTACAGGAAGGGCCAGTGAGAATAATAGCCAGGATCAAAGCCATAAGGTAAATAAAGTATCAGCAATTCTCACCAATGGAGGAAGCAGGGAATCTGATGCAGGCTTTGGGGTGCAGTAACTGTTGAACTGAACTCTATGAAGAGATACTGCTAACCACAGAGCTTTGCTTAAGAACACTGGGCAGTTCCTGCTGCTGTCTGGTGAGCAAGTAAGTAATAATTTATAATGCAATAAAAAAGTACTGCATGTTCTTTAAGCTCCCATGTAAATAGCAAGTGTGAAAATGCTGGAATAAAACCGTTATTGTAAAAAAAAAAAAGTATTTAAAAATCAAATACAGGGACAAAAATCAAAACCAGGGAACAACTTGCCTATTAGGACAATTAAAGTGTTCTAAGAAAGGGAAAAATCAAGTTATTCTAATGCACTCAAAGGCCTGTATTTTTTATTACCAGCTAGGCAAAAGAGGTGAAGACCATGCCAAATAGAAACAGAAACTTAACAAGGTGTGTTCACTTTCAGTTTCTAATATATGAAGTTATGAACTAAGCGAAAGAAAGGAATGCTTCATTGATAAAAATCAATAAAGGTATGAAAATAAACATATTCAATCCACATTCAAGCGGACAAGTGGAAATAATTACAGTTCTAGACTGCTGGAGGACTTATTGCTAATTGCTACAAGCAGGACCCTGTAGTACCCAAGGTACTACAAACAGCTCTTCAGATCATGTTTTCTTCAAAGGTAAAATCAAATGTCAAAACTTCTGCTACTCTAACTCAGTCTGTGAAATCACGTCATAAAAGGCAGACCTAATTATAGTGTTTTTTACTGAAAGTTTGACAGCTAACATAAAATACAGTTAAATATCAAAAAGAAAGACAAGTAATTATTTTACAAGTACAGATGAAAATTTAATGGGAGTTTGCATCCTAATTCATTGAAGACAGGTCTACAATGGATAATGGAGTACATGGCAGATGTCTTCAACACCCCTCCATCTCAGTCAAACAGGTCTACAAACCTCAGTGTCGTGTGTGCAGTCTGTTAACACTGCAGCCATTTGAACACGGATCAGTAGAAAAAGTGTAGTACCATGTAAAATGGCATTGTTGATTAAAGCTCTGGCTAGCTCCTATTAGCAACAACTTGGTGCTCTCTGAAACATGCTTTCTTAAGTATTTTGCTTATGTAATTAGTAATTTTATTTCCGATATTGGACTCCTCAACAGATCCAGGGGATGTCTGGGTAAAAAACCCTTTCCACATAATTTCCTAGACGTCAGAATCATTATTGTGAAAACCTTGAAAGCAGGTGATGAAAACTTGCTCTTCCACTTGGTCTCTTTCCTCTCAGCAGCCTTCAAAGCTATCAAAATACTTTTGAATAAGATGATATGAGATTCACCCAGGGCAGTGAGAAATCTCCCTGCCACCAACTCCTTGCAAGTAGGACAGTAGCCACACATTGCTTATCAGTACAAAAATCCATAAACCCCTCCAGCTGGTATCTGAAAATACCCAGTAAAGAAATGGCTCTCCTACATACTAATAGGATATTAGGGTGACCTCAGCTGGCTTATCTTTGACGAAAAACATGTGTGTCCCTAAAACCCAAAGATATCAAAGGACCTACAGTTACACAGCGTGCATAAATCTGAATTGTTTAATTACTCTGCTAAAGACTTTTTACTGAGGTCATTCCATATGGCACTTTGTAACACGAATGTGAAGTCATTGACGCTATATAAGGTTTCACAGATCTTATGGGAAAAAGAGATGCATGCACGTGGCAAAAAAAGTGATTGGTTTACGAAACTCAGAAGGCTAAAAGCTAATAAATAACAATGAGACTCCAAAATAAGTACCCATCTGAGCACATTCTCAGAGAACTGCTGCCATTCATAAATCACTGAAGTTGCACTATGTGCATTTTATGATGTCAGCAGAGATTCTTGAGTGAATTATTGGCTTGTATTCACATGACTACCACTCTTCACACTATATCATATAAAACACAGCCAAAAGCAAAGGAAAAGCTGGAAATTATAGCAACAAATGCAAGGTTCTTATTCTGAAGAATACCCTTCTCAGGGAAGTATCTTCCTAATTATTTTTTTCAGTTGTCTGATGACATAAGAATTATTGGAAGAAAGTGTTTAGACCCAAGAAGAAGACATACCCAACAGATATTTCAGATCAGTTCTTGTCCTGAATAATATTTACTCAGCCTCCAGTCAGAGTCATTTATTGTCTGAGGGAAGAAGGTAAATAACCTTGGATTTCATTTCCTGGGTTAAATGATAGCCAGGATGTGAAGAGCTAATAAAGACTGTGCAAGGTCATTGGTTCCTTTAAGGAGAAACATGTCCAGGTCCCTCTGAGACAGACTGGATGTTTTCCAGATTACGCTTATTACAATTCAGTGGAAAATGGAACAATGGGAGGAACAAGACAAGGGAAACGAAGGAGGATCCTTCGCAAAAATCCACTATTTTTGCAACCATTAGTATTTACAGTTGTGTTTGTAGTTGAATTTGCAGCAACATTTTAGATTCCTTCAGCGAAGACTACAGTTCTGTAAGCAGAGATGCAAGAACTGGTAACAGGTTATTTAACAGACAACTGATTACTGTATGAGACAATGAAGAGAATTAATTGCTTCCTTCTGGAGGGACACAAAAGATTTAACACTTTCAGATATTCCTAAACATACATGTTCAAAAGGTCCAAAACTTTCAGTGGCTTTGTTGTACCTATATAAAATAAAGAACATAAAAGAGTTTCTTGGATGATGTGTCTCATTATTCTCTTTCTCCCTCTGAAAATACTTACTTTTTCTCTGCTTTTTTGTCTCTGAGATAGCATGCTACTACATCCATGTCCAACCTGTTTCTTCCAAATAATAGACTTACAATAAAAATGTAATACGTGACTCTTATTCAGCACATGACTTTGTAGTTTCAGTGGCTCTGCTAGCCTGGAGTTTCAAACTCTTCTGAGTTTCAAATTTTCTGGTTGTTTGGTTGATAGCTCAAACATGTGAATTTTGACTTTTTAAAGAAATTTTTTCACTGAGGGTGGTGAAACACTGGCACAGGTTGCCCAGAGAGGTGGGGGATGCCCCATCCCTGGAAACATTCAAGGTCAGGTTGGACAGGGCTCTGAGCAACCAGATGTAGTTGAAGATGTCCCTGCCCATGGCAGGGGGGTTGGACGAGATGACCTTTAGAGGTCCCTTCCAACCCAAACTATTCTGTGATTCTATGACTTGCTCTCCAAAAACAAAATTCTCATAGGCATTTAAAAACAAATGCACAACTTTGAAGTATTTGGTTTGGAAGAATCCTAATGCCTACTGAGCAGCTGCCTCCAGCTCACATCTTTGGCAAAATGCGAGGGTGTAAATGATGGTATACATTCCACGCCAGTGAACCAGTGTCAGTGAGTATAGCCCAGTGAAACTGAAAGAATAATGAAGCCGGACTGGTTCTCTAAAAAAAAAAGCAACAGCTCTTCCAATCTCTTCATTCAAGTCTTTTCCAGCCTGTAAAACACTTTAAGTCAAACATACTAATATAAGTTTACCTGGTGAGATTCTTTTTTTGTTCTTTCAGCATATTCAGATCAGCTTATTTCAATTTTCTGAAAGCCTAGTGAATGAAAAACCAAGGTGTATTCTAGACAACCTTAATTTTAACTTTGATGTTTGACATTTGCCAATGGGATTATTTCTTGGGGTTTTTTTGGAGGTTTTGCTGAACTCAAGAAAATTAATAGGATCAAGACTCCCAAAAGAAGTCTTACATTCTACATTAATGCCATTCTTTGTTATGAATTACTCACTTATTACTTATTTCCTAACTCATTATATTTGTTTGTTTGTTTATAGACAAAATATAAGAGAAACAGAATTTAAGCATTGGAAATTTATTCCTGTGGTTCAGTCATGGAACTTACATCCCATCACATAATGGATCCTCTACTAGCAGATATGATTTAGTTGGAGGACACAATAGTGTCTCTCTCCTGTTAAATATTTGTTTCTTTTTTCTTTTTTTTTACCCTCTGTTCTTCTCATTGGAAACCCTAAAAACATTTTGCGCTGTCTTTATGCTGTGCCTTTCCCAAGAATTTATCACTATATTCAACAACCACATCTTTTAAACAGAATTTTACAACGTGAACTACATCTTCACACAATGAGTTTTTTAACTTCTGATGATAAATCTTATGGACAAGGTGAGGGAATGGTCAAGGTAACTAATTTAGGTTAATTTACACATGGAAATTTTTTATAAGGATGCTGAAAAATGGGGTTTACAGATTAAAAACCTTAGACAAAGAGAAGTCAACCTTGTTACATATAAAGACATATGTATCTGAAGATTTTTTTGCTGTTATTTATACTGGTTTAGGTCAGATGCCTAAAACTGTTGACTGTTGACTTTCCTGCAGAGCACATCAGTGTAGGAATAATAATAATAAGTGTTTCTGTATGTATGAGTCGAGACAGAAGAGGTGTTATGAGCACATATGAGAAATATGAGAAATCAGGAAGGGACAATGATATGAGCAACTGATGTAGAAGGGTTCTATAACCAGAAAATTTCAGAAAGATACTGAAGAAGCTACATTGTAAATATTATTTAAAAAGATCTTGGATAAAAATATTGTCTCATATATTTTTAGAACTTTGGAGAAGAAAAACAAATAAATGTTTTTTTAAAGGCTATTGTATAGCTCTGGCTCGTGGAAAGGTGGACAAAATCACTGTAGGATAAAATAAATGTAGGAAGTATGAGGCAAGATATTCAGAGAGGTGACAAATACATGTTTCATGGTTGGTAAGAGTGAGCTGGGATGCTGGGTGAACCGGAAAGGTAGTCTTTTAAAAACTGATGGATTTAGCAATTGACTGGATGTGAAAAACAGAGCTGGAATTTATCATAATATCATGGTTCTCATTTGAGATTAAAATGAAAATCTGTCAGATTAAAGATTTTTTAATCTCTTCATAACAGAGATTGTAACTTTTTTAATCATATCCTGCTATAAAACATAATTTATTTTAACAGATGTTTCAGGGGAAAAGAGATTCTTAAGTAAATGTCAGGTCAAATAAAATTACAGGGAATGTAATATTAATGTGGTAAAATGTTAGGTTTTTTGCCAGCTCCACATGCTTTCTCAGAAAATTATTTTTTTGCTATTGTCTCAACCTTGAAGCCATGCTGAGGAACGTTGAGCTGGCTCAAGGTTTCTGACCTGCGTGTTCAGTGCTGTGACAGCTGCAGAGCGCATTGCTGGGGAGCATGGGGTGACAGAGATGCTGGGGGACACAGTGGTTTTGGGGCACCAAAAAGGCATGGGACGTGGGGTTGGAGGGACAAGGCAGGTTCAGGAATAGTGAGTCTGGGAGCTTCTGGCTATAAAAGGAACAAGGGGCACATGATCTGTGGGAAGAGGGGACTTGGGGACAGGCGATGATGTTCAGGCTTATGGAGTGTGTGGGTCTGTCCTCTCCCAGTCCCAAGAGATCCCAAACCATGTTCTTCTTTCCAAATTTCTGCATGATTTTCACCTGCTCTCTCTGGATTTCTCACTTTCCAGCTGCCTAATCCCACCACAGCAAAGCCAGCCTTTTCCCAGTGAAAGCCACACAGCGGCCTGCTTTGCACATGCCTAAGGGTAAGTTCTGCTCAGGTTAAACCCTGAGTGTGGCCAAAGTGAGTTTTGAAAACACAGAAGTTCTTCAAAATTTATCCCTAGTGGGAATTTTGTGCATTGAAAGATTTAGGATTAGGGCTTAAAATTAATGAATTAATGATTCATTTAAATTATTTTAGATCATTCATCCACTTCAGTAGGTTTTACCAATTATCAGGAAAGGTAATAGTCCCTTACAGTTAAAGGTGGATGCTAGTTGTGATTTTCTCACTAACCAGCTGGGTTGCTTTGGTAATGATTGATTGCATAAGGGAAGAACACAAGAATCCTTGTCCCAAATGTAGTTATGATTATCTCATGTCCTGCTTTGCACTGAAATAATACCCAAGACTGTGAAGCACGTCAAGTATAATATAAAGACAAAATATTATTTTGCAACTTGAGTTGAAGTTTGCTAACTTTATTCCCACATCTAAAAGGCATTTCAGCTCACAAAGTAAACAGTGAAAACTATCGCTATGTTATTTTATTATTTATTTCCTTACGTAGTAAGAATTTGGAAATGTAAACTGTATATGCTGTGAAATGCAGAGATCTCATTTTGTCCCGTGCTTCTACAACACCTAATGTGATGGGAAACCCAGGCTGGGTTGGAAGAAAAGTGCCACATCACAGGCCATGTATGGGAATGGTAATGGGAATGAGGAACATTGAGAAGACCAAATTCCAACTTCTGACCCATATTAAAATACATATAGTCTTGATGCATTTTTTTGTCTGAAATATCTAACAGTCTTAAATCAACAATACGTGACATAATTTCTTAAGAAAATGCCATAAAACTAAACCCAGACCTATTATTACAGTCTTTCTGGCTGCAAAAAGCAGCTTTTTCCCACTGTGTTCTTATAGTTCTGTTTCTTCTCCTACCTGGAGCACAAACTTTAGGAAATGCACAAAAACACAATAAACCTATTTTATTGCTTCTGCTGCTTAAGCTATGTAGGGTCTGTCCAGGTTAAGAGAAAGAGACAAAAATCTGTTCTTTTCTGCCCATGTTCATTCCCTCTTATTTAAGGTTCTGAAACTACTTCAGACCAAATCACTGAAGTATGAATTTTCTTAATTTTCTTCCTTTCTGTATAGACACAAAATTGGTCAGGAAGAGATCTGTGGTTGACCTGTGAGCCACACCCTTGGTTAAAGTGGGAGAATCTAAGTAATTTCACTGGTCACATTATGTTTGGAAATTATAGACTGAAAAAAAAATCACCAAACATACACATTTAATAATATATTTTTTGCTTCCAGTTCCATTAAAGTCTGAGATTGCCTCTGAACACCAAGCTCCCAATAAAGGAAAAGACCTGGGCCAGAAGAAAACTGGCATTTTTTTAAGTGGGAAACAACACCCATTTTGGTTTTGAATTTGCTATAGTGTACTGGGACATACTGAAAGACCATCACTGATACTTGTGCCTGGATGTCCTTATGCCTACAATTTTGCTGGGCCTAAAATTCCACGTCTTAACTTTATTTTAGATTTATATTTGTATTTAGATATGTTTTATATATTTGTTCAGTAAAAAGTGCCTTTTCAAATGATCACTTGGCATCTAAGACCTTTCGTTTGTGCATTTGATTGGACTACTAAATGCAGCTTATCTGTAAGTCCAGCAAATGATTACAAAAGCCAGCTGATGGTTCTTACTACATCAGTACTCATGGGCTTCCCATTTATAAAAAAGGGGATTAAATTGCTTCCCAGAGGTAGTGGGGAAAAATTCATTAATATATAGGTGAGATCGCCAAGCATTTGATGAGAAAAGCTGCCTTGGTGCTGAGAGAAATGTCAAAACAGGTAATGTGTATTTGCATTGTTATTTTACCATGTGTATTTTAGACATAAATATCCCCCAAAGATTCAAGAATACAAAGATGCTTCTTAAGGATGAAATTGCAAAAATTACAGGTAAAATCTCTTCTTAAGGAGCATTAACAGTGACTGAGCAATCACTTTAAATTCAGACTCAGTGACTTTGGTGCAAGGAGGATTTTATGTGATTAACTCCCAGGACTGAGATTAAGAACAAATTTGTCAAATTCCAACCTCCTCCATAGATTTATCATGTGACATTGGACAAGTTACTTAACCTTTCTTCTTAATTTACAAATGAGGATCCAATTCTTCTTCTCACTTTCATCTTCCAAAAAATAAATCCTTTGAACAAAGTGAGGAATAGAGATTAATTCCCCAGTCTTCCAGTTAAGGTAAATTTACATATGGATATCTTCAAGTCTCAACTGTTTAACTCTGTCATGATGAACCACAGTTTTAGAGGGACCAACACTACTTAATATCAGCTCCATACATATCATAAAATTATTTTGGACAGTATTTTAGCAGCTGTACTCCCTTTGCTTCACACAGTTCACTGTTCTTTTCAAACTTGTGCTATAAGGTAAGGGGAATGTATGTATTTCAGTTTTTAAGGATGGGGAATAAATTATGAAGGCCTCTGCCAAAAAAAGATGAAGACAGCACAAGTAGATGAAAACACAGATCAGAAGACAGCAAATCCTCCATCCCTCTTAATAATTGTGGCTGCAAAATGGCTTAAATATGAAAAACCTTCTTTTTGACTGAATTAACTGAGCTTTTTGAACATATTGCTGATACTTAGAAATCTTAATTAATAGTTGAAAATTATGGCATATATTAGGGAACATTTTCTTAAGAAAAATAATAGACTTACAGTCTATCTGTAGACAAAATTAATCTCTCTCCTCCCATATCTGGTCTGTCCCCTACCTCCCTGGGAACCCTGTCTGTGATGGGGGGAGCACAATGTGTGTTCCCCTTACAAGGGGATGATGAGACTGTTGTTGTCACCCTTAAGTGACTACCAGCTGCTGCTATCAAATCAAAAATGGCTGGAAAAATTGAAAGGGACATAAGAAAGTAATCCTTTCAAATTGCCACAATATTTACTGGAAAGAGAGGCTTTCAGGGGAAATCAAGCATGTAATCCTGTAAGCCCTCTGCCCAGTCATAGCATGAGCACACGGGGGCACCTATCAAAATATGGTAATGATCACAGTTCTGCAGCCCAGGGAACAAATGAAAATAATGAACACATTTAAAAAATAAGGAGAGATTCACTATTCAAGTCTTTTCCATGGGCTCAGAACAATTGTTGCTATTTATAATTAAAAACATCCAGCTATATACTTTTGCCTTTCATGTAAAAAACTCCCCACCCAACACAAACACATTTATAGAAATAGTCACAGCATTATCATGCTGTATAATATCAAAACCCGTCCATTTTATGACTGCACATTTTCCTCCTCATACTACTGTGCACCAGCAGTAACAAATACGAAAGCAGATCGATTTAAAGTTCAAGTTAAGTTGCATGAGTTCCCCATGGTGAAGCAATTATTCCCTCAGAGGCTCTCATTTTCTTTATCACACCATGAATTCCTCAGACAACGAATGTGCAGTTTCCACCATGTGGTTACTTGCATTGCAACAAAAATCTCAGGAACAGTATTTAAGGACAGACATTTTTCTCTCTGTGGATGTTTCCTAAATTTGAAGTTTGATCTCTCTACAATCAAAAGCATTTATTCTTGGCAAAATCATGTTCTCCTTAATCTAATCTAAGACATCCTTTTCTCTTTAAATCCACAAGTTATTTACTTCTCAATAACAGTTTAAACTTTTTGATAAAAACCTGGGGTGTATATAATAACACTATATATTGGTTTGCAATGAAGTGGTACAAACAACATTTTAGGTATTGAAGAGCTGGAGATAGACATCATTACTGAACCTTAGCATTATACTCCGCTGTATCTCACTGCAATACATGGACAACATTGGTTTCAAACTTGTCACCATGCTCAAAACTGAGTTTCCCCCTTGCAGTACTCAGCCCTATTTGGACCAATAGCTTCAATCTCCAGCTGTAGCCTTCCTGCAGCCACCACTGGGAGCATGGTCTCCATCTCTTTTTTTCTCTCTCTGAGGTTACTTTTAGTGGGTAGAGCTCTGCAGATCTTCTGTCCTAGCGTCCCATAGCAGGGCAACTGCACAAAAAATTCCTTACTCCATCCAAAGTCCATAATTTCTAATGGCCATTCTGGTGGGTATTCCAGTTAGGGTTTGACCAGAAGAAAACAAAGGAAAAAAAGAGAGGGAAAAAAAAAAATCAGCTTTACAGAGAATTTCCTAAGGTAATAAAAGCATATCAGACAATTTTACGTTGCAAATGTGAATGGACTTATCAAGCTTGATAAAACTGATGATTGTTTTATTTCTGGTTTAGTAAAGTCATCCTTGACCATCTTCAGTGGTCAAGAAGAGTCATGATAAATCCTCCAATTTCAAGAAACTAATATATTACAATAATAAAACTCATCCATTAAATTCACCATTCCTTTGGTTTTCTGCTAAATATTTATTTCCTCATCTCTCTCATCTCACTTAGTTGCAGAGTGCCAAAGAACTCACCTGATATATTAGCAAAAACTATATTAAGACCTAAATTCTGTTTTCATTCTCACATTTATTAGACATGATAGGAACACATTCTTGGAGATTTGATTTGCATGAATTCCTTCTTTCTGACAGGGAATTAGCTGAGTTGTTTTTTTTTCTTTCTTGTGGCCGTATTCAGATGTAATAAATACCACTTTTGCATAGTGTTTCCTATTGGCTTAACCAAGACTTCTGGAGGCTACTAGCTGATATGAAACACTAGACTCAAGAGGTTATGTGGAATTTGGGCACCTGAACATGAGTGCAGGATGCTGCACAGTAACCTTTTGTGCTGGTTTTGGCTGGGGTAGAATTAATTGTCTTCACAGTAGCTAGTATGGGGCTGTGTTTTGGATTTGCGCTGAAAACAGTGTTGATAACACAGGGATGTTTTAGCTATTCATGAGCAGTGCTGACACAGAGTCAAGGCCTTTTCTGCTTCTCACCCCACCCCACCAGCGAGCAGGCTGGGGGTGTGCAAGAAGTTGGGAGGGGACACAGTTGGGACAGCTGACCCCAACTGACCAAAGGGATATTCCATATGACGTCATATGGAATACCATATGACGTCATGCTCAGCAATAAAACTAGGGGGAAGGTTGGCCGGAGGGCTGCTACTCGGGGACTGGCTGGGCATCAGTCGGTTGGTGGGGAACAATTGTTTCCATTTGCATCACTTGTCTTTCTTGGATTTTATTTCTCTCTCTTTGTTATTTTCCTTTTCATTACGTTATTATTATTATTGTTATTATTATTATTTTATTTAATGTAAATTACTAAGCTGTTCTTATCTCAACCCATGAGTTTTCTCACTTTTATTCTTCCAATTCTCTTTCCCCCATCCTGCTGGGGTGGGGAGTGAGTGAGCGGCTGTGTGATGCTTAGTTGCTGGTTGGGGTTAAACCACAACACCTTCCTCCCAGTAATCTACAGTAAAAGGCAAGAATGACTGAGGGGTGGAAGAAGGTGTCTGCAGTCAAATAAGGGTAATATTTGTAATACACTTTTTCCCTGCAAATTACATTCATACACACACACACACACATATATATATGCATGCACTCATTGATTAATTTTCACATTTTTGTATGCCATTTTTTATTTTGTGGTTGCCTATAGATAGGAAAACCAAATAAAGTCCTGACTAAAGGTGCAGAGGGAGAATGATCACACCAGGCAGAGTTTCAATGAAAGAGGCAGAATCAGAGACAACACTGCTATTTTACTGTCAGATGTGGCACAGTGTGTGTACAAGCCTGGGAAGAAAGAGCGGGAGAAACTGTGGGGAGCCATGAGGGAGACGAGCACAGTGGGGCAGAGCTGCAGAAGGCTATGAAGGAGAGAACAAGAAGTTCAAACCTAGTATGGCAAAGGAGAGAGTCAGCCTGAGAGCCATAAAGAAAGATGTTGTCACCTGAAAGTCAAATTTAATCCTCAGCATTATTTGAACTACTTCAACAGAAATATCACAAGTATTATGCCCTCTCCATCACCACTTACATAATTTATAAAACAGATGTTCTTATAGGTCCATCACTGAAATCGGTATTTGCTGGTGTACAATTTCTGCTTCACTCCTCAGTCCATAACCTACTTCTTGGTTTTATATTTAGGACTACTCAGCATATGCAATTTTCTACAGTAGGAAAAATGGACATATTTATTGCTCTTCAGAAAGAAAATCTGTCATTTCCACATTTCTTATGAAAAGGAAAATTTAAAAAATAATTCAGGAAAACAAATATTTCAGTTTGGTTGCATGGAAGTGAAACTTAAAATCTTGCTGCTCCCTGGGGCAATTCCCTGCCACACAAGACCAGCATCCCCAAGAGTTACAGGTGAGTGACGGAGCTGCAACATTTGCAGGGGCCCAACTCCAGAGCAGGCAGTAAGAGAGTTAACCATATCTCACCCACAGGGCAGAAGTGGCCTGAAACTATGTTTCCTTGACATCTGAACTCCCAGGCAAGCTCTGCTTTGGTGAAGGTGCATCAAAATCAATCCCTTTCCATGCAATACTTCAGTTTTGACCAAGCATTTTTTTCCACAAAAAAGCAGTTTGCTGAAAAATTCCTGACAGGTTTTGTTCACAGGACTGAGCTCGATAAAACCATTTCAGCTGTTTTTTGTGAGGCAACTTACGTTTTAACAGTTTCATGATACTTACTAGAGAAAAAAAATTTCAAAGAATGTTGTTTTTTCTTTTGAAAGCATACTCGTCAGCCTTGTTACACCGAAACTATAATGGTGGACAGCTAGGTCATAATGTGCACTAAATCATGATGTTATTGCAAATGTAAGCTATAAGAAGGGGAAGAGCATGTGTGTCACCTGGAGTTACAGCCGAAACTGCAGCTTATCAGCAATTTGATTACTGGTCAACCAGCAGTGCTCACTAGTTCATGACTATTATCTACATGTTTTCCCATTTATTACATGCCAGCTGAGGCCAATTTTCAGCTGGGAACTATAGCAGCTGTCTCTGTGGAAAATAAAAGAATGTCACTTTAAATTTCTTTGCGGCTTGAAAGAAATGTCAGCTCCATGCTGGAAATGTACAGTGATACACATTTTTTCTGACCTGAACACATTGCATCAATTCATGCTCATGAAAATGTCATTTGTGACTTGTTTTTTTCTGCTTTTTAACTAATTTCCAACCTAAAAAAACCTGCTTAACTAGCTGCTCAGTGATCACAGTGTAAATTTAATACTAACCTCTTGCACAACATCCTGAAAGCTTTAAAGAATTTATATTTGTGGTGGTATAGTTTTCCATTGAATAAATTTTAATAGAGAAGACAAAAAAAAAGGGAGGGAGGAAAGAAGGAAGGGAGGGAGGGAGGGGAAGAGAAGGAAGGAAAACCTATTTTCTGTGCTTCTGCCAAATTACATCAACAATTTTCTACATTTGTAGGCTATTTTCTTCTCAAACTATATAATTACCCAAGCTCTATCTTTTTAGCTGATTTTTGGCCATTGACATGTTTGCTCAATTCTAGAGTCATAGAATTATTAGAGATATCTGATCTTTTAATAACTATTTCTGGAACTATTTCCCTATTCTTCTACCATCATCAGCCACTATCCCTAGAGAGGATAAGCCTGATATAGGACTAATAAACTAGTCTTATACTAAGTCACTATCCAGCTCTAAACAGTAGTAAAGAAACAAGAAAGGTCACATTTCATGAGGCTTTAATTTTCCATTCTAATTTACAAAGAGACTCATCCCTGTATTCTTCACAGAAGTATAAAGCCATCCCTACCTCTGATAATCCTTTTATGCTTTCACATTAATATGACAGAGTGCAGAGTATTAATTATTAAATACTGCTTATACAGTGCTGTAAATATACACTACTTTACAGAACTTAAGATAAGCAATGGCCCCATTCCTAATGAGCTTACTACAATTAAATTCATTGTTGAATCTACATACGAAATGTAGCTAGGAGTCAAACCACACAGGAAAAATCTTTAAACCAGGCAGACACACAGATGTGAATCTAACTTACTCCTGGGTTATGAAAATTAGGAATAGCAATTGTAGACTATGATTAACTATTTACTCATATAATTCACTGAACTTTTTAGCTAAGCATTTATAAAATACACAGACAGATACTTGTGGATGTTGTACGTTGTACATATGCAGGTGAGCTGAAAAGCTGACCTATGATGTCTAATGGTCCATAATATCTAATATGTGTAATGTTATTTTGCTTTTGGATTAATATGCTGATTATTAAAAGTACATAATGATATGCTTAGTATTGTAGGCATGTTATTTCAAATGAAGATTCATTCTACCCTCAAACCTCGAATGACACAAATCCCTTTCCCTGACCACATCATACCTCACAGCTGTGACATAGTTGTGTGTA
This sequence comes from Pygoscelis adeliae, assembly GCF_000699105.1. Taxonomy (NCBI): domain Eukaryota; kingdom Metazoa; phylum Chordata; class Aves; order Sphenisciformes; family Spheniscidae; genus Pygoscelis; species Pygoscelis adeliae. Next base: position 4,655,628 of record NW_008824941.1, read on the forward strand.
ATATGTTTCTTTGTTTGAAAAGTGGTACCCTTCTAGGAATCAGTTTAGAAATTATCTGTGTGCCCTTCTGGGACTCTTTATACTTACAGGCAAAAGGTATAGGAAATGGGGTACAAAAGAATCAGAATAAAAATAAAGAAAAATCTGTAATGCTGAACTGTGGTCATAGATATTTAAGAGTTTACTGGGCACAGTAACGCGCAAATGTTAATAAATTTATTGCTTTTCAACATTAAAAGGAAAAAAAAAAATCTGTCTTCTGTCCTCAAATTCGGATGAACCTCTTCTCAAATATAACCTCACATACTCTTTTTTAGGCTAGCAATCATTCCATCAGAATGATCTCATGTATGGAAAGACTTTCATCACAGACAAATGAGCTTCCTGATGCATCCTGAGAAGGAATCCAGTCTCTTTTCTACATCATGCCCATGATGTTTCTTGAGGTGAAAAGCTGCACAGTTGGGTGCTATCTCTAATTTCATGAGATCAGCAGAGTTGATCTACAACTGTTTCCAGAGAGTTTGGTACTCCACTCACTTCACTTGGGGTAGCAGGCCTTCCTCCTAAAATGTCTGCTCTTTGGGTGGTTCAGGGTTAAAGACAGAGGCACGTAACACTTTGCACAGCTGAAGGAATGAAATAGGGTCTCTGACCTGATCAACCTCCTCTCTTATCCCAACTATATAAATCACCTTATGCGCTGCTCTAGCGTGGCAAACCAAACACAGTTGCACCCCATAGCTGCACTACTGACTGGCTCTACGGCCAGCTTCTGGGTTGGGCAGATAAGGTCTTGATATAAATCAGCAAGCTAGGGATGAAAGACTTCGTACACACACGCTATCCACTTTGCTATGCATTATGCATTAGCCAAAGTGCCAGGGGGAAAAATCCTAATTGTTGGTTTCATCAGTAAAGCTTGGCAACATACTGTTAAGCAGGGATATTTGAATACTAACCTTGAAAATATAGGAATCTACTGTCCTACTTTTAAGTATTACCTATACATTTTGTGCAGGAACCATACAGCATTTTTATTTCTAGTGGATTATCTTTATTGGGAGAACTTCTATATTCCCAGTGTTAAATACAAATTCATGTTTTTCTTGTTTATTTGCAGCATATGTTCCTTGGCTATAGTACATGACACACACCGTGTGTTGCTTCCATAAAACAGATGCTGCAAGGAAAAAAAAAAGGCATGAATTTATCTTTAATATTAGAAATATTGAACTAGCAGAAGCATACTAGATGCAGAATCATAATATCTGTAATTTTCACTAGCAGTGCCAATTGAAAACCATTTATATCATAAACTGTGGTATAAAAATGGACCCAGCTTTAGTCTTTATTTTCAATTAGCTTAAGCATGTTTAAACCATTTAACTTGACTCTTTAGGATTTTTATATATGGACTGTGCATGAATATTTAATCCTTTATTTTCTCAGGAATTTACAGTATAATAAACTCTAAATCCAGTGCATTAACTTAAAACAACTAAGATCTATCTGAGATATTTAGACGATTAGATTTTTGCAGTCATTTTGAGAAATTATTTTCTGAGAGCAGACACTTTTGTGTCAAATAATTTCCTTGTTATCATTAATGCTGTTGTTATTACTTACATTTCACTAGCATTGATGTGGATCTCCTTGAATGTTTATTTTTAATCTCTTTTGCATTCAGCACAGAACTCATTCTGCTGTTCTAAAAGACTTATAATTTATCTGGATTGTCATGTCTTCTCACAGCGTCAGGCAAACTGGTGGGGTCAGTGACATTTTGATTGCTGTTAGCCAGCAGTAGTATAATCTAAGCTGATGTCTTTCCTTATTTACAGATGGGCCAGTATGAACCAATGGTCACATCTTATCACTGCTAGCCTCTTGAAAGACAAGTAAGGATGAAAAATGCTTATGTTTTCATTTTTTCATGAACTGATTGATCAGCTGGAGGAGTTGCAGGATTCCTAACAAACAGTCCATCCAACTTTTCTTGATTCATCAGATCATGACAGGCTTTTTCAAATGAAAGCAGAGATAGTTTATCTCTTTTCTGTAAAAGTTCTTCATGTAAACTTGACAGGGAGTATCATCACATTTCCTTTCTGAAGGTTTAGATGAATTATACTATATCTGACACTTCACCAAAGCTTTCTCTATATACTTAAAGAATTTTTTTTCCTAGGTTACCATTATTCAGCCTGATTTGAAGAAACTTTCTGTGTGAAAGGGAGGGTAAAAAAAAAATTTTTTTTTTAAAAGGATGTGCTATTTAACCCATTGTGAGCACATTTTCAAGTGCTGTTACTGCCAAAAGTCAGTTGTTTATCAGAAATGTTTCTTCCTGTGTATACTTTAGCTGACAAATGCACTCCTTATGTGTATTGAGCAAACATTGCCCACTTCTAACTAATGAAACTCCACATTAGCTACTGTACATATTGAATGTGAGCACCATGCCTCAGTAAAGAGTGGAAGGCTCCAAGTGTGGGACTCATGGGAAGGATGTAATGATTTTCTGTATCCCTAAATGGGTGCTATTGCTGTCTAACTTACATGAGATAAAATACTAAGAGAAGTTTAGAAATTAAAAGATGTTCTCAAATACATTTTTTTCCTTTTTTTATTATTTACTATTTTTTTTAAATTAAAAAAAAAGAAATAATAAAAAAAAAAAGCCGAAACCAGGACAGGATCCTGTCCTGATAGTTTATATGTAGTACCAGTGGCTTGCTGAGCAGCTCACCTCCCTTTGGTTCAGTACCTCACAGGATTAGGTATGAACAGCCGACCGTACATCTATGCATATCCTCAGCACAGGAATCTCACGGGTTCCAAGGAAAGGAAGTAAAATTGAGAAGGGATTTTTTATGCTCTGTGCATTTATGAGAGTCGATTTGCTCAGGAAAGAAATCCAGTGTAATCTGAGTCAAGAGTTGAGGAGTGTAGAGGCTAATATAGAATAATAGATTTATTTTATTTTATTCCTTATTTCATTAAGCATTCTACTAAATATTTTCAGACTGCTAAGACAAAACCAAAACAAAACAAGCTGAAAATTTAATTGGTAAGTAATATAGCAGATTTCAAGCTCAAAAGCCTTCACTGTCTCAAATTCTGAAATTCTTGTGCTGGAAATCAAAGTGAACTCATGAGCAGTCCAAAACTCTGGCATTACACTTCTAAATATTCAGTAAATGTATTTATGAAAAAAAAAGGCTGCCGTGGATAAGCATGATCAAACTAGAGGATACAATTCATTTTTCATCCTCATTAATAAGTAGATTTTTATAATCTATTTATCATATGCAATATATAAACTTTCAAGAAGAACATAAATGAAATGTGCACTTTACATATATATATATTGGTGTAAGTAAAAACGATACATTTTTCCATTTCATCAGCCAGAAGTTGAATCTTTAAACTTTTGAAGAAACAAAATGAAATACAGCCCTTTGCCAATGTTGCTTACCATATCATAATCCGGTGCAATCTATCCGTACATAACGTAACAATAAAATTGAACTTTGATTCTTGCGATCACATCGTACTTGTTTATTTAAAGGTCAACCATTAGTCTTAGAAATAAACCCATTAAAATGTTGTGACATAAGGATGTAAATTACAATGCGTCTAAATCTGAACTTATTATTTAAACATCAAATGACACTGAAGACGTGACTAAAAACTAAATAAGATTCATCAGTATTCAGCTGGAAAATCAAGATCAGAGAGTATGGTTTTTTTGAGCAGTCTGATACAGTTGGGCCTGAAAATTTGGAAACTTCATGAGATTGTGTTTTAAAAAAACACCTAGTATTTTCTGATATTCTGTTTCCTTTTTAAGATATGGATGGTCCTCTGAATGTGGCTTGGCTGTAGCCAGCCATCTCAAAATGATTTAGGTAGGAAAATTAAATGAAACGAGGCCAAAGTACCTCTGTGTGAAAAATAACTGTCAGAACAATATATCTGTACTGTATCAATTTGAAGTGTTATCTTATTTTATCCTGATTGCTCAGTGGATATATTCCTCATCCGCTTTGTTAAAACAACCTTACTGGAAAAAATGAAAAGGATTATATTCAAAGAGCATGGATAAAATTCGTACCTAAAAGCAAACACAAAAGACAATCAACTGTCTTAGAAGAAAGTCATGAGGGCTTCTGTCTAAGCAACGGCAGTGGATCTGGAGATTGAGTTTGCAAAGGACCAAAAGGAAAGATGAGCTCAGACTGGAACAGATGCTGAGGCAAGGTGCTTAAACGAACGAGGGAATGCAATATCTGTCATCAAAGTGTGAGCTTGTACCATGTGACCTATTTAGTCTAGTGAAACAAAGGCTGAGAGAAGATAAAACTGCTGTCTATAAAGCCATCCGGAGAGGGGTTTAAGCTCTGGGGAAGAAGAAGATATGTTTAAGCAAAAGGATATATAAAATCATGACTGTGAATACATTTAGTCTAAAAATGTAAGAACCCTTAGGAAAGTAAAAGTTCAAAAATGCATATCTTTAGCAGTGGACGTAAAACATAAGAAGAAAGCCTTGTATTACTATAGAAGTATGAAACAAAGGAAATTGTTACTTTGCTGTGGCAAGAAAAAACTGTCAAAAGATGATGCTGAGACCTTTGTTGTTGTTTTTCTTTAAATTTTTTAATGTATTATTTTTGCCATTGAAAAAGACAATTGTGATCAGGTGGCTAACATGCTTAACATCATTGACAAAGATGTAAGATTCCTGTCTAGAAAACAAAAAGAACAGTCTGAGAGCAGTCAGATTATTAGTTATTTTTCAAATGGCTGGACTTGATAAAATTTACCAGGGCTACTTAAAGTGAGGAGGTTTTCTTTGACAATTTAGAAGGGTGTCTGAGCTTCCAAATCCAACCGCTCTGATTGTCTTTAAAAGTAAGGGTGGTAGTGAGAAAGAAAACCTGAAAAATCAGGGCCATGGATTTGGCTGGCTTATTTTCAGTTCCTGGAAACAGGAAATGTTACAGACAATTGTAGGCTATTAAAACCACTTAGACCAGTGGCATCTCTGATATTTGTAGCTGGTGGGGTGTGCAACAGAAAATTTTGTAATAGATGTGTATGTGTGAATGGGTGTGTTGAGTGTGTGTGTGCACATAAGGCAACAAAGATGTAAGAGGACACTAGCAAACAAAACAAGAACAGTGTATCTTTCTATCTAGATAATATCCCCAAGGCAAGAGTATCAAATTATTATACATAAAAAAAGAGCAAAAAATGACCATTACCTTTTAAAAGACCTTGTCAATGCACTATTTTCATTAACAGCTCAGGTTGCCATATATCCTCCTCTGTTGAGTTTAGGGTAAGCTAGCAAAACGCCTGTGGAAGGCCACTGCGCTGGAGCAAGATGGCAAAGAACTCTGCAGTGCATTTGCTGGTTTTATTTGTCAACTCAGAAAATCTGCTTCATTTAATCTCCTTGTAACAAGGGGAATCTAGGCACACAGTTATATGACAAATTCTCACCACTTACCTAAAAAATAATATCACAGGACACCAGGGTGTCCACCAGTGTAGGTGCTCAGTCCCATGTGTCATATGCCTGACTCTGCCACTTTGGGGCTAGCCAGGGAAATCCCCAGTGGGGTTACAGCACCAGCACAGTGTACTTCCTCTCCCAGCCTGTTGTGGAGCTGGGCTTGCTTGGAAGTGCACCATCTATGCTAAACACAAGGGAGAAGTAAGATTTTACCAAGGGTTATACAGTTCTGGTGGGAATGGACATCACTACCCCCAAGGTAAGAGTCACCCTTGATGGAGATCATAACAGGAGATGATTAGCTGCCAACACAGATTTGTCATGAAAAAGTCACATAAAGCCAATCTGATTTTCTTCTACAATTAATAAAGAGGACAGGTGAATAGACAAGTAGTAGACATACACATGATGCTAGTAAGACTCTCAAACTGTCTCACAGGATGTGCATTTAACTAAATTAAGACAATGAATTCTAGATTAAACTATTATCGGATGGGTGCAAAACCGTGTTGTAAAGCTATTCTCAGAGGGTGTCTACAAAATCTTCTGTGTATGGGTTGTATCACAAATGTTCATCTACAATTCAGTTGATGTAAGGGGTAGTAGTTTAATTAATTACTCAGATGATGTCATTGGTTGTTCCATGTCTGTTGGATTAAGATGATCTTGAAAAATTGAAATGCTCCAAGATACTATAGAATGCAGTTTAATATGGAAATATGAAATTCTATCTATAGGCAAGAAAATTATTTTCATACATACAGGATGGAGAATGAATATATAGCTTACAATACCAACAAAATAATTCATGTGTCATACTGTGATCAGAAACTGAACTTAAGCCAATTGTGTCTTACTGTTGTAAACATTCAAATACCATATTGTGATGTTTGAGCAGAACACCTGACGTAAAAGAGGAGAAATAATCTGATACTGTTTTCATGGCTTGATGACCCTCAGCCAGAATAATGTTCTTAGTTTTGATCACTATATTTTACAAATGATGAGACCATCTGAGAATAGATGAGCTGAAAGCAATGAGGATGCTCAGATGTCTACAAAAAGTGTAATACTACAAGGAAAGTTTGAGAAAACAGGAGTTATTTAAGCTAGAGAAAATAAGATATAGAAAATAGGTGATAATATGAGAGATGCATACAAAATACAGAGGAAGAGAATAAAAATTTCCTCATGTCCACAAAGATGAAGAAGAACTTTACTTAAAGCAGCAACAAGTGAGGTTTAGGTTAGGAATTAAGAAAAATGTTCTAACAGTACATATAGGTGAAGCACTGAAATAGATCACTTTTAAAGTGTCCAAAATTGAAAGATTTTAGTAATAGTTTAAACAGATATCTTTCAAGAGTGACAGAAATACATTTTATTTTCCCCTGGGACACTGGTATTGCTTAAGCAAAAATACTTTTTAGAACTGTTTACCTATGGAATAAAAAAAGGATATTAAACAGTACGGTTTGGCGTGCCTTTCCAAGTAGAGCCATGGTGTCAAAAATCTCAACCATTTTCAGATGAAGTTTGACACCTCTGTGAAAGAGATGGTCACGCTCTTGATTTTGAGGTACTGTATCCTGTTTTTAAAGCGGGTAGTTGGGGCAGTTGTGCAAAACTTGTCTTTGATACCTGTTTTCGGTCAGTTTCATCTGAAGCCTGCTGAAGACAACGGAAAAATTCAGACTTCACTCAGGTTTTATCAAGCCTCCTCTAGTACTTTCTATCTCAAGCAGTTCAACTGAAGTGAGTGTACCAATCTGAAGAGTTTAGACTACTCATTCAAAATGTGAGTGGTAGCATTTGGCATTGAATGATTACCCAAAGATCACTTCAGTTTTATAGTGAATGAATATGAAACGAGTGAAAGATGGACTCGAGGCTAAGAGTTTAAAAGGAGTTTGAAAGTGTAATGACCATATCCCAGTGACTTTCAAAGGAACTGGAACTCTGTGACCTTATAGGATGTCTGCAGTTCTCCCTCTCCTTTTTTTGGGATCCACAGACACATAAAGTCCAGTTTAATTCCATTTCAAGAATGTACCAAGTTAGTTCAAAGTAATTGTCTTAATGCCAGTTCAGAAAGGACTCACGTAGGTACACACATTTCCTGGCAAAACTGTAAATTGCAGTGGTGAACTGCAAAGGTCCCAAAGCATCAACAGCGTGTTTTGGAAAATTCCAGGGGTCTTCTATAGCAAAATACTCTGTCTTAGAAACTGTTCAGAATATTTTCTCATTTTTACAATTGATTTTCAGGTGTACTTCCTAATCTGAATTTTATTTTCGAAATATAGCTGGTCAATTCTCACATTTCAATATTTGTCTTAATTCCAAATATGAGTAGATTTCATTGTGAGTTACCTGAAATGCTCTATTTTGATTTAATAAAAATTTCCAGCATTTTTGAGTTTATTTTCCATTTAAACTGAGAATTACAGAATGCCATCCTCCCATGTCATATGTCCAAACAATTTATTCATAGTGTATTTAAACTCTCTGTAGAGACTGTATACCACCTTTTTTTTCAGGGTGCATCAAGCCTTATTCTTGATTAGGCATTATTCACTGTTGATGTTATTTAACATCACTATAACGTGGACCCTCTGACTACACTACATGTGTTTTACAGTTTTTTATTTTAGACTGCCTGTGATCAATCTCTTTACCTCTATGCCTTTAGCAGCTGAAGCACATTCGATGTGCTCCTGGACAGCATCTTCCAGTCCAGCTTCATGCATAAGGAATTCATTTTGTGCACTCTGAGATCACTCTCTGATGTGAACAGATGTGAGAAGAATTGGAAATTCTCTTCAAAAGTGCACTCCTGGTCTGAAATAAACATTAATGTACAAACACCCCATGAAAGGTGATTCCCAAGTGTAATTTTTTGTTAAGAAAGAGAAAAATATCTTTGGAAAAATGTCCAAGGGAAATTAAAAATGAGATTTATGTTTTTATTTATTCATTTATGAAACATAATTTAGAGTGAAGGGGGCTGTGTTGTCATATAGACCAATGAGGTCATTTTTAGTTGAAAACAAGGATTAGCAACTATTGTAGATCTGTATAAGCTGATGTGTGAACTCTACAGTGTATTATAGAGAAGGTAATTAATGTAGTCAAGGTTGTGATCAGTGGTACAAAGACCAACTGAAGGTGGATCATCAGTGGTGACTCCCAGGGGTCAAGAGACATGTTGGAGTAAGTTCAGTGAAAGGCCATGAAAATGATTAGGTGATTTGGAGAATTTGACATATGAAGAGATGCTGAGAGAACTGGGGTTGCTCAGCCTCAACAAGAGAAGGCTCAGGGGGGGATTGGTGAGTCTTATCAATGTGTATAAATACCTGACTGGGGGCGGGGATAGAAAGGTGACAGAGCCAGACTCTTACTGGTGCACAGTAACAGTACATGCAGCTATGGGCACAAACTGAAATATGGACAATTACATTTAAACATAAGATTTTTTTTTTCTTTTTGCTATGAGGGTGATTGAACATTGGAACTGGTTGCTTAGAAAGTTGCGCAGTCTCCATCCTTAGAGATATTCAAAACCCAATGGGACATCACCCTGAGAAACCTGCTGTAGCTGATGTTGCTTTGAACAGAGGGTGGACTAGAGAGTCTCCAGAGGCCACTTCCAACATCATCCATTCTGTGCTTTTGTGATTCACTAAGTGCTTTGTTTCCTTTGTATCAAAAGGGGAAAAAAATTGCATGTGTTTGCATTCTTGCAGAGCACAGTGTCCAGGAATTGTAACCTCTACCTACGGGTAACTGAAATTCAAAACACCTGAGAGTGTATTTTCCAAGAAAATTATTTACAGTGTAGGTACCTTAGCTAACATTGCAGTGAGAAGTGTCTCTGTTCATAAAAGCTTACTATGTGATGCATCGAAGTTAAAAGCATTACTTTAAAACAAGGGCCTTCCAGCTCTTTCAATACCTGTTGCTTTTGAATTTGCAGTGACTGTACTGTTTTTGAAAATTGTCTTTTATTTGTTTGAAGTAATCTAAATTCTATTATTGCATTTGTGATGATTAGTAGTTAGCAATGTAGTCTTCCAGTGGTCAGAAAAATCCTGTCTGTAACAACTACTATTATTTATATTTTTTGATATATTTTCATTAGCTTTCAGTATGGCAGCCTATAACTTGCAGCACTATGCGAGTACTAAACTGGCTGAAAGGTGTCTTTCTTAAAATTTACTGTATCCACAAGCTATCATTCTAAACATAACCTCTTGCTCCGTGCACTTCTCAGTAGCATTTCTCTTTCAAATGTTTGCTGAAAAGCCTATCACAAAAGCCAGCAGTAAAGAGAACAACAAAAAGTTAGAGCTTTTTCATGAAGCACTAGGGTACACTGGAATGGACTGTAGAAAGTCTGAATGGTAACTATTGATAATTACATTTTACTTTTTACACTTCAAGTTTCTAGTAAGTCAAGTACAGAAAAAACAGTTGTACAAGTATTCATAGTAGGTGCTAGAAAAAAGGCCTAACCCTGACTGAAGTAAATTAACTAGAAGATACAACAATACACTTACTAAGATCAGCCCTAGAAGTTATCCACAAGTTATTCACAGAAAGTTCTGAAAGCTGCTTTTAATGTTGCACTTGTATGTGATTTACTACTGTTGGATGAAGCCTAGAGGATTTGAGAGTATACACTGCTTGTTTAGATATCTAAGCAGTCTTGCTTAACTTGAGGCAAATTCTCACATGGCCAATATTGCCATTGTGAAAAAACTGCTTGCAGGCATAACATTTTAGAAGAAGCTTTTTTCTGAAAAAGATAATGTAGAATTTGCTGAAGAAGAGATAGCAATATGATGCAAATAGTAGAAACATTTTATAAGTAAACCTTTTTTAAATTCTGATTAATTTTTTATCCTATGTAGAATCATCTAAATATAATAGTCATTATTACCTCTTTAGTTGTGTTTCAGAATAATACCCTTGCTTATTGTCATATTAAAAACAATGTGATGCCAGGGGAGATTTGCCTTCATTATTACCCAATGGAAAGCTTCTGTTTTCAATTACACCCATGTATCTATGCAGCCATTTAAACAGACACAGAGAGCAGAATTTTCTGCTAGATTTATTAAATAAGACCTCAATTCAGAGGAAAAAAATGCCAACTTTTAAGCAGATCTTTTAATATAAGCTTATTCCTAATATGTGTTAATTTGGACAATGGATGATTCATGAAATAACACCTTAATTATTTTAACAAAAGACTTGACATCTTATTTTTCATTTTCACGGCTACTACTTTTGTACCCCATGTAAAAAATTAACCTTTCAGAAAATATTACTGTACAGAGACTATAAAGCTAGAAAAAAGTGGTAGGCTTGCCCCTGAAAAGGAAATCTCACCAAGATGCGTGCATCCCTGGTTTGATCTATAAGAATTGATAAAATCACGCTATGGCTGCCCACCTGGCACTTACTCTACTCATTGCCTCCTGCTAATTTTCCTGGAGGTGAAGGATTGCACTGGGCACTGGGAAGGCTGCGGCAGTTTCCTCAGCCTTGCTGCTCTTGGGCTGCCAGACTGGCAAGGTGGGTGCCTGATGCATGCTGCCAAGCACACTGGGAAGAAGCCAGCAAGTCTTCTGAGGACCTCCACTCCAATGGGGCTCTTAGGGGTCTGGCAAAAAGCCTATTGTCCCATCTTGAAAAATAGAAGTCAATGAGACTGAAGATCAATTACAGAGCACATGCCAATTAAAAAACTTCAATCTAAGTGTTGTACATTACCAGCAAACCAGTGATAATCAACCTCTAGTCCTATTCCTTTTCTGATTTTACAGGCTTTTCAAAATGGGGAGAAAATCACTGAAGCATTCAGTTGTACTTAGTTATTTTGAGACATCTTTTTTTGTTGTTGTAAAACTGAACTTGGAATTAGGGACGGACCTGATGCGAAATCCTATACCTGGGACTGAGACCATGATGAGTTTCAAAAGTAAACATGGATTCCAAGTTAACAGCTGTGGCCTATAAGATATATTTGCAAAATTCTATGAAATAAATTTTAAATTCAAATATCTTCTCTTAAAGGAATAGAAGTAAAGATATAGTTTTTTGTTTGTTTGTTTTTGTTTGTTTTTATTTTGGGTTTGTTGTTTTTTTTTTTTCTTAGCAGATTAGTTGCTCCATTTTTAAAGCCTTCCCCAGAAGTCCCTATATTCTTCTTTGGGCAAAGGAGAGCTGGATGAAAATCCATTCCTATTCTATACATTTATCTTTTAAATTGATCCCTGGAGTCGAACACAATCATTCAGGGTGTGCTCTTCTTTTTCTGAGGGTGTCAACCTCTGGTCAGTTAAACACTAAAAGACTAGAAAAGGAGGGCACCTTACATCATATAAATCTACCCTTTTTAGTTTAAAAACGTTTTCCCTTGTCCTATCACCACAGGGCCTACTAAAAAGTTTGTCCCCATCTTTCTTATAAGCCCCCTTTAAGTATTGAAAGGCTTCAACAAGGTGTCCCCAGAGCCTTCTCTTCTCCAGGCTGAACAACCCCAACTGTCTCAGCCTCTCAGGTGTTCCACCCCTCTGATCATTTTTGTGGCCCTCCTCTGGACCCACTCCAACAGATCCATGTCTTTCCTGTGCTGAGGACTCCAGAGTTGGACACAGTACTCCAGCCGGGGTCTCACCAGAGCGGAGTAGATGGGCAGAATCACTTCCCTCAACCTGCTGGCCACGCTTCTTTTTGTGCAGTCCAGGATATGCTTGGCTTTCTGGGCTGCGAGCACACATTGCCGGGTCTTCTCCAGCTTTTCATCCACCAGTTTCCCCAGGTCCTTATCCGCCAGGTTGCTCTCAATCCATTCATCACCCAGCCTGTAATACTGGGGATTGCCCCGACCCAAATGCCAGCACCTAATACTCTTTTGGCAGTGGATGGTTTTCGATAGCCTCAAACTTTATGTAAATGTAGAAAACATATAGAGAACAATACAGTGTCATACTGATAACCTTATATTCTGATAATGAGAGGGTGTAACCACTTGACTATATAACCACTTGGCTATATTTTGCTTCAGGGAAATCTAAAAAGCCATAGTTTGCATGTAAAAGACATGCCGTGTTGTCCTGTGCCTGATCTTCAACACCCATTTACTTTGCCATAAGTCTACTAGTAATGTTTTGGTCACCTGGTGTTGTTACATCAATTCTACTAAATTGTAATACTTGGTAACCCTGGGGAATTATGATACTCGCTGTAGTACTCAATGGTGTGCATTGGACATGAAAATAAGCAAAAAGTGTGAGTCAAATCCTACTCACCTGACCTCTCTGATAAGGAGCAGGAGACACACAGTTTTGATTTACTCCATGTTTTTCCTACTACATAAATATGAACATATAAGTTATCTGTTTGAGTTAATGAGAGTGTAAATTGTTAGGTATTGTAATTATCACTATATACGTAATTATATATAATTATGTAAATATCTATACTTTACTATGCGGATAGCTATACATATAACCATGTGTACTATACATGTTGTTTTCCCATATTCTACCTATACTGCTCATGTTGTGCTATGCTTAATGTATGTCTGTTACTAGACTGAGAAACACTGGATATAGTAAAAAATGATAGTTAAATTATAATACAGAAGCTCTGAGAATGAGAAGTGCCAATTTTGACACTCCAATAAAATGTGTATAATTTAATAAATTACAGAACACCAATTCTAGCTCTATCTAGCAGTTGTATCACTGCATTAAATAGTCTTATGCTTATTCTTGCTGATCACACAAACTTAAGAAGACTGGGCTGTCACATAAAGGAAAAAGTAAACCGTGATAGTTATGTGGTGGATTGGCTGTTTTTCAGATGGGATGTAAAACAAGACCTTGTTTTATAACTTTCAAAGCTCTTATGGCACTTTATGAGATATAAGTTCATGTCAAAATACCAAAATTGGACAAATAAATATTGTAGGTCTCATTTCTCTGAGACTATCAGTTCACATTGCAGCTTTTAATTAAAAAGAAACCCTACACCTTTAGGTGCCTTGAAAGGTGTATCATTTGAATGAAGGTAATAAAAATCTTATATGTCTTCTGCCTTAGAATCATAGAATCATTAAGGTTGGAAGAGACCTCCAAGATCATCGAGTCCAACCATCAACCCAACAACACCATGCCCACTAAACCATGTCCCTAAGTGCCTCATCTACCCGTCTTTTAAATACTTCCAGGGATGGTGACTCAACCACTTCCCTGGGCAGCCTGTTCCAATGTTTAACTACTCTTTCAGTAAAGACATTTTTCCTCACATCCAATCTAAACCTCCCCTGGCGCAACTTGAGGCCATTTCCTCTCGTCCTTTCGCCAGTTACTTGGGAGAAGAGACCGACACCCACCTCGCTACAACCTCCTTTCAGGTAGTTGTAGAGAGCAATGAGGTCTCCCCTCAGCCTCCTTTTCTCCAGGCTAAACAACCCCAGCTCCCTCAGCCGCTCCTCATAAGGCTTGTTCTCCAGACCCCTCACCAGCCTCGTTGCCCTTCTCTGGACACGTTCCAACATCTCAACATCCTTCTTGTAGTGAGGGGCCCAAAACTGAACACAGTATTCGAGGTGCGGCCGCACCAGTGCCGAGTACAGGGGCACGATCACTTCCCTGCTCCTGCTGGCCACACTATTGCTGATACAGGCCAGGATGCCATTGGCCTTCTTGGCCGCCTGGGCACACTGCCGGCTCATGTTCAGCCGGCTGTTGACCAATGCCCCCAGGTCCTTTTCCGCCA
>NW_008824941.1:4671499-4675550 GCF_000699105.1 Pygoscelis adeliae
AGTCAGAGCTGCCGCTCGTCAGGGGCTCCCTCCTCCGGCTCTTGGTGGGGGGCTGGGGCACCCTCTCACCCCCTGCGCCTTTGCTTCTTGCGGGTTTTGCCGCGGCTTTGCCGCCTCAGGAAGGGTCCCCCGGCGCGATCCTCCGCTTCGGAGCCCTTCGCCTCGGTGGCTTCCTTGTGCAACTCAGTTGGTTTAGTTTAAATTTAGTAATTAATATTTATAATTCTCTTGGAAATTCTTTGATTAAATATGCCATGCAGTAGCAACCAACTACTGTTGCTGAAATTGTTGTCTTTTAGTTTGGCAAATAGCATTCTTCTTTGGTTTTTCATTCAGAAAAAGCCAGTGTAGATGAGGTATACTTGACTTCTTGCCATTAGAAATATCAGTCATGTCATCCATGTCGTCATTAAGAGCCCACTAGACAGATTACTAGATACGTACTTTATAGATATTTATTGGTAAAAGAAAAATCAGGCAATTAGAGATGAGGTACAGTGAAGATAATTATGTTTGTTCTCATCTATCTCAGAGCAGATGGTACATGAAGGCATTTGAACTTCAGTGGTGGTGTAGCAGGTGGAGAAAGGTTGTACAGAAGTGGGGAGAATCCCTAGTCAATCCTGTGGCTGCAGGAACCTTTCACATCCAATGAGCTACTGCAGACACTATTCGAAGTAAGTTACTTTATGAACAGATCTCCTTAGCCAGCTTGGTTATTTTCCTGCACTGGACCTCAGAGGTTGACATCTTGATTCATGCTATGGCGGCATAGGTTTAACCACAGTCCAGCTTCTAGAGAATACGTTCTATTAAAATGCAGCCATTTAGCAGTGAAACAGATTGGTTTTGGGCCTTAACCGGCTCCTTGGCCCCAAGCTGTCTAAGCACTAATATACAAACACATGAAATCGAAGCTAACAAATGGGGCAATCAGGTAGAATACGGTGACTTATAAATAAACATCAGCAAAGCTCCAGAAGAAAACACTACCCATGAATAGCTAACAGACATAATGTTTTAAGAAAGAGCAGGAGAAGTATAAAGTTGCCAAACAGAATCATTCAAAAGTTACCATAATCTGCCCTCTTACGCATATGTATTAAGTATTAGATGAAATCTATGGATTTACACAATTTTCCCCCACGCTTTTATATCATTTAGTACATGGAATGGATGGTGTTTACTTAATGAGCAGCTATTCAAGATTTTGTTTCCCCAATGTGGCCCCAGACTGACTTTATTATGGGAAAGTTAGATCTGCTCTAAAGGCAGAATTATTAATTTTCTCATGGTCTAAGCCACTCTCCAAAGAAGTACCTGAATGCTTTACAGACATAGGATTTGACATAACCCTGTCAGGTTTTTAATCCATTGTCTATTTTAAGATGGCTTTGAGAAGACTTCTCTGGAACAAAAGTACTATTTTAGTTTCAATTTTACATGACAAGTTACAAAGGCAAGGAAGAGAGAGTGTAAAAATTTTCAGTTTTTATAATGAAATCTGTAAAAGTAGAAAAATCTGGAAAAGGTGAGGTACTTGAAGTCATTCCTCAAGTACCTAGGGAAATGCTTCTCAGGGAATGAAGCAAGTGTTAGGCAGATTTAAAAAAAGGAAAAGCAATCAGTCTTCCCATTGACTTATATTTATCCCTATCTAATTCTGTATATAACTTAAATTTAAATCCATCTACCATCTACTGCTACAATTTCCATCCATTGGAAATTAAAATCCAGTTGTTTACCTCATGCTGAATTATTCTATTTACAGATACTTCATTTATGATTAATCAGAAATTGCAGTTGAGTGAGCTAGGTATATTCATTAATAGTGCACATCGATGGAACCCACTAATCCCAGCCCACAGATTTTAATGACCTCAAACTCCCTCACTGTGTACGTGCAGATATTTTGCTTCCAAACAGGGTTTTTTTCACCTCACTTCCTACTCAACCCTGTAATTGGCTACTCAGTTCCTAATTAGCTGCTATTTTTTTCTCTCTGTGTGAACAAAAGCACTGGCTGGTTCCGAGAAGGAACTGAAGAATTACATCTATTTACTGGCAGTATATATTTCGTATCACTCCCAGGAAAGACTTTAATTTGCAACACACAGGCAATCATTTCTGTTGAGTGGCCTTATTATGAATATTATTTGTTGTGTACTGTTCTCAACATATTTATGCTAAGATCTGGGCCTCCCTAAATGACCTTGCAGTACACAGGATCACTCCATACCCAGAGAGGAAAGTGGGGGGTTTTTTTGATGAGTGGTTTGGATATTTCTGAACAATTAATTATAGACATCTACATTTTCTAACTTTACTCTGCAGAGAAACTTCTGCGTTTATCAACAAATTTTAGGCACTTCAGTGGAACAAATTAGAAATTTGTTTAGTAACTGAATGCTTTTATTGTAGTTTTGGTATGCTTACTAAGGATCAGTTTTATGTTGTAAGTTCTTAATTAATATTGCTTTTATTTTATTAATAGTTGGTAAACAAATAGTGATTTGTTTTTGGCTAATAACAGAAAATCAATGCAAAAAATAATATAAGAATAATAAATACAAGAAAACCAAGGATGTAAATGGTAGAATGCCTTTTGAATTCTAATTAGGTTTCTACTACAGGCGGTTGGTTTCAGTGAAGTTACTGATTTCAAAAGGTCTTGACCGGTATCCTAAAAACCTTTCAGCAATACAGTCTAAAATTGCAAATATGAATATGAAAATAATACAGGAGTTGGAAGAAACTTTGTGCACATTAATGTACTTAAAGAAAACTGTGCTTCCACTTATGACCTTAGCCAGCATAAAAATTCATGTATATTTATAGCACTTTAGAAAGCACGTCCCCTTAGTGGCAGCAAGGCTCAATGGAAGAATTCATGGCGTAATAGCGTAATGTGCTAATAGCAACATCTATACCTGGCTGAGTCTGCTAATTGTGTCCCTCTGGATATGGGGGCCTCATCTGAACACATTCAAATTGTCCAGACTTCATATGCCTGGAGCTATTCCAAGCTCATTCCACTTCATATATGCTCTAAGAATAAACTCAGAGTATTGCACTTCATTCATTTAAAAGCACTTATAAGTGGTATGCCTAGTTTGGGGATTTAATAATGTGAAATACCACAGGTACAGTGTAGTTGCTTTCCAGATAGCTTCTAGGTACAATTCAGGAATGAGGCAATTAACTACCTATGTAATTATGCTGAGTACATACACAGTGCAGTGAAACTTTCCTCACAAACACACATAATCCAGATGACCTTAGTGTCTTAGTACGGTGGACCTTACTGTCCTGTGATGTCTATCTCACATGAAGAACCTATGTAGGAATATGTTACTGCTATTGCTATTTTAACATCTGCATTCGTAGCAATGTCTTGAGGCTACCAGCTATGTAGTTGTACTCCACTTGGTATATAAGCTTACATACATTAAGAAATTTCTCCCCAAGGAGTTCTGAGACAAAAGAGAACAGGTGAATACAAGAAGCAGAGGGGAACACCTCCGGATACTGGAGGGACTGCTCTGTGTCACCAGCTGCAATGACAGCACACCGGCAACACAGCCATTACTTTTAAGAAGCATAGTTTTCATATCAGAGATTTCTATGGCTTTTGGGTTGTTTGACATGTGTAAAACCAACATACAGTATAGAGGGCTTCAGTAGCTGAATGGTTAAAGTGCTTAAAATATTCTCTAAAGTATTGCTTAATGGAAATATTGCAGTAGTTCCCAAACTTTTTTTTTTTTAACTTTTCCCCAAAATAGATGAATTCCTTAAAACCCACTTTGGACAGATTGTCCCTTTTTCTCACACTTGGGAAACCGTTTATGAAGGAACAGGGGAACATCAATCTTATCAGACCAGATAGGCAGAGATACACACTTGATGCACTCTGATACACAGAGATAACACAGGCTCAAGAGGTATGATCTTGGATATCTATGGCTCTGAACCGTGGAATTTCCAGCTTGAAAACTAACAGCTTCAAGTTCTTCCAAGAAACTGGAGGAAAAGAGGTTGAAAAGGGAAA
>NW_008824941.1:4675584-4715671 GCF_000699105.1 Pygoscelis adeliae
AATCTGTAACAGAAATTGCTTCTTCTGCCTTAATATATAAAAAGTTGAGCTTCCTATCAGTTGCACAGGTGCAAATCTCAGCTGTTCCTGAAATTGCAGGACTAACAGCAAAATTTAGTCCAGCAAAAATAGTTATATTTTGTATTGTAGCCACCTTACAACAAGCACTGTCCTTTAGAAACAACCCTTTGAAATTGAATGTTCTCTTGCTGCCTTTTATCAGAGAACAACAGCCCACCAGATCTCTCTGCAGTTTCCCAGGGTGCCTGCAGACATTACAAGACATGAGCAGGTCAAGGCACATTAAAACAGGAGAAAATTCTGGAGAGATCACACCCAGGATTTACCTTTATTGTCCTCTTAAGGCAAATGTTCTTGCATAAATTCAACTTCATGCACACCTGCCAGCAAGTCTGTAGAGTAAAAAACAAAATCATTTTCAGGGATGAATAGTAACTCCAAATAAGATAAGATAGCCTGGAAGTACAGCCACATCAAGAATTTCTTACTATTGCTGCTGATGGGGAAGAACATACAAGCAGAAACTGAAATATCACTTAGAAGGGGAAGAAGTAGGACCATGCAATAGTTAAGGCTATTTTTGCAAGTGTCTAATATTTGGTTTTGTAAGCCTTAATTTTTCTAGGCATATTTAAATGTGCCTGTTTCTGTGCAGGCCTTTAAAAATTGTGTCGACTTGTAACATTTTCAAAAGTGCTTAGGCAGTATAGGAGCCTCATTTTTGAAACAGACTTCAGCTCAGATTTAGAAAAAATGCATAGGTGCCTAAAGGATCATAAATGAATTTTTGACAGGACCATTCCATTGAGGTCATTAGCATAAATGACAGCATGAAAGAGCATTCACAAAAGCTAACTTCAGCCTAGCAAAGCTCATTTCCCCAGCCACACTGCATAGTCAATGGAAAAGAAAACTCCTCCAGAGAGTTATTAGAAACAAGTGATGTGTCTGTTAAGGGATGCAGTGAGTGCACCCAGCCTCTGTTCTGGGGTGAGACCAGGCTCCATTCCTGAATTCTCCTGGGAAGAAAACACAATTCAAGGTATTGAAAGGCCCCAAGCACTCAAAAGGAGAAGGGAACCAGGCTGGAGGGTTGGGGTAGGTGAAAAATACTTTAGATTATGAATGCCGACGGTGGCAGATAATTGTGTGTACGTGTGAATGTCTGAAACCAAATGTTTGTACTCCCAAGCACAAGCCTACAGCCTGCTACCTACAGCTGGTACAGGCTGGTTGTGAATTTTGATAACACCTGGAACTGGAAAGTGACACATACTGAATCATGTAGTTAACAAGAGACATGAGGCAGGACCACGAGTTAGGAGACTGATCACATGCTGTGCTTCTGCAAACAGCGTGTTCAAATGGAGAAAAACAGGCTACAAAGTGGGGAGAAGATTCTGGCAAAGGAGAAGAGCCTAGAAATGCACCAACAAACACGCTATGATGCCTGAGATTGGTAGCTCTGGGCAGCTTCACGGCATACAGCTGACATGACTTTGCCCAACTTTCCCAGCAATGAGAAGTCAAGACTTGAGTGAATGTGGCTTTGGAAAGTGTGTGAGTGTGTGAAATAATCAAGAAGGGTAAAAACCCTAAGCTTGGAAGGTCTTAAATAAATCCCAGTATTCAAATCCATACAGGTTGTCATTCATTCTGTCTCACCCATGACAAGGGTTCACTATGAATAACTGTGCAGGATCAACAGGCCTTGCATCATCTTCTGAAAAATGTTTTCAGCCTTGATGGATGACACGGGTGCCCAGCAAAGTCAGTCTTTGCTCCTGTCAGTAATGCTCTGCATTCAGAGGACAGACGGGGAGTCTCAAAGCCCATAATGCTAAGAAATGCAGACTAGACTCGTAACAATGTTTGGAACAGAGTCTGAAGTACTGTAAGGTCTAGTTTTGACATTGGCATAACAATTTCTATCTTTATTTTGGTTAGTGATATTTTTTCAAGTTTACTTGCATTCAGCTGCAGAAAAAAAAACCCAGTCGATTCAGGTGGTTTGGACTGGAGATCAGGGATAAACAACAGGAACAGTTTCAGTTTCATATTCCTGTGAGGTTTTGGCTTCGGGTTTTTTTGTTTGTTTTGAGGTTGCCTGGCTATGGTTCTTACTTGAAGCTTGCCGGGTTAAATAACCCCAAAACCAAACTGCTATAAAAGAAGGGATCAGATCTTGAGATGCAAAACTATGGACTTTTGAACAACTCTGCTGCTCTCTTTAGCTTATCCTCTGAGATTTCCACCCTCTGTATGATTTCCATAATTGCAATATTCAGTCATCTCATAGACATTATTTCACTGTCTTATTGACTGAGATTATGCCTCCTATTCACATCTGATAATGGTTCTGATTTTGATTCATACAATTCAGACACTTCACAGCAGTAGCAGCAAGAGAAGCACATTGTAATTATTTTGGAAACCCTTTGTTGCTGGTGTCATTTTATCTTTCATCCTTGCGTGCTCTTTTTGTACATACGCATCCCATAATATACACTTAGTATTAGAAACAGGGAAACAACTATGGAATGGGAATCATGTTAAAGTCATGTGTTTTGACCTAAGTGTTTTGTTATCACCAAAACCACTTAATTGAAGTTAATTTTGTCAGTTATTCATTTGGGGTTAGATCCTCTCAGCTGCAGTGGATTTTTACCTGATGCAGTTCAGAAGGGAAAAATGAGGTGCAAACTCACTCAGAACTGACAGCTATTCCAGTTTTACCCTCCTGGCATGCTTTCTCTCTTCCTTTTAGCAAAGAAGACTATGTACTTTAAATTAACAATTTAGCTTTATGCCACATAAAAATGCACGTTAAGTCACATGTCTTGTATGGCTAAAAAGGAGCTAGAAAACACCTAAGAAATTATGAAACCTGCTAAGTATACCTATAACATCCATGACAAATACTGGTATTTAAATGATCCACGGAAGGTAACTCCAGGTAGCTTGATCCAGGGTCTCAGAAACCTCACCAAAAGCTTTTTTTAATTCTTAGATTGAACCCTTATTGAACCTAGACCTATTCTTTCCCCAGCACCTTCAAACAGTGACTGACTCCTGCTTTTTATATACTAGGTTGCTATCCCTTCTTCCAACATTTTTTTTTTTCCTGCATTAAAAAAAAACCAACAAACCACTTTATATTTTTCTAGCAAGATATGTTTTCCATAACTCTTATGTGTTTCTTTCCTCTAGGATGTATGATTCATTTACATATTTTTTAAAGTTGCCAGAATTAGACACATATTACAACAGTTGTCTAACCTGTTTCTAAAGAATAGATATGGTACCTTTTTCACACCCTACACTAGTAGTAGATTTTTATTCACTCAGAATGACGTTTTTCCTTTTGGCAATAGCATTATAACATTGACTGTTATTTTGCTACCTATCTGCTTTAAGGTCCAGATGGTTTTTTTTCTATATTATATAGCCTTTTCTGTTATGTATTTGTGTATTTTTTTCCTCCTTCCTAGTTGTCGTGGTTTAACCTCAGTTGGCAACTAAGCACCACGCAGCCGCTCGCTCACTCCCCCCCACCCGGTGGGATGGGGGAGAGAATTGGAAAAACACAAGTGAGAAAAACTCATGGGTTGAGATAAAAACAGTTTAATAATTGAAATAAAATGATAATAATAATAATACACAGAGCAAGTGATGCACAGTGCAATTGCTCACCACCCGCTGACCGATGCCCAGCCAGTCCCTGAGCAGCGGCCCCCCCGGCCAGCTTTCCCCAGTTTATGTACTGAGCATGACGTCACATGGTATGGAATGTTTCTTTGGCCAGTTTGGCTGTGCCCCCTCCCAGCTTCTTGTGCACCTGCAGCCTTCTCAGTCGGTAGAGCATGGAAAACTGAAAAGTCCTTGGCTAGTGTAAGCATTACCTAGCAACAACTAAAACATCGGTGCCTTATCAATTTTGTTCCCATCCTAAATCCAAAACACAGCACTGTACCAGCTACTAGGAAGGAAATTAACTCTATCCCTGCCGAAACCAGGACACTAGTGGAAAGCTTTTTGTTGTTTCTTTTATTTCTCTTGATTTTAGACCCCATCTCTTAAGTGGCCAAGTTTATTTTTAACCTCCAATCCTTTCTTCTGATGTCCTTTACGTGAAATAATGTCAAAATATTCCACAGAGCGGAGAGAAATCTTCTGCATAAAAGCAGACTGACATAGCATATATACCCACTTTGCTACCTGGATGCAGCTATGGTATTCCTCAAGGGAATTCCCAGTAGCCGATGAACACAGACATAACATACAGGCACACACATGGTGTTTATAATCTCAGACCACTTTTTAAGCTCAGTGGAAGTTAGCTCTAGTTGTAATCATCACTCTGCTTTATGGGTAGTTTGAGTGGGTTATGTGCTTACACTGTGCAGAAATGTGCTTGCACTGTGTCTTCCTGTCGTAACTAACAAATGCCATACTTATGGCTGCTGTGTCTGATATCCTTGTTATGAACATTATTACATGCATATTTTGGCTTGACTTTGGTGTAACCATGCTGATAAGCTCTCTCTGTCGGGTCATTTATGTGCTATTGTCTTGTTTCTGCCAGTTTTAATTTCAGGTTATGGTAGCAACAGCTTGTACTGTCTGAGGCTTTGCAACATCTAGTGCATGCTTATATAGTGGGAGTGAGGGAAGCTAAATACTCAGAGGTAAAACACTATCACACAGAGGTTCATTTTCTAGCTCTGCAGTGCTGTGAGTGGAAGAGTCAATATAGGCATAGGCATAGGCATGGGCATAGGCATAGATTGCCATCACCACCAAGAGCTGTCTGAAAATGAAAGGTGTTAAGCTAGTAATGCTGCATGTATAACTACTCTTTGTAATAAGAAAAAGCAAAACCAGCGTGTGGCAATACGTGGTCATATGGACAATATAATTCATCCAAGGTTGATTTAAATTTAAGCTCAAAGTCAAAAGCATCAAATATATCTCTTGTAAAAATTAAATTACCACATATCTGAAATGTTTTATCCTGACCTGATGCAGATAGAATACATCCATTGATTTTACTGGAAAAAATCCAACTCATATCACTTGGAGAATCTGCCCTGTCATCAGCACTGAAGATCTGAGAGGCACTGATGTCTACTAAAATTAATGGGAATTGCTGATGTTCTTGGAAACCCTGTAGAGCTGCATTATTTTAACTTGCTACTTTTTTTCTTTTTAATGTGTTAGCTATTCTTACTATAAGGTCCAGAAGAAGGACAATATCCTGCAACGCAGCAAAATTTCATCTTTTTGTGACAACCACTTTAGTGACAACCACTTTTCCTCTGAGAATGTTATTCGACAATGTATTGAACAAGATATAACCACTTTCAGTGAACTGACAATGAGATTGTGAAGTATCACCAGAAAAATATTTTTCAACATTGCTATTTATAGTATTTGATGTATGTTCTGAAAACGTCTGGTTTTACCAAAGTTGAAAAAAATTCCTAGATTTTTTTTCCAGAAGAGAATGTTATCACCAGTAATGAAGTATTCTTTTAAAGTTTCTTAAAGTAGTGCATTTGCATATATTTTAATGTTAATCAATATCTAGCTTTTGGGAAGAGAAACACTGAACAGAGATGAAAATCTCTGAGTGCTATTTATGTAGCAATGTGTAGGCACAGTTGTGAGTGAGCAGAGCATGACCTTTCCAGCAGATGGATCAGTCCGTAATGCAGCTTTTTAGAGAGACACTTCAGGAACAGATACCCAGACATCAGTCTCTTCCAGTCTCCTTGGCAGAAACATTGCTGAAGGTGACCAAATAGTTGTTCCAACTCTGGTACACAGTGGTGTCAGCTCAACTTAGCTCTTACCACAGGCACAGGCTGATACAGTTGTAAAAAAATGGCTTCTCCCATTTAAGGCAAATTTCATTCTCCTCTGACCAGCAGCAAGGGGAGCAGTTAGTGTTCATCAGACCTTTGAGTTTTAGAGGTAAAGACCTTTTTCTGGCCTTATGCAGCTTATCTTGGATTCCATATATTAGTACTTAAAAGTCCATTAATCCTAATGGAATGTGCTTTACTAGAAACTTTGAAATAAAAAGGCAGGGTAACTGCTGAACAAAACAGAGGGTATCTACTTCTTACCTGATATTCCCCCTGACATTTCAGTATCCAGCCTCTCTCAAACAGTGTAGCTGCGGCAGCAGAGATAGGGAGATATGGAGTGACTGAGTCACCTCTGACATTTATTTTAAGTCTTGAAAACAATATTATGCATTTACAGTGCAGTCATTTTTCAAATTGAATTTAGCCTTGTGAATTTTTCCAGTTCTCTTCTTATCAGGTGATAAGACTGTTCTGAGTTTTGCTCATATTTATTTTCCAGTCATGCTTCATAACCACTTGAAAGTCTTCCATTTAGGAGGAAGACTTTTGTTAGGCCACGTGGACCAGTCCATCTAGCCATGCATGTGAATTGCAGGAAAAGCCAGCAAAAGATTCAAGTCACCGATGCTCTGGCTTAGCAGTCCATCGCTGAAGAAAGCAAACATTATGAGTGCGTTAAATATAGCATAGTGCTGAAGTAAGTGTGTATACAGTATGTAAGGAAATTTCAGCCCACTAATAAAAAAATAAATCATTTGGTTTGCTTTAAATTCCTTCAGATTATCAACTGGTTTTCCCACTGAGCAATTTTATTCTGTTAATCCAACAGCCGCTATCAGCAGTAGGCAACTGATTCATCCAGCTAGTGTTTTCCTGTAACTGCTCTGAATTAATTCTGCACATCAATTTACAAATTCCAAATATGTGAGGAGAAGGTGTCTCAAGGATATGAAACTTCGCACAAAACCATATGAGCTACACAAAATCCATTCTGTATTATGCTTAATATATTACCTAACATAATACAATAATAATATAACTTCAGAAGTAGCAAAAATTCTGATTTCACGTGTAAATAAGCTATGAAAGTCTTATTAAACAAGACCTGCTGTAGTTTGCTAGTGTCTTAGGTTATTGATTTTTAACTTTCACTGAATGTCTCAAGTCTTAGAACAAGAGTTGTGGTATTGAATTGGTGACAGAGCACTTTCTCAAAATTTCAATCCTTTTTTCTTCCAGTACTATTTTCTGTGGCAGTTTTCAAATTATTGGATGTAAATCCACAGCAAACCTTATACTATTTCCTATAGCAGCAGTGTGCTATGACAAGGCAAAAAAACAGTCATCCGTGTAATATTATGTTACCCACTATACCATATGCAAATTATATAGTAAGGCAAATGTGTGTACTGTTTGGGCTAATGTTTTATGAATATTTTTGGTTTCTTGATGATAACATTCAAAACCAATAAATTAAAAGGTGAATATATTTCAAGTCATGGCAAATCTCTGGAAAAAAAACATTCATTTGAAGAATTTTTAATTGCTTGCTTGAACCAAAACCCTATTATTTATGGATTAAAAATGAAGTCTGTCTATATTTTTGTGAAGTATGGTGTAGATTTTCACTGCCTTAATACATCAACTGAATGTCTCATGTCACTCCTGAAGACAAAGTCCATCCAGCTCCTGTTACTGAAGAGCAGAAAGTGCCCCATACCTCCTCTGCCCCTAGTCTGGTCTCTCAGGTAAACTGCTATTGTTCTTTCTATAAACTGCCTGCCTAATCGGCTTTGGGTGGTCAGGAAATGAAATCGATCATTTTATAAGCTTTTTCTTACTAAAACAGTTATTTATAGCTCCTGATTATAACATGTATCACTATTAATATTTTATCTTTGTACAGCACCTTCCAGCCCAATGCATTTCACAAGTGTACTCCCAGAAATGTACCAAACCTGGAAGACAGAGCAACAACCTTTTGCTGAGAACTGCAGGCATTTTAACTCAGAACACTTACCATTGAGGCCCATATATAGTTCATGCTTTGCTTCTACTTCATATCCAAAAGATGTTGCACCAAACACATCTGCTCAGTCCTACTGCATAAGGGAATAAACGGCAACAAAAATATAGTCAGCATTTTTCCCTACTTTTTAGCAGGCCCTGTGGGCTGGATTGAACAGTGTTAATAGACAGCTTCAGCAGATAGACTAGATGGGCTCTCCCATCTACTGTGTACAAAACAGTCAAGGGGGCATAGGACCTCTAACATCCTCTGAAATCTCTTTTAATGAGCCTTTCACAGGTTCTTTGCACGTGAAATCAGAACTCTGACTGCTTCTTCTGCACAGCTGTACTATAATTGTGGATGTTGTATTACTCATATGTTTTTGTGCTGGGATTTCTAAGACAGTTTTCTGATTTCAACATCCCTGAGTATACAGATCTAAATGCATGTACCCGAACAGTATGTGTGTTTCACATATTCACAAAACGGGGGACACCAGTATTTTCTTTACAGGGTGAGCTGAAACAAGTTCTTCTGTGAGTAGCAGAGCTGAAACTGGTTTTCTTTCCTGTGTTAACCCTGGGAGCCCTCCTTGTTTGCCATGACATTCTCACCAGGAATCAGATGGCAGCTAGGAACACAGTCCCCCGTTGGGCTGGCTGGGGCTTGCCTGATAACTGTCCAGCAGACTGCTGACACACACCGTGCACAATGGCTGTACTCTGCCTGGTTTTCCTTCAGGGTGAGCAATTAGACTGGGTCAGTATCATCCGTGCAGCTACCAATTTTGATGCAGTTCGCAGAAAAGAAATTATCCTTGAGACCGCCATACATGTCTCATTTTAAGGTTCCTTGGAAGTCCCCTGTGAACACTGGATTTCACAGCAAAGTCTAAAGGTTTTTCCACCTAATATATATAAATGACCAGAAGAGTACAACATTAACCTAGTGGAGCAAGATGAGACAGAATAAAATTAAGCCCATAATCTAAGGTCTCTGCCTTATTCCTGGATTGCATTTTGGTGCCATACCTAGTATTCAGGAAGTACTCTTATCTGCTTGCTTTTTTTTTTTTTTGGCTTCTGAAACAGGACTTTTTGCTACCTATATTCTCCCAAATATCTTCTCAGTCAAACAGTCAGAGACACTCATAATGTAAGTGTTCTAACTCGAAGTTTTAATAATATACTTTTTTCTTCATTATTTAACCCTACATGATTCACAGGTACCATTGGACTTTCAATCACAAAAAACCACACTGTGCTGGAAATGAAATTATATTAGCTCCTTTTAGGCAGAAATATGAAAGTCTGAGTGCTATGGCTCTGATGGCTAATCTAGAATAGGGATTGAACCCTCCTGATAATGCTACAATCAGAAGGCTGCACCTTCTCTTTAAAATGCTTTGCCACCTTGTGTTTTTCCTAAATCCTTTTGATTAGATTGTAGCGCAAATGCCACAATTTTGATTTTTGTTATTGGACTATATGAACATAAGCAGTTTCTTAATTTATGTTGTTAAACATGTTGTGAGGAAATTGCCTATTGTGTTTTGTTGTGGTTTTCATTAATATAATGTAGCTCAGCTTCCTCTAAGATGAAAATCAAAGATGAATAACTTTGTGCTCAGCTAGAGCACACCATTTGCTAATTCATCTGAGATCAATAATGATTAAATGAATAATTTAGTGAACCACTGTGCACCCTTTTTGGCTGCTTTATTTCCTTCCACAAGTTACACTTGTTGTTTGCAATAATATACAGAATTTGGAGAGTCAGGGGGAAAAAAAATACTTTTTTTCCCCCTTTATTTTCCTTTATTTTTTTCTTAGTAAACAGAAAATGAGTTTATGTTTTTTTCTTTTTAATACCTGACTGAAAATCCTTTGGGAATTTAAAGTCTCAATACTATTTTCTTTTAAAACCCTCTTCGGACTTTCTTTTTAGCTTTTGCTTGATGATTGCTTCTATGCTGCTCATTAAGATGCTGTGCAAATAAATGATTATGAACAATATATGTAAGATTGCCAAACATACACAGGTTTAGATATGCATAGTGAGTCTAATACCACCAGAAAGTTGTCAGACAGATTGATCTTTTGTAGCAAGTCCAAAATGCCTAAAAGAAATTATTTGGACTCGAGCGTGAACAACCAACCTGTAAAAAACAGTTAGGCGAGTGACCTAAATTAAGAGGCACAGGTCTTTCCAGGTATTTGGGTGTAATGCTTCTGTTCAGAGTAATTTTAATCAGTAAAGACTGAAAAGATCTTTTGATCTTTTACCTTTTATATTCAATCACAATCTAAAGTGTTTCTTAGCCAAAATCTCATGAGTAATCCAGCAGGTATTCTCAGACCACATGGGAAACACAGCATCTAAACCAGTTCCACTCGCCCATAACCCCACTCTTCAATTTTTAGTTTTTATTGAAAATTCCATCAAAGGAGACAAGGACAGAGATTTTAATTTATACAAAAGTCACCTCATTGGGTCAGATCATGGAATCGAATAGGAAAGATCTGTCCGGTGAAGTCCTCTTCCCCAGAGGAGATTAATGTGCTGTTTAGGAAGGGCTCTCTCCAGAGAAGTATCGACTGGGAGGTTTTTTACTCAGGAGTGAATTGAAATTTTATTCCCATACTTATGTTCTTATATTTTCTTCTAACAATTAGTCTGTGGGTCAAAAGGGAGGGGGAAGGGAAGGGAAGGGAAGGGACAAAAGACAAAAAAGTACTAGCAATTTCTGAAAGAGCATCAGGTAATGGATGGATGGATGAATGAATGAATGAATGAATGAATGAATGAATGAATGAATGAATGAATGAATGGAGACATTCATTTACACAGCATTTTGGCTGTTCTGAAGCTTGTTCTAAGACAGTTACCTCAGAGACCTTCCTGAATAAATAATTTAGGAAGGTTCCTTCTGCTAATGTCACTTCTTTACTGCTTTTCTTGCAGTTATTTTGATGACTTTGTAAGGATATACTTTCAGGATTCAAGAGATAATGCAAGTCTCTCAACTTTCATCTTCACTTTGGAGGGAGAAGAGATATTTTCTAATGCTTATGGCTGCAGATAATAACTAGAAAGTGTTTCTTTAATGCACAGAAGCTAAACAGCTCTTTTTCCATTGCCACATTTTTAAGGGTAATCCTTTGGGAAATGTGGAAAAGAAAAGTGACACAGCAGGATTGCCATTTGGGTTGCTATGGTTATTTAAGGCATATGCTAGGACATATGCCTTTGATAAAAAACACAAGGGATATTTGTGCCTTTCTGGACCTATAGGTAGGTGAAGGCTGGGCAATATACCTTAGGACATCCTAGACAGCACTTGGATCCTACCTTTAGGCAAATGAACTGAATCCATCACTTAGTGTAATTAGGTTGACAATTGTATCTGATCTATTGGATTAACTGCTTAAATTGAGGCATCAAATCTTCCCTCCTTTATAAAAAACTGTGAAATCTGACTGAGGATTGTGTATTTCACCCTGGCAGTGGTATCTAACATCATAATCCCTGCGTCCCTTCTTGATCTAGGCCATAGATACAATACATGAAGGAAAGAATCATCAATGTGGAAAAGAAGCCCTATGTTGGTGCAAATAGCTTTTCTAGTCATTGCAATTTATTCTATATTAAAATCTGAAAATTTTGCCTTTTCACAGACAGTTAGACACTAGGAGGAACTGGGATCTAGTATCCAATGCTAATGTTATACTTTGTCAGTATTAAGTAGAAGGCTATTGATTTGAACAACAGCGTTGCATGACATGTCATTACCCTGTGTCAGTGAATTAAAGCAAACAAAATACCTGGGAAGAGAAAATTAGTTTGGTAATACTGCTGGTAGTCATAACGATGTATTGATTACATATTAATACAATAAGATATGTAGTAAATTAATTTCTACATTGACATTCATAAATATTTTTAATATTGTGTCTAATTGTCCCATTATACTTTCTGTTTGGTATCAGACTATAGAGACTTTTCACCATGGGAGAATTTGGTACAGTGCTTTTTTTCCATGTCTCTGCATTTGTTTTCTTTTGAATTACAGAAAAGGCAGAGCCAAGGTGGCCCTGTAGCTTATCCTACCGGCTACACACTGAACAGAACTTGTACCTCCAAGGGAGACTTTTCCTTGGGCTATTCATGAACATAATGTGACTCAACTGTGTTACTGGCAAATTATGAGTAAGCAACTTAATTTTAAACTTTGCATTACCCTTTTTGTTTCAATCACATACTCTCTTCTCTGTGTTTACCTATCCATATCAGGCATTCTCAGGTGTAAATCTGAAAACACATTTCATTTCAAAACCGAGCTATGTTGTGAAGTGATGATAAAAAGACCCCACAACGTGTTTATGGTGGTGATTTTTTAAAAGTCATTCACTATGCAGCATTTCTTCAGTGTTCTACAGACATCATTTCACACGATTCGCACTGGGCAGTATATTTTGGAGGCATTTTCATGTCCCTCAAATGGTTCGGGTTTTTTGGTGTCAGATTGTTTTCTGCGTGAGGAATTCCTTTCATAAACCCAGTGTTCTTTCCCCAGTGGCAGCACTGTCAACAACCCTATTTGTCAGCCTGACTGAGGTACTTACAAATTGTTTTAGATTTGCACGTTAACATGATGCAGAATAACCTTTTATATCCAGTATCAAGAGATATATTCTTAACACAAACAACATCTAATAAATGCATCAAGGCACTTCTTATGCAGCCCCTGGCAATACAGGTGATGCCAGATAGAACAGCTCCATTGGGGTAGCTGTAATCTTTTCATCTCTGGTTTAAAAACCTCAATTTCTACTGCCTGCAAATGTCAGATATCTAACCAATACTTACAAATAGATTGATACAGGCAGACATCATAAGTGTCTTGTTTATTTAGAGAAAAATATCAGAGAAATCACTGGGGAAAGAACTCTTACAAATAGTATTAAAACAATAGACTTGAATGACTATAGTGGAAAGATTCCTACATTTGTGTTAAACAAGCTAGCTTGGATACCAGAAACAGTCTTTCTGCGCAACACCAAGCTAGGAATAAGGCTAATTTACTTTGCTTCTTGGCAAGATATAGGGAGTATACCAAATTTTCCAGTGTGATAGGTTACTATTTTGTTCTCTCACATAAAACTAAGTAGGTCATCCCTGCACCAAACTGAAACTACAGTATAGACATAACTCAGGAAAGGGATAACTTCCCAGAACGGCTGCTTTTTCCACCCCCCACCCCTCCAGTTCTAGTAGTTGATTTAGAGAGTATTTCTCACATTTGACATCCTCATATCCTAAGACAGACATATAGAATGGTTAAGTGACTATAGCACATTTTCTCAGGGATTACCATATCCATGGTAAGAACAAATTTGTCTCCATGTGATAAAAATATTATTTGGGGGGGCGTATTATTTAGTATGAAATAGAGTGAGGACATCAATAGCACTTCATATGTTTTAGCAGTTTAGTAGCAGACTCCCTGAAAATTATTGACATAATTTATGCCATAATTCGTGTCACTGTCATGTACCCTCCATGACAGTTGAGCAACACCTGGAAATAGTTGAAAACAGTTTGTTTTCTATAGTTTTGTAAGATGTGTCCTGAGTACAATAACAAGGCCTCAACCACTATTTTTTGGGTGCAATGTTACATATAAGAATTACCAAAGGAAAGCTACATTAATTTTCAGCTCAACTCTGAGAGTTGAGTGCAAGTTCACTGTAACCTGTAACCTAAACCAATGAATGTGAATAAAATCAGTATGACAAACAGACAGGGGCTATATTTCATTTAATTTGATTCTAACTGTCTGAAAATTAAATATCTAGTTTAAATTGCTCTATGGTTAATGGAAACAGTTAGGCAGCCCAGGAAGAACAGCATGGGTAAGAGTGGTTCCTCACAGACCAAAATATGACATTTAAGGTAGATAGGATGAATCATCTTGTGGAAGTGCCTGTAGAAGTACTCACTGTCTGTGGAAGCTGGATATGAGCATGATTCAATCACCTAAATGTTGGTGTCTAGTGCTGTTTTTAAGGCACCCTTACAGGGATGACATTATGTCACTGGATTTGCAAGTAATTCAGCAGCAGAAGATCAGACAGGAGACCTGAGAGCGTATCAGATGTTAGTGAGTGCAAATGATTAGCAAACTGAATCAAGACGCTAACTCTTAAAAAGCCAAAATTCAAAAAAATAAGCCTCAAAGAGTAGAACAATTCAAAAAGTATCCAATAATATGGTGCCAGAGCTATACCAAGATTATATCTGTCAAACTAGAAAAGGCACAGATTCGGGAGCCAAAATAACAGTGTTACATGTTATAAATAAAATATAGTTTAGAATAAATAATGATGGGACAAACCAATCCACCTCTACTCTCTTTCTTGCAGATTTTTCTGTAGTGAGTTTGTAAAGGCCTGCAGATATTTTATTCCATCTCAGGACTCTCAGCTTCACTGGTGAGCCTCATTGAGCAGACCTCGGAAAATAACAGTACCACAGATGGAAATTCCTTAGTGTTATGGAACCAATAAAGAAACAAACCTAGCACATTCAAAATGTGGTTTTGTCTTTCCTTCTTTCATGGATCTGTTCCACTTCCTCCCCTCTCCTTCTTCTGCCTTTTCTCTCACTTCTTCATTTGCTTTCTACTCTAACTGCAGACCAGCATTTTCCCTCCAGCTCTGTCCAGGTCCAGAATGACCTATGCCGGAAAGGGATCAAATTAGAGAAGATATATTGTCTCTAGTTAGGAGGATGAGCTAGGATTCTGCTCAGATTTAGACATAAAGTTTCAAGTGTGCTTACTGAGCAGCCCAAGGTCCTTGTAATTATATTACAGAATTTGTTTGTTGCTTGTGGTAACAAATCCACTGATTGCTCAAAACTTATTTTTATTTCAACAATTATTAAAAATGAAAAATTATCACAAATACAGGAACATCCCCAACAATATGATGAACATTTTAGATATTACTAACAAGAAGTAATGTTAGGAAACATTTGGGAATAAAATTACATACTTTTACAGAAACTTTCACCTTATTCATCAAAAATTCTGAAATGATTGCAGAAGTAGACTTTGAATGAAGATCTTGCAGAGGATTAAATGAGTATGAAGAAGAACCAAATCTATTTAGGACCCTACATCCCTATTCTTACTGTTTTCTGGAGATGTAGGTTGTTAAGGATCATTCAGAGCATTATAGTTAATTCAGCTATTGAATTAATAGAATTTGGAGACCCTAAACTCTCCAAAATACAGGTCCTAAATACTTGAGGGGTTGGAGGAACTGCACTGCTGAATCAATTAAAATATGACTGTCAAACATGTTTTGTATTTCTACCTATTTATTTTTTCTAAAAAGTACAACATTTGATGGCCTTTCTAACCAGGAATAAACTCAGCCAAAACTCAGTCCAAACTTCAGAATAGGCCAGCTAGTGGTAGAATTCAGAAATCTCTCAGTCTCACCAGGGAATTGACTTTTGCTTGCTAATTGCTTTGGTCTCCTTGATATGGTTCCTGCTGTGCTGCTTATAAGCCTGACTGATATCCTAGACATGCCTTCTAAATGACTTCCTTATCAGTGACAAATTCTTTTAGCTCCCTGGAGGAACAAGGAAGAGAGTTGTTTTATCCTCTTTCACTAGGATATGAAGATTACTACTGTTCTTCCAAAAATTTACACACCAACGACCAAAATGCAGATATTATGGCAGACGCTTATTTCAATGCTGTTTTCCATGATGAAAATAATTGCTTATTGTGCATTCAACACTGTGTCTTACTCAGATCCCTTTGAGAAGAGTCAGGGGCACAAAATGAAGAAAAAAATGTAATAAAAAATGCCTGCATGGTATAGATGTTGTTAATTCCTTGTTTTGCTGTTATTTGTTTAAGGAAATGGGATAAGTACAAAGTTGAAAAGAAAGGCAGTGATGGAAGCAGTTGCAGTGAAAGGATGAAAGAGAAGATAAAGAGCTTTGAGGGACTTCAGGTAAGAAAATAGAAGGAAGAGAAGGAAATGCATTAAAGTAAACAGTCAACAAGGTCAAAGCAGAGAAAATTTAGTTTAAAGTACAGAAACCCTCAGAAGGAAACTGCAGCTGTTCTTCCTTAGCCATCCATTTCTCCCTTTATAGTGTATCCTGCCTTCTTCATCCTTCCTGTTCTTAAAGCTATTTTAAATATTATCCTAGTCTTTCGCTAATGAAATGATATTTCCTTTACATTTGTTTGCTCCCTGAATCTTTTTTGCTCTCTGTGTCCTGGAATCAATCAAAGAAAGCCTGGGCAATCTACTAGATGATCGTGGTGTTATATTATTTTTTCACTTCTTTTTTGCTGTAGGAACATCCAAGTTTGAATTCTCCATGAATGATAATGGAGCTCCAACTTTGGAATAGTCTATATAGTGACACTGCAAAATATGGTGTCCTGGTTTGATAATGACTGGGAATCTGAAAGCAAAACTTGAGGTTGCACTGAGGGATCAGAAGATGAAGTTTTAAATTGTACTTAAAGTTGACACTGTGTTACAATATGAATGGAAGTTCTTACAGATGTATGATGCCTTTCGTATTCATCTGTGAGGAAAGATGTCTGATATTTCTCAGTGATGTTTGGTGACTAAAAGTCATTTGTAGAGCAGAAGAATCTCTTTCCAAATGAGAGATTTTCAGTGACTTAGCACTGCAGCTAAACTCAAAGGGAGTACTGTGATACTAGGTGGAAACGGTGAGAAGAACATAAGACTGGAAATGATTTACTGAAGCTTCTAACTACACCTCCTTCATGTGCGTTCGAAATACAGTCCTTTTCACAAACTCCAGCACTATCCAGTTAGACACTTTTGGCTGCACCAAGGGAAATTTCTTTCCTCTTGCAGTATAAATGTATCCACGACAAATGTGTACCTTAGTGTTTTTATGCCGGTGTTGTCGCTTAGCTCAGGTAGTTCTATCCCATCTACGGTCTTTACTTCCTTGATCTGATGGCCAAACAGTCTTTCCAGCTTCAACCTCCAGCCCCTGCAGCTTGACTTGAAGGGAGAATCCCTTTTAGCTCTTACTGATAAGGAACCGAGTTTAAAAAAGTGAGCAGTACTGATTATCTTCAGCAGAGGTCAGTGGTGCAGTTTATGAAGAAATTGGTTATCCCAAAAGTGCACTGAGACCCAGCTTTTCAAAACTACTTACCTAAACCAGGCGGGCTAATGTTCATAACCACTTGGCTTTCAGAGTTGTCAAAGATGAACAGCCACAAATTCAGCACACCAGGTTTACTGATACAATCACCCCTTTTTAGTTAAAAGGGTTTTGGAAGGTTTGGTAACCAAAAGATGGTGGAAATTTCTTGCATGTTCGGTTCCTATGGCACGTACCTAAGTTTCCAGACTCTCACTGGATGTGATACTTACAATTCGCTTTCTCTGTGTTCATAAATTACAGCCTGCAAGATTCCACTGTGTTTAGCGTTAATTTCTTTGTTATTGTGAGTTTTTGATATTTCATCTCTTCTTGGTGAATGCAAGCTAGGCTTTTGCAGAGATTAGATTTAGTTTTGTTCCTGATGGTGTGCTCGGGAACAATGCCCACTGGATCACTTCTTTCTGTGTGAGAACCTGAGTGCTGAGCAGAATAGTTGTCAGATGCTTCATCCAGGTGTTTTGGAGGGGCCTATATCTGTCCAATGAGCAGAAAGTGTTCTTAGGAAGACCATTCCTTTCTAGTCTAAGTTACAAATCTAAAGTTGAGTGTTACAAAGTCTTCCTCCTCTGCTCTTCGCTCTTTGAATCACATTTTCTTTCTCAATTACTGCGAAGTCTTCAATGGACTGTTTTAGATAAAATAGGCAACTACTTGCATAATACATCCAAAAATGTAATTAGAACATCAGTTTATCACCTGATTCTAAGATAAAGCACAGGGAATTCGAAACAATGCAATACATGTTTTTTTCTGCTATTTTTGTCATAGAAATTAAGTCAGTTTAGGTTTCATTATAATCACTGCACCAAATACAGAAATAGTAGGTAAATCAGACACGATTTATATGTCAGTACTCAGATATAAGTACAGGAAATGCAGACCAGATAATCTTTTTGGTCTGAGCAAGGGATCAGAAAATGCAGGTTTTAACTTTTCCTTGCAGCCTTGAGAAATTGTCGTGGGCTGGAGGTTCAGCTCCATGCAGTGAAGTACACAAGCTGGTCCAGGATGGATTCTGGTGGGGCACTTACTATTATGCTGCCTCAGGATCATTTTGGGCAATGTAAATCTTTTATGCCTGCTAAGCATAGCCAGAGCAGCCAAGCTTCAGGAGTCTACCAGGGAGTAATCTGTTTATACTGCACATCAGAAAAAAACACAAGTGCCAACATAACTATTTCAGAACCCAGATTGCCTTCTGAATTTGGGTCATAAATTTGGGTTCACCTATCAGTTATACATTTCCAAGATAATCCAATTGACTGCAGCATGATAACAGTGCAATACTTTGTAATTATTACACAAATCCAAATAAGAACTTTTTGTCCCATAGACCTCTAACACCAGAGTTCACCAATGAAAATCCTTAATAGCTGTACAGGACAGTGAAAATTTGTTCCAGTGTACAAGTGTAATAAAACAACAATGTATAATCTCTGCTAGAAAATATGCTGCTCTTACCTAGCACTGTTCATCAGCAGGCATCTAAGCCCCTAACAGGGGATGCAGGTATTACTGTCTGTATTTTACAGCGGGAAAAGAAATTATTTTGTCAAAGTCAAGAAGCAAGTCTGTGGTATAAATGGGACATGTTTGTAGATCTGACTCATCAATCCACAGTCCTGCCATATACAAAGTCCTGTAGGCTATGCCAGCTCTGCAAACTAGCTGTTAGAGTAGACAACAATGACTGCAAGCACCACAGCCAGTGGTTTTTAAGAGAAAAATCTAAATAAAATATATTATAGTAATAAAACCAATTAGCAGCTGTTATCCTGAGGCAACAGTAATGAAGCCCTCACAAAACAGCCCTTTATTAGAAGTAGTAATAGTAATCATAAGTTCAAGTTTAACTAAGTGAGCCATTAAAAGTGGAATGCTGAAATGAACTGAACCAAATTACAAAGTAAAACATGCCTGGGGCAATGAACAGGTTTTTAATTTGTTTAACTTCCATCTCTCTGGTGTCTGGCTCTAAAAAATGATGTGACAAAAGACTCCTCGCTACATTCTAGTCTGAATGCTAAATAAATTAGTAATAACAGCAGCAACAGTAGTACATACAGCATGTTCATCTCTGTGCTAACATCACTAGTCCTCTCTGGCTTTGCTCTTTGGTTTTCTATTATTCAGAGAAAAACATAATCCCTCCAGCTGTAAGAAGTCATGGAGACTTTCATACAGTAAAGAGCTACCAGTCCCCAAATTCAGTCACTATTTGTCATAACAGAAGATACTAAGCTCAAATTTAGTAGTAAAATCACATTGAAAATTTCTTGTACCAACCTTTTTCTGACTTTCTTGTTCTAGGGGGGAGCGCTGTTGGTGTGAACCGCTAGGTGAGTGCCACCCCTCTGCAGGCACATCCAGGCAGACCTGGCATCTCCTGGACACCGTACAGGCATGTGTCATTCAGAGCAGCCTTAGGACTGCTCTAGGATGTTCTCAGAAACTGTGACCTCAAACTCAGAATGGAAAAGAACACCAAATTAGGTTAAAGCCACATTTTTCAAAATTCTCTAGACCACAACTTCCTATAGCATTTGTATTTTAACTTTCTCTAAGAGAAAAATGGTAGTTATTTTGCAGTATAGTCATAACAGAGCTGTTGTTTTGTTCATATTTACGTCCCTGATTTTAATTCAAGACTGGGCTTATCTCTTATAATTCTGTTTTGCTTTTGTGAAAATACATTTTCTTGTATACCAAAACATTAATGAAAAATAGTACCAGAGAAATAAAGGTAACTATGGTTTTCATATAGCATTTATAAAACTACTTTAAATATTGTAAATATCTATTTCCATCACCAGGCATACTGAAGAAAGTTAACTAGAAAAAAATGCCATAATGACTTTCAAGGATTTACTGAAGGCAAAAAATTGCATTTTATAAATCAAGTTCCTTAAAAACGCTGACTTAGTTTCAAAATCATTTTCTCTGCTTATCTACTGAGTTTCTCCTTGCTGTGCTAGAAATTGTACGGTGAGCTTTATATGAACTGTGAAAATGGATTTGTGATTTTTAAGCTAGCAAATCTAAACCAAAATAGTAGTTGCCATTTAAAAAAAACAAAACAAAAAAAACGAAAACCCCTGCATCAACAACTTCTGATGTTAAAAACAACAATCAAAATTTGACCAAAGTCTGATTATTACAAACCTCATTACAAAATAAGATATTTTTATTTTTTACCTGATTTATGAGTCAGTGAGATACATTCCTCTTGTAAAGAACTACATGCTACTCTAAATATAAATAACATCTATAAAACCAATTTGTGCCTGGAATACTAGGAGTTACAGAAGCAAAACCTGAAAAAAAAAGTAGAACTGGTTAGTTTATTAGGACAACTTTATAGTATGAGTTGTCATAGTCTATGTAAGAGCATAAGAATTGCTGCACAGTGTGTGATCCAACTGTCCTCCTGGTAGTGGTAAATACTGGACACAGAGGAAAAAAATATGAAAAAGGAGCAACTTACCTATCTCCTAGATTCTGGCAAACAATAAGGCAGGGCGTTCCTGAATCTGATGTTGCATCTAAATTGTCTCATTGAATAGCTACTACTAGACTTATGATTGTCTACTTGCTTTTTTCCAAACCACTAATATCTCTTATCTTCATGACAAAATCTGGCAATCAGATTCAAAATTTAAATATATCAGAGTATAAAAAGAAGCATGGAAGAAAAGTGGAAGGAAATAATCACCTTTCTCTTTGTTTTACACCTGCAGTGAAGCAATTTTGATGGTAGCACACAATTTTGCAATGGTAGCCAATAGTGACTAATCATAGTTGTTGCCAGTACTGATTATCCACATTCCATTCACTGTCTCTGAACCATTTATAGTTTATAGACAGATTTTAATTTCCTATGTGAATAAATGAGAAGACTGAAGTAAAACCTAAAGGTTCACACATGCTACATCCATACTGCAAAATTCATCCAGCTCAGCTTGGTCAGGATAGCCTGTACTCACTCTTCATCCACACATGTTCACCCTGCCTTGAGTAGGTTAGCCATATCCACACTACACAATATTTGACTCTGGGTGCCATTTAGGCCCCATATGGTGCCCTCGTGATTCTAAGAAATAGTTGTTTTTGTGTGTATGGTGGGTTTTTTTTTTCAGTTTTAAGTACCTGAAATAGTAAGTATAAAAATCCTGGGATAGTGTTGGAGTACGTTGGAGGAAGGTGGATACAGCCAAATGAGGTGTAGACTCCTCCATACTACCTCATGCAAGTAGTTTCTAGAGTGAACTATAACCAGAACTTCAGCTGGATTTTTTTTATCAGAGCAAGCTAACAGGTTCCTCACAAAAAGGAGATTGGGAATGAAGTAACATTTGTGCTCAATGAACACTGTAGGGAATTAGACCTAACAATGCGCTGAGGAGCCATCATTTGCCAATGCAGTTGTACCCACAAAGAATCTTTCATTGCTCTTTCCCATTCTCAGGGAAACCATAGAGCCTTCTTGACATTTCAAGTTATTTAGAGACTTGACCAGTCTGAAAATATCCTATACAGCAAACCCTGAGCTAA
Source organism: Pygoscelis adeliae (assembly GCF_000699105.1). Classification (NCBI taxonomy): domain Eukaryota; kingdom Metazoa; phylum Chordata; class Aves; order Sphenisciformes; family Spheniscidae; genus Pygoscelis; species Pygoscelis adeliae. The sequence goes on from NW_008824941.1 coordinate 4,697,290, forward strand.
AAGTGTCCTGCCATGTCCCTCACAAGTGAGGTTTTGTGCCCTACATGATGGCAAAACACACAAGAAAACACCAGTCTGTGAAGCATGACATGTTCTCTGTGTTCAAAGAAAGCACTGTTGTCATCAGTATTGAAAATTTCCTTGCAGGAAAATCACTCCTGGGCTGGCGAGGGCTTTTAAGTTTTGCCTTTTCAGGAAAAGTTCATTGTCTTACCACTGGAAAAGACCCTTAAGCTAGAAGAGATCTCATTCAATTCTGTTGTTTCTTAAGGGACCACTATGGACATCATCAAAAATTGCCAATCTCTGCATGTGGGTTGTTTTTTTTTTTTCTTAACATTACACAAGGTAAGCAAAGGCAAGATTTGCATCTTGTAGTTATGACCTTTGTAACAGTAACACATCTGAATAACCACTGTGTGTACATGGCAAAGTGGCAGAGTTAGAAGCACCTTTCTTCTGCATACTCTGCTCACCAAATATTTGAGCTGTATAATATTTTCCAGAGCATATAATTTGTACACATTAGAAACTACAGGGAAATATAATTACAAATTTGGCATAACACATTCTGCTTTTGATATGTGCCTACAACTTTTTTAAATTTAGGTTTAAGTATTTAGACAAGAAGTGAATATAAATGAGCTAGCCAGCAGCTGCAATTCAAATTATGAAAAGGCTAATGAGATTTTGATCTTTCTTCTTTCAGTGAAATTAAATTTAATTTTCAACTGCTCTGAACATACACATCTATTTACTCTTATTTGTTTTTAGGAAATTCTGTGAGATCCTGATTATACCAATACAAAGGAGGTGAACATGTATGCCAATATTCAAACTGCTATAGTAAAATGTATTTAACACACATGGTTTGAGAATAGAAATTGCCAAAATGGATTTGATCAATAGTTCTTCTACAAGGTTTTTCTATTTCTAATGGCATCTTCTACAATTTTCTTCTAAAGGAAGTTATAAGTTGGACAATAATTTTTCTATAGATGAAGTTTCTTCCTAACTTCCTCAGTTCACTTATGCCCTGAGGAAGGCCTGTATTTCTTTTCTAAAAATATTATTTTATGTCCTATCTAAAGTAACTATGGATGTTCTCATTATCCTTATAAAGGTTTAATCCTTTTTTAATTCTTGCTAAGCTCTTGCTCTGAACGCTATATTGTGACAATGGGTTCTAATAATGTATTATTGTGTCTTTGACTATTTCGAATCCCTCTTAGCCCATGTTTCCAATGTACAATTCACCTGCCATTTTTTTGCACTGCAGAACTTAATACAAGAGAAACACTAATTTATTTGAAAGCCGTGTTCTGCTAACCACTTGACTCTTGCCCATTTAGATATGCATCTTCCTCTTTCTTCCTTTTAAAATCTATTTTATTATTATTTAAGATTGTTAAAGGAGAGGTGGGTTCAGTGGTTAAAGTATTAGCTTGACCAGCGTTTCCTTGTGTAGCTTCTGCCTGTATGATCCTGAGCAAATCATTGAGGAGTTTTGCCCAGTGACTCATCTGTACAGAGGGAATAGTAATATTTTCTGCCTTAAAATGCGTTCAGCAATGCCCAGTGTGATAGCTGGGGCTATGTAGGTGCATTCAAAAGATAACGTCACTATTTTGTATAAGTTTTGCTTTGGCTAGATTCCTTTTTTTTCTTATTTTAATCCTCACTTTTTGTTCACAGTGTTTGTTTTTATATGGTTCCTTTACTGAGGTGTTGAATATAGTTATATGATAATCACTACTACATAGAAACTCAACTACATTAATTAATTAAACCACTTCTTTATGTTACAATATATGGCTACGTACCACACCATCCTGTGTGGTACAGAAATATAGCTGCTTCAGGAAACATTTAGAGTATCAAGAAATTAATTTACACTTCATCTAGTTGACCACTTGACCAGTATATATGTGGGTGCTTCAAGGACTTCACGATTACTGTTTTATAAAATGCTGAGTCTTTGCCTTTGGTTTCTTTGTTGGGTGATAAGAACTGAATGCTTCAATGAATTCTTTGCTGAATTTTGTTTGGACATTGGCTAGGTTAGCTATTTAATAACAATTTTGACAGAAAATACAGTTGTTGGATGACCACTTCAGAGAGAGTTAAAATGGTTATACAGACTAATCATTAGTACCATTCAAATTCAAAAATGAAGGAATTATCCAGAGGCCAACCTGACACCTCTCCTCTTAACTACTTCTCTTCATGTGAACCACAAATCAGATATTCTAAGAAATATATGGGTAATTTTATGCATGAATTGCGTATTTTTTTTCATAGTAAGATTCACATTGAAGAAAAAAAGGGCTTTGTTCCCCTAGGTAAAGTCAAACAAGGCATTCTTCTCATTTGGCTTTTTTCTCGTTACAGTGATTTAGTGAAATCATTATTTTAAGTAAAAATTCTTATTAAATACTGCATTTATATTGCAAGGATGACTCTTATCTACACCTTTAAGCAGCTTCATTACATTGTTAGTTCTGCTTTGTCAGTATTTCTGTGTTAAAATGTTCATATGACTAATTAAAATGTGATTCTAAATTCTATTTGTTATTACTTGTATTATCTTTCTTATAACAGACTGACATAACATGTTTATGGGTTCTGTAAGCTAATCTAATTTAATATTTTGCTCGTAAGTGAAATGCCCTGAATAACAACAGCTGCCCTTGGAATGCTGATTTAAATACACACACACACACACACACACACACACACACACACACAGATATGTTAGTTAGACTGCTAGTTTTTTATAATTCTGGCCATGTCTCCTTGCTGTCACTCCAGAGAGGCAAATCTTTCTGTGGATGGCATACTCAAATGGAGATGTTAATTTGTGTTCAATTAAAGGAAGAGAATTAGGTGTATGAAAATCATATCTGTACTACATCCCATTCAAGGACAAAAGGAAAACAAGCATATAAAGGAAATGTATTTTGCTATTTCATGTTGCCCAGGTTGTGGAAAAGCAGATATAGTCTTCCTTCTTCCAGGAGAATATTATATATATTAAATATAACATATTTCTTGGTTGCATGGCCCTCAGCGTGTGGGCTTTACATCTCCATCACCCTTAATCCTTTCTACCAGGCAGCACTGAGTTCCCATGTCATTTTTCTTTGTCCTGTTTATATTTCGTCTCTCTTTGCATGCATCATTTGAGCCATAGATTTGAAATTGATATTACAAAATTCAAAGTTAATTTAGACTATATAGTACTTTGGTTTTGTTCCCGTCATACATAGTGTCTTCAAATCATGATCCTTTTGACTGTTCCTAACTTAGATATTCAGAAACACAGATGGCTTACCCAAAGGGGCTTATAGTTTGGTATGCCAGAGAGTAACTCTTCTCTAAAAAGTTGTTTGTCCCCAGTTTTAGGCAGTAAAGTTTCCTCTTCATAACCCAAAGCAATACACTCTATGATTAAAGCTTGTTCGGGAGTTGGCAGAAAAGCAGTGATTGTGCAAAGCCTTGTAAGAATATTTTGGGTGCCTAGGAAACAATTACTTAGTTTTGTCTTCACTTGAACCGGAACATCAGAGTTCTCAAAGTCAGTAGAAATCTTTGCACCAAAGTTCACAGAATATGAACATGTTAGAAAGAACAATTGCTAGGTTTAAAAAAACAATAAATCAATCACATTGAAAGGCACAGAAAACAGTTTTCACTGAGATTATGTAGCATTTTGGTACATATTACAAAGAGGAATCTAGTCAGCAGTTATGTTTCTTTTTTCTGAAGAATTTTATACTCCTCCGTTGAAGTAAAGAAAATCAACAATTCAAATACCATTGAAAACCCATTCAGTATCTATAGCATACATTTTCTAAGTTCTGCTTTGGTCTATTCCAAGTCTATTGTTGTCATTTCTGAGCATGTTGCAGTCATGTTTGAGCTATGTGCATAACACTTGACCTTTCTGTAGGTTGATTACAACCCCAGCCATCTCCAGCCAGAGGACTAATTGTGCCTTTTAAAACAACAGTAAAGATGTAAAGGACTTCCGAGTTAGCAATGTCAATTTTTCAAATCGTCTTGTACTGAATGAACAATTTGTCTCATAGAAAATACCTAGACAGACATTATCTATTGTATTATATTCTTTTCTAAGTTTTCCATTGTTAATGCCCAGCTTCTTAAACTTGCTGAAGCAGTTAGTGAAAGGTGAATTTCAAACTCATTATAAATGATAAGATGAGACCACCTAGAGAGTGGTATTATACTGCATTATACTAGATGACATTATACTAAGCACTATGGAATGATATTTACCACAGGAAAAGCATATCCTGCCCCAAAGAACTTACATGAAACAGGCATGATAGATACAACTAAGGAAAACTACCTTATTTCAAAGGTAGGGACTGTGGCAGGGAGAAAGCAAAAGCCATTCATCAGAGACTGTAAACCATTCAGATTACAATAAAAGCTTCCCAATTCAAAATAATACCTGCACCGTGGAAGATGAATTATGTATTTGTATGTGTTTATTCAGTACTGTGTTGCCCAGTCTTGAAGTTTTATTATGACTTTTGATTTTTCCTATAACATCAGTTTTCAAGATTATATGAAAGTGTGTGTCTCAATTTGCATATAGTGATTATAATGTATAGATGTAATAGCTGGAAAGAAAAGCTCAGTAATGTGATCCAAACATAATTAAAAATGTAAAAGAAATAGAACCATTTCAAAAAACCCAAAACACCTAATTGATTTGGTTAGCCTAATGCCATGAGTATATCAGAAGATGTTTTCTCTCAAAAGATAAAAACATTTTATGGCATGTACTTTCCTGTTCTTCACTTTTCACAACATAACCAAGAATGGCAAATACAGGATCTTCACAGAAGTTTGCTGAAGAAATAAGAAGCTGATAAATGGTTAATTTTGGCTGTCCTGGATATGTGGTTAATTACTGTAATGTAAAACATCTTGAAAAAAAAGTTGAATGCAGATATTACCAATTAACCCACAAATTTAAGAAGTAAAAATCCACAATTAATAGAACACTACACACTCCTTGTAATGACAAGCTCAACATGAGAGTCCAGTGTCACAAGAAAGTGAAATCCTCTAATTAGCCAGGATTTGAAAAGCAAAGACAAAATTGAAATGTGGAAGGCTAGACAGGGAGAAGCAACATTGTAACATTATATTGTAAGAAAATGACAGGACTTAGACAACCTCCAATAGTCCATATGTCTGGATATGTGGTGGTCTCCATTGGGAATTTTGTCCCAGGTCTTCTGTCCCAAGTTTATTTGTAACAACAACAACAACAATAATAACAATACCACATTTGAAAGAGAGCTTGCTGTCAGTCCTGCAGAGGTAAAGCCTGAATGGTTAGTGTTGGGTGTGGCAGGGGCAGGTTCTTGAATAATATTTTTTGTATCTTACATCAGGAAAAGGAGGTAAATCTGCACTGGTTGAGGCTCAGTGCAACAAGGATATTTTTATTACACCTGTTTCTTGGAGATCACATCACAGCAACTTGATTTGTTTTGGGTCACTAATAAAAGGTCACATTTTAAAGGCAATGAAATGTGGTTTTCCTTCAAAAGACTACATAAATAAAAGTAGCAGTAGAGAAAAAGGCACAATATGGACTTCTTCACTATAGAATTTAGCTGTTACTTTCCATTAAGATGCATAGACGAACTCGTTAATTTATAGAAAGTATCTTCAAAGTGTAGTTCACTAATGGTTGTATAGTACATAAAAATGTAAGCCAGTGCAATTTCTGTGAAGCTATCTAAAAACTTTTATCAGATAACCAGATAACCAGATAATCATACCATCATGGTATTCTTCAGAAGGAATTCTACCACAAAAAATGTTAAAATTTAATCTCCTCTGTAAAATATTGCATCAGGCATGTCCAAAGTAAAAACATCTGTGATTTCAGAGGGCCAAGATTACCGCTTCTGTTCTCAGAAATACAGATAACTTTTGCAAGATACACTAGAAAGCAGAAGTCTGAAGTCCTAACATCTGCCTTAGGAGGGGTAGCTCTTATGATAGCTCAGGATTTTAGATCCAGACTTTCAGCTGGAACATACAACTTGATTTATTAAAGAGGCACTGGCAATTTTTTGTTTGTTTTCTTATGAAGACAAAAGATATTCAATGGAATACGGATATGGAATAAAGAAACTACTCAGATGAGAACAGGCTTGCAACTTCAGACCATATTACTCTGTGGATATCATTAACTTGTCCTGGATTTGTTGAGCTGTAGTATTTTCATCTGACAGATTTTATACATCTAATAGTCTTTGTTACAAATGCTTACACATATTTCTATGCATTCCAATGAAATTTTTAAGAGAGATTTTTCCTGGGCTGAATAAGGCATTCTATTTTATCCAAATAAAATAGCTGTGTCTGAAAGGGAGAATGTCGTTAGCTGTAATAGCATATCTAAGTGGCTCCGAAAAAAGAACTCATTAATTTGTAGCTCGGGCTCAATTTGCATTGAAATATTCATGCAAATCTGAAGGTGTTGTCAGTAAAACATCTGGCTTGAAAACAGAAATCACCATTCACTATACATAAGTGGTTGCTTATTCCCATCTCCCACATGATTCTTTACATGCTCAGCTTGGCTTGATTATACCCTTCTTCTGCTTCGTTTCTGTGACATAGATGCATTGGCAATGATTATGAGGATTTTCAAAGCAGAGTAGCTCTTGTAGAGCTATAGGCTAACTTGTTTAGCCTGCAGCATGTTTGTAATGCTCAGGTTGATTATAGCTTCTAACAAAACAGCCCCTAGTGACTCTCAGCTGCATTTGCATATATTTCAGACTGGTGTATGTACTGAAATAAATAGTAAGTAACCTTAAGGAGAAATTATTTTAATTGGTCTACTTCTGAAGTGCCTACTACAGTTCACCACCTTTAGCTGGAGTTACATACCTCCTCATGTTGAAAAAGAAAGCATGTCCAGCTCTCAGTTACCTGTGTCTGGATTTCCTGAGTTATGTCATGGGACTTTTATCATCATGATATGTCTGTGTTACCCAGACTGTTCTTGGGCACAAGACATGCTCAGCTGGAGTTATACTGAGATCTGAAGCAACCAAAAGGGACTTACTACCTCAGATCAGCATTAGCTGTAGAGTCAGTAATGCTGCTGTCCTTTATATTCTCCGCTATGCCTTAGTGTGTGATCTTAAAGCTAAAATTAGGTTTTACATGATCTGCCTCTCTGCTGTGACCAGGCTGTTCTAGTACTTCTTTTCACATCACACACATCTGTACTTTGTCCCAATGGACAGTATTGTCATGCCCTGCGGTGTTTCATGCAAACAGAAGATGCATCTGAAGGAATGGAGCTGTTGACATCTGATCCACTTACCTAGACCCTGCTTTTATTCTATGGAGAAAAACAGGTATAATTCACCTCATCTTAAAATAGATGACCAAGTCCTGAAAATTTATCTTCTTTGCATACAAAAACTCAACTAATGATTAGATGATTAGGGTGATTATTTATGTCATAACAATTGCAGGTTAAGTGGATCCCTGACCTCAGAGTCAGGAAAGTGCTGTATACTGAACAGAAGTCACTGAAATTGTATGGTAAAATGGCAGTTTACAGAAAATGTAATTTTGGCAAAACTTTCTACTCTAACAGAGACTAAATGTGTTGTGGATGCTTTGGGGATTTTTTGGGGGGGGGTTGTGTGTGTGCGTGCAGATTTTTATCTGTGATTTTAAAATCTACACTGAATATTTTGGTTCCAGTTGGTCTGATCAGAATCTCTTTTTTCCTTTTATTTCTTCTTGTGTATGTCCTTAATCTTCTATTGACTCAGTTTCTTTTAACTATGATATGATATTTTGTAATGATAGCTAGAAAACATTTGGGATGCTGTATAAATTCTTGTAAAAATATACATTTTTGTTTATTTCCTTTCATTTCACTTTTTTTTCTATGAAGGATTCCAAGATTCTGTGAAATTATTGAACACTGAAATACTTTGACCTAAAATTAATAGTGTTTTGCCCCAAACAATAATATACCAAAAAGGTATCAGACCTCATGTTTTTTTTTAATTCTAATTCTGTGTTTCTCCTTTCCACCATTTTCATCTACTTAAGTCTTAACCCATGATGTGTGATATCCCGTGCCAAGGTAGAATGCTTAAATCTGATCAGAACAGAGTAGCTACTACAAGTATTTTCCAGTATACTCCATTGTTTGTATGTCTATTTTATCTCTATTGTTTAGATGTTGATCTTCAGTAAAAGAGGCAAACAATGCATTTTGATAGCATCAGTTATTGTAGAAACATACAGATATTTTAAATCATATTGTTGGAACGGAAAGTCTTTTCTTGGCTATCTGGACCTCTATCATGGAGTAACCATCTGTGTATGAAAGGAGATGACACTTTCAGTCCAAATAAATTTTCTACAGGAAGTCATGTTTTTTTTCAGCACTCTAAGAGATTCTCTGATCAGATGTAACTTAAAGGGCAATCCCTTGTCCCTTATTGAAAGGATCTTGATCTGTCACTGATCATAGAATCATAGAATCATAGAATCATTAAGGTTGGAAGAGACCTCCAAGAAGATCGAGTCCAACCGTCAACCCAACACCACCATGCCCACTAAACCATGTCCCTAAGCACCTCATCTACCCGTCTTTTAAGTACTTCCAGGGATGGAGACTCAACCACTTCCCTGGGCAGCCTGTTCCAATGTTTAACTCCTCTTTCAGTAAAGAAATTTTTCCTCACGTCCAATCTAAACCTCCCCTGGCGCAACTTGAGGCCATTTCCTCTCGTCCTATTGCTTGTTACTTGGGAGAAGAGACCGACACCCACCTCGCTACAGCCTCCTTTCAGGTAGTTGTAGAGAGCAATGAGGTCTCCCCTCAGCCTCCTCTTCTCCAGGCTAAACAACCCCAGCTCCCTCAGCCACTCCTCATAAGACTTGTTCTCCAGACCCCTCACCAGCCTCGTTGCCCTTCTCTGGACACGCTCCAGCACCTCGACGTCCTTCTTGTAGTGAGGGGCCCAAAACTGAACACAGTATTCGAGGTGCGGCCTCACCAGTGCCGAGTACAGGGGCACGATCACTTCCCTGCTCCTGCTGGCCACACTATTTCTGATACAGGCCAGGATGCCATTGGCCATTGATGTGGACACATTTCCTCTACTCTGTGGAACATGCCCTATTTCACTTATTTCCATCATGTGTAAAGGAAAGACTGAACCAATCAAACCTTTGCAGAGCAAAATTTAGCAATCTAGCCATTGACTAAAATTAAATTGAAGTATTTTCTGAAAAAAAAACCATCCTTTTTCTGTGGTTGCCAACACCTCATATCATGCATATAGCAATAAATAGTCCACATAGTTATCGATTTCTACACAGCTGAAATAGAAATAATTCATTGTTGTCTCCTTGAATATTTTTAGACAAAACAGAAATTGCACTAGGAATATTTGAAAAATAAAAACTTATTGAAATAAATTGCTCTGAAATTTGAAAATATCTTGTCATTTATAAATGCTAAATCCAAGGTTAAGTTTGGGAGAGATCATTTAGTCTGCATATAAAAAGCACAAATTTGCTTCCAGCTATTTGTCCACCTTATTTTCTCATAATATTGCAAAGTAAGCTATAGACAGTTCTTCATCTGATTTTGTAGACTGAGTGCAGAAGCTTTCAATTACCTTTCCTTAAAGAGCTTCAGAATTGCGGGACATGGTTCATTTTGCCAACTCTGAACACAGAGAAATATAGATGCGTTTCCAAAGGATGTTTATCTTGAAACCATGCAGTTGAAAGAATCTTAAAAAGCTTTCTAGATATTAGAATTTACTTTTGTACAGCATGAAAGGCCTGCCAGTTGTAATTTTTCATTTCCTACTGAACTGATAAAGATGGCAATGTGAAATATTATTTTTCTTTATTTCACAGTGTGTCAAATTTGTTTTAAGCATTATTAAGATTTTAAACATTACTTTTAAAATTAGAACAGCCTGCTCCTATATGTGCTGAAGTTTGAAATGCAATGAACTCATGGAAGTGTAAGTTAAAATGCTTGATCACTTAGTCTTTGGTCATAAATGTAAATAACTTATCTAAAAACATGTTGGGGCAAAGCAGAAGAAATGAAAAAAGTGTTTCATTCAGTGGTGCATAGCAGATCTCAAGTAGCCCACTTCACATTCTGATTCCAGCAGACAAACTAGTTTTAACTTTATTGGGCCACTTTCTCTAGGGAAAAACAACAGCAACAACAAAAAAAAACCCCACCCACTCCTCCTCCCCCCAAAACCCCAAAATATTAAAAAACCAAACCCAAATTAAAATCAAATGAACCCTAAATTTTTTTGGTAGTTTAAGTTACAAAGGTGGTTTTTTTTTGGGGGGGGTGGTTTTTTTTTGTTTTTTTTTGTTTTTTTAATGAGGAATATCTTATAATGAGAGGATTGTATACTACATGAATTTGACATTGGAGAATGGTTTAATGTTCAATGTTCAAATCCTACTTAACTCACTCGACTGCCAAATATACCATATTATTTCATTAACAATAGAAGTGTTACAGAAAGTGTAAGTGAAGTGAAAACAATATGTTCTTTGTGTATATTTTATTTTTGGACACACTTCAGAAATCTGATAAATACTGACTCTACAGACAGACCATCATGTTTAAGTTAATTTCATTTGTTCTTATAAAATGTTTTATGTATTGATGAAAAATCTGAATATATAATAATATATTATATAATAATGATATGTATTGTATACAAATACATGTATTTAAACTGATAGCAAATAATATTTTTAAATATATTAATGCTTATGATGACTCAATTATATGTTGTTACTTGAAAAGAAAAAATGCCTACAGGATATACTGAAGGAAACAGTGTTCTAAAGTAAAGTGCTTTTTCTTACTTTCAATGTAGTTCACTCATCAGATCTATTTACCTTAGCTGTCTTTAGCAGTCACAAATTAAAGTAATTGGGGCAAAGTAATTGGCTAAGCTTCCTTTTTTTTTGCTTTTGTGCGAAAGGTTGATTGGAACAACTTCCTGGATCTGTGACTCCCAGGGAATGCACTGAAGTTATGAGATACTTGTAAATGTGCCAACAATCTGGCTGAATGTCGGTATTGCTGCCATAAAAGATTACCAAATCAGAATGGATGCATTATATACTTAAATTACAAAAATGAGCTTTAAAGATGTAACAATATTTGGAGAGTATGAAAAAGGCAGTGTCATAGAAAGGAGAAGGAAGGAGGAACTGAAAATAGCTCTAGTGTAAACCATGTGGCAAGGGATGAACTCCACTTCTAGCAGCAAAGCAACAGGGCAATAAATTCTAAGACATTTCAGCTTGCAAAACAAAAATGAGCTAAACAGATCCATCAAAATGTGTCTGCTGAGGAAGTGGGAAAATGTAACGGTGAGTAGATCTCAACTATGGGAAAACCTGCTTAACAAGGCATGTAGTGACAGGGTTGTTGAATCTGCAATCAGCCTTTACCTCTTTGTCTGTGGGTCATGGACACCAGGGTTGTTAGAGCCATAAGCATGGTCATCTGGACCATAATTCCCAGTCCAAATTTGTACTCTTCTCCATCTCCATTCCCAACAGTGCCTTCAGTTAAGATGCACACTGGATCCAGAATTTAGCATGAATACACATACATATACAAAACTGCTCTCTTTTCTTTTTCTTTTTTCACCAAAAGGTGGTACACCAATGGTACACACTAGTTAATAACAGGCAGCCACTTCGCTCTCTACACTCTTCTCAGAAGTACTTAGGCACCAACCTCCAGTGCAGCAGTACATCTGTATCGATGAATCAAATAAGATTCTCTCACCTTTAGTTTCTCATCTGAAATTTATTGCAACCGATTTCAACACGTTTTTATCTTTTTCCTTCTTGATACAAAAAGTTAAGAAATACCATCTTAGAAATATTTCTCCTATTTGGTCTTTCAGTTACAAATTATAGCCAAGTTTTTGACATTTAGGTCAAGCATTCCTTTAAAGACTTGACAGGAAGAAGAGATAAATGTATGCTAGAAGTATATATGTTGGATTTCAGTTCCTCATGACAAAAAAAGGAGGCGGGGGAATAACTTCACATTTTTTATGTCTTCGAGTGCCCCAGGCTAATAAAATAAAATGCTTTCTTTAAAGTGTAAAGCTATTTCTTAATTCATGCATTTGCAATGTTTCCAACATCATTAAGAACAGATTTCTAAGTCTGCCCTAAGTCACTGAGCATTTCCTTTCCGTGACAAGGAATCTCGTAGAATAAAATAAATGAATTTATACTATTCAACAACTAGTGATACCAGAATGAAATTGTTGGAGAATTTTCAGTCCTTAGGTACATATTTTCAGCTCTATGTATGTATCAGGCAGGTTAATATTAGCAGCAAGTATATGTTTATTTTTGGCTTGGAAATGGAAAATCTTTCAAGTGAAGAAAAAAGACATAGGTGTTAATGCTCGATCTTGGCAGGGAGAAGGAAGGAATAGCCCATTGAAGCTCACAAAGACACCGGAAAATTTGGCAGTGGAAAGAAACAGAGATTTCGCAGAGGGTAAAACCAGGAGATAATATACTTTCAGTGCAGTGTAAGAGGGATTTGGCACTCAAAAAAGAAGCCAAGTGCCAAAAGGACACCTGAATTCCTTGAGACTGCTCTGACTTTGGTTGAAAGGACACTCAGAACTGCTGAAGGAACCTTGGTACATAAGTGTGTGCCAATATCATCCATATATATTCTTGCTAACCTGTATAGACTTTGATAATTGAATCTCTTACAAACTGTTTACATCTGCTTGCTTCCACTGTTAGGTACTCTGGGAGGCTTCTGCCAGTATTGGCAGTCTTTACTGGCAGGCATGGCCTGTTGTGAGGGTGGACATCAGAGGAATTCATTTCCCAGACTTTAGGCCATCAAAGGGACTTCAGACTGTTGTAGCTGGGTCACGCCCCAGTTAGTTAACCAGAAGAAGTGGTGATTCAAAGCCCTGCTCAGCAGGATGTTTGAGCACCTTCTGAGCTTCAAGTGTCTAATCAGTGCCACTGTTTAAGATGGGAAACCTTAAATGATTAAAACTGGCCCTAGCTCAAGCTTTGCTAACCAGGTCCTCAAAGAACAAGGGCTCCTGGTAACACTGTCAACTGATGGCTCTTACTAGAGTAACTATAACTTCATTTTTTCTCATGCCTTATTTAAAATGCAGTCATGCTGGTTATTCACATGCTTGTAATAAGTGTCTTCCTTAATCAGTGCATGGTGGGTGAGCTCCCAAAAGTGCCACATCTCCCTGTGCTCAGAAGTAAGCAGGAGGGAGGTCCCAGCTGCCACAAGTCTTTGCAGCATCACGTGTCTTTCTGGTGTCACCTGTGGCACACCCGCTGCTGCCAGCCTGTTCTCAAAATGGGATGGAGCAGTTAGAGATAAACCTCCAGCTGCTTCCCAACCCCTCTGAAATGACTAATGCTCAACAGGCTCCCAGGTAGGTAGGCTTATGCAAAAATATTACAAAAACCAAAGCTCTGAGCCAAAATTTGAGGTCTAGAGGTTGTCTGTGTCCTTTCTCACTTGCAATTTATAGAGTCAACAAAATGCACCTGAGAGGCAGTCTGGCCTTAGGCACATGGATTTAACCAGATGTAAGTGAAGTGCGGACCTAATCGCTCTCCTCCTATCTATGCACTGAATATCTTGCACTGCTCTTATCCTAGTTTTGCGACCTGTGTGAAGGGTGAACCAGCAGTTGTCTTACATGTTTCTGAAACGAGGGTTGTTGAGAGGAACATGCAACTTGGGGACATCTGCTTAAAAAATGAAACCTTTTCTACTGTGTCACCTAGGAGAGGAAAGAAACCATCCCTTCCAGTGCAGCTGGTGACTTTGCTTTCCTTTTCTTCCTCCATTCCTGGAAAGTAAACTGTGCCACTGAGCTGCAGTGCTGTACTTTGGAAGCGAGGGAGAGGGCTGGTGGCAATCTGTGCTGCTGACACAATATCACAGTGTAATGAGGCATGTTGTACCACCTCAGCAATTCATCAAGCGTGGGAAGTTTCAAACAGTTTGGTTAAACTGTCCTAAAGAATTTAACTGCATGGAAAAGGGTTTTATAGTCTTCTTTTGTTGTTAGTGTTTAGAATTGGGTTGCACAAGCAAAACAATCTGTGGGCTTGCCATGTTATCAGCAGGGGCTCTGGTACATCACCATGGTGCACAGCATCTTGCAGAAATGTCAGTAGTTTGGGGTTTGGTCTATTATAATGTCTCACACCAATACAGGTATTTTATTGTTTTACAGGAGAAGGGCGGATTTCTGGCACTTTCCCTTCTAAGTAGTACAATATTCCCTGCAAATTGGTTGCCACAGATATATTTTGCCATTTTGAATCAGGAAGTGTATGTTATACAGCATATTTCATTTAAGCATTTCTTAAACTGGTATTAATCAAAGATGTTGCAATATGTGCCAGAAGTCTACATGTATTACATTATTTATAATAAGGGGAAAAATTACAGGAGCTGGAGAAACTTGCCTAATATCATGTTGGTGGCAAAATCACAGCCAGGAAGAGGGAAAATGTAGGGTTTTTTGCATGATAATATCCTACGGCATGGGGACTTCTGACCTTCACAATCCTCTGAGACCTCACCGGGAGGAACTGATGGGGAGACAAGGAACAGTGTCCCTGGTCCCTCCACTATGGGACACATAGGCAGGCAGTAAGAGTCAATGGGACGCCTGTTTGTTTTCAGATATCAACTGTCTGTTTCATCTTTCTGTGCTTCAGCTTGTCCTCCTGCAAAAAAGGGACAAGATTCAAGTCCTAGGTGTTGTAGGGTTTGATACCTCAAAAGAGGTTCATGAAGATCCCCCTTTATCTCCCTTTGCCATGCAAGGGACACTGCTGTTTTTTCTAAAATCGTTAGTGCTCTGAAACTCACTTGGCCCTGTAAGGCTTGATACACAAGAAACTGTATGAGGTTTTATCACCAAAATACTTCAAGAATATCAGATGTCAGACACAATAGAAGTATAAAGGATTATTAATGGTTACTTTACAAGGGTACCTGGAGGAGTAGTTTCAGTTGTTACATTCATTACAATAGTTTGAAAAATAAAAAGCATTATGTAGGGGATAGGAATTATTGTCCTTATACTTCAGGCCAGTCAGAAAGATTATTTAAAAATTAATTTGATCAGCAGTCTAACCAGGGAGGATGTCACAGTGTAAAGCATTCTGCTCTTACATGTGGCTCCTTTGAGTTTTGTATGCCTAGGAGAAAGCACCAACTGCTTATGCAGGCACAATTATATCTGTTCAAATTGATTTACACATCCACAGGCAGCAAGAGCAGGTGTTTGATGTCATTTTTGTTAGGAAGCAGCAAGACTGGGCTGTTCCACAAGGGAAGGCAAGCCAGGGTGGAGGTGACAGCAGGGCAGTGCCCTTGCCGACCAGGGATGCTCTCACACCGTGCCCAGGCAAGAGGAGCAGAGCACGTCCAGCAACCTTGACCAGATCCAGACAGCAGTCCTGATCACTAGAGAAGTCCACAGTGATAAGGGAGAAGGCTGAGTCAGCAAAGCAAGGGTCAGATCAGCAAAGTGCAAGGCAACCTCTTTACCTTGTTCTTTTGTCAGTGGTCTGCAAGGTTACATCTCAATTTACAGTATAAAGTGTTTCATGTATGTTGTATAATTGCTGTTATTGCTAGTGCTGGTTTTACCAAACTTCTAGGGCTGCAGTCCTTTGGGGACCAGTATGTTTTTCTAGGGCTATGGGCAGTTTGTATTGTACAGAACAAGCACTTGTTTTTACTTTCTATTAGCTACAGGTATATGTAAAACAATGTTATAACACAAAAAGTCATACAAAGCTAAGAAAAAGCTGAACCAAAATAGGTAATAGTCACCTGGCTGTTAGACAATTGCAGCTAGACTAACTAAAACAAAGTTTAAAGCAGGCCAAGACGGATCCAAACAAAACCTGACAAGTCCTGGAACTTGTGTTTTCAGTTTACCACAAAGGCTATGGCCTATTGCTAGCAATGGCAACATGTATTTACTGGGTCACAAGGCTACACAGAGCACTTGCAGGAATAACATCTGCAGTCAAGTTGTCCATTTCTGCTTGCAACAGAAGTAAATTTTTAACTTTTCCTGAAATGTAATAATAGTGCATTTTGTCTTCTAAAGAATGTTAATATTGTCACAGATCCAAAGACACCCATTTTAAATAGAAGGAAACCAGTATTAAATTTTTCAAATTGTCAAACTATGACAAGTTTATTCAAATACCTATGCACATACAAAGCCAATAGAATTGCTTACATGAATAAATTTAAAATGACTCAATTAGTGGTTCTGGGGACATAAAAGTTTTCATTCAATCCTCCCCTGAGTACTAGAATTTATTATTTTTCTTTATACTAGCCCAAAAGAATCAGCATTTTGCTTTTGATATTAATATAGGAAGGAGGAGCTCCTTTTTTTAAGGTGTAATAATAATTTCCAATAATAATAATAGTCGTAAATAATAAGAGTAAAATTCTGTTAATACAATTTTGCATAAGGCTTTACTGACTGCTGTCTAACTTAATGACTCTCCACAGTCCTGCAGGCACTACAGTACGTGTGTGAGTAATGGTGCTGCTGGCCTCCTGTCTTTTTCTGTAAATGCTGGAATTGTGAGGCTTCTAACAATGCAATGGTCTACAGAAGCCTGAGATCTTGGGTGCTTAAGTTCATAGCCATGATGCTGAGAGTCTAGACTGAGCTACAACTTAATCCCGAAGCTGATAAACTTTGGAGGCAGCTGTTTCTTCCTTCAGGTTACACAGCTGGTTAGAGATGTTTTTCATGCACACCCATTAATAATTTGACATTTGGCTCACACCTTGTGGATAAGAATCTTAATTTTTTATGCTCTTTCCAAGGCCTCTTTATAATTATGTAAGGCTTTTCTTACATTACTAATGCATGTAAGATGCATTTATGGATTTTTTTGCATAGGTCAGAACCTGGTACTCCTATTCCTTACACTTCCTTTTTCTGTCCAGATGAAAATTATTATGGACATGAACAGCCTCAACAGGAGGGATGGTGAACTCCCATACCCTGCGCTCACTTGCAACCCTATCACGGAAATGAGAGAAGTGGTTTGGAAGGTCCTCAGGCACAAAGAGAAAGGACCTCTGTGTCCTAGGAAGTGTTGTACCGGCTGGCACTGAAAGTGTTGCCCACTGAAAGTAAGTTTGAATTTGCCCTGCACATTTAGGTTCTGTTTGTTTCAAGTTTTCACAGGCACAAACTTTTGTTTCTCTCTTACATTGAATATGCTTATACTCAAACTTAAGTGGCAATGTCAAGAGGCAAGTCTTTCCATTGAAAACACAAGATCAAATCCTTCTGCTTTGATCACGAAGCTTTCTCCTCACTTTTAAAGTCATTCTTTGGAAAGAAAGGACCACTGCATTATTTGCACTTCTCTTGTTTCGTGTGTCCTGTATGTAATTGAGAAGGTTAACCTTTAATGACAAAGGAGCAAATAGATCTGTTTTATCACTTGACCATCGACAGTTCTGGCTGATGTTGAAATTCAATCTACAAATTAATTTTGCACTTTAACACTTTACAGGTTATTATTATGAAGCTCACTGGTGCTAGCCATACATATTTCAGTCAATTTTTAATACTTCTTTATAACTGACTAACTACTCAAACCTAAACTGCAAATTTAGAGTTATCTGCGAAACCTCACTGGTCACAAGTGTGCTAATGTAGTAATCGATAACTTCCCAATAACTTGTTACCATCTTGCCTGAATTCCAATGGTAATTAAATGAGAGAGGATGTAATTATACATGTAGCAATATCTTTTAGTTCAAAGGGAGCCCTAAATGACTAGTGGAAGCTATTGCTAAAGAAGCGAAGTCCTGTTCCTACGTCTGACATTTCTGTCTGGCTAAGCAGCATTTTCTATCTAATTATGCTTTAATTACATTTGCTGTCTCCTTTCTCTGTAAGAAACATATTTAATAGTGAAAACTACACTCTTCATCAGCATGGGCCACTTTTAAATTTTGACTTGATATTAAAATTCCATCTGCCTTAGGAAGTAAACTGTTTTGGCACAATTTACAAAACACTTAGGTGTTTATTCCTGTGTTTTGGGTGAAGGGCAGGCAAGTCAGAGTAGGAGAAAGAAGCCAGTTTGTACTTAGGCTGCAAAACCTACAGGAACCAGCCCAACGATTGTAGTCCAAGCAAACAATACTATTTCTGTCTTCTTATTATTGCTTTCAGAAATGTGTTGCCTC
>NW_008824941.1:4715814-4719150 GCF_000699105.1 Pygoscelis adeliae
AACTGCACACACGTCATATGGCATGTGATGTAACCAAAGAGGACACATGAATGAGGGCAGAAAACTAAAAATGCATGAGTTGCTAACAGAGTAGTAATTTTCTCCATTTGTAGCTAATAAATTTGCATCAGTAGGTTTCTGTCCCGGTCCCCAAGTGCTCATTTCTCTCTGTACTGGATATCCCACCCCTCCTAGTTATGACAAATGTTAAATTAATTGTATGTGCAGCTGCTTTCTAATGGAGGGGTAAAGGCACCTCTGAGGAGGAGGACTGGAAATAGTAATTTATCTTTTGTTCATTGGGTTTTTTGCATTCATTGTTCGTTGCGTGAACAAGAAACTTCTTGGCAGTGGAGCCCACTTCCGTAATGGACATTTTAATCCTAATTTAGTTCCAGAACTAGAACTGCAAATGTTCTGTAGGAATCCATGTTGTGTGAAATGAGGATAATATTTCCATCTTTGAGATGGATAATTAGTTAATAAAAGTTGCTAGGGAAAAGCAAAATGATGAATAATTTCACTGAGATGTCTGAGGAATACATATCTAAATCTGTATATTGACAAATTCCTTCCTTAGAGAAGGAGAAAATGCATCATCTGAAGTTTTGGATTTAGGTTCTTGGGGGGAGGGGGGCTGTGGGTTTTTTTTTCCTTTGGGTTGGGTTGTTTGGTTTGGGTTTCTTTTTTCTCTTTACTTAAAACATTACAATTAAAGAGAAGAAGTTTTATGTGGTGGTTTTCTTGGTTTTATTTTTGTTTTTTAAATCCAGGTGCAGAAGCTACAGCAATTAATATTAATCTGAATTTGATTATTTGGCTCTTCAGCATTTCATTGGATTATGTTGACTTTGTAATTTGATTGCTACACAGATGTAAGCTGTGCTGATTACATTAAATTATGCAAAGGAAATGAAAAATATTACCAAGCAATGTTCAGAAAACAGTTCTTCCTTGCTAGCTGTGAAGACTTCCTTTTGGGAAGACAAATGCAAAGGGTACTAGTGATTATACTCTAATGTTAACCATGAAGTTAAAAATAAACCCTCTACGTGGAAGCTAAGTATTTAGACTGTAATACTTTATTTCTGAATTAATATGTGTTATATAACTAATAAAAACTTAAGAGATGTGATATGTAGAATATGCTAAAGTATGATATTGAAAAGGTCCAATCCATAAGGGAAGCTCATGCATTATGCTACTGCTTCCGGAGGATTTCTGAGGATCATATACATTAAACTTTACACAAACACTCTGCTATGTCGCCATTTAGGAGTGTAGTAACTAATAACTGCTGTATGATGGTTCAGTCAGAAACTGTTCAGTCAGTACCCAGGCTATTCCCTGCAGTGAGTTGCGGGGCCATCATCTAGCACATATTCCTCTTAGACTGAACGATGTTGAGCTGTGGGGAACTGAGTAACAAGAAAGTTCTTCCTATTCCTGGTTTTGTGGCCATTAAAAGGTGCACTAACCTCTCTACTGACTGCAACAGTCACTGGGTGGGTTTCTGATATACATAAATTCTGTGTATGATGGGACACAAAGTGGCCCTTATGTTCCTTCTGCAAGTAGTTTCACCTAGAACTATTCTGAAAGCTTTTTCTGTTCTTAAGTGAACATCATAGGGGAAAATGTAAATACCTGTGTTCCAACTTTGGGCATAGAATAATTTTTCACTCATACAAAATATTTTTTCAGTAATATTTAGTTTATCAATTGTAAGTATATATATTTTCCCCACTGCTTTTTCCACTGCCCATTTAAGTGCCCCAAAAGAGAAGTAGAAGTAGGGAATAGAGTGGAAACTTTAAACTTTTCATTGTGGTTTTGTGTTCATTTGAAAAATGGAGAGAAAAAAAACCCAACAATAATAATAAAAAGGCTCACCCACAATTTTTCAGACAGCTCCTCTCGGTGACCAAATTTGGAAAGGAAGACGTAGCCCTAGTTGGAAGACTGAGTCTGCCAGATTTGCATTAGAAATCTCCTGTTGATTTTAGAACAGCTGCTCATGGAGCAAGGTTCTACTCCCCACTTAAAATTCAGTTCTTAGTGAGGAAACAAGCACAAAATGCATTAAGATATCCAAAAGATGATCCTAGCTTGGAGATGGTTTATATTTCATCTCCACTGGGTAGCCTGAGGCACAGCCCTTCCTCTGCAGCCGGGGGAGCTGCCTTGCCAGTCCCGCTGCACAGTCCTCCGGCACATGGATATGCTCATCCCTTCCCTGGGAGAATAAAAAGGAAACTGCAGTTTGGGACTCATCCTCACTGAATCTTATATGTAAACTGGAGTGACTGTGATAACGCTTTGTCCACAGTGAGGACGTCTAAAACTCTGCCAGTGAAACTAACAGCTTTAATGTGGTTTTTTTTCAGCTCAAGCAATCCCTTAAGAGCATTTTTTTATAACTCAATAATCAGATACATGCATAGACCTTCTAATTGCTTCTATAAGTTCCTCTGGTGTCTAATATTGTACTAAACCATGGTAGCAGGATTTCAGTTACTTATGCAAAAATCACATCTGCAATTGATAGAAATATTTATCAGTGTATTCACTAAAATGAAAAAGCATTGAAGCAAGTAATAACATTTAAAACAAATAGGAAAGCACAAATGAAAATGAAGCATCTGAATAATTACACAATATGTAGCCCAGAATAAATGATATAAAAATTCCACTTCAGTTTCAAATCAATACATCTGAAATGTGACAGGAATTTGATGATGGTTTGTAACTAAAAATTTAATCCAGTCAAAATATCTTTGCAACATGCCCATAGGCAATTGAATCTTTGCAATTGTTTCTTAATGAAAAGCAGTTGGTTTCTGGAAATGATTACCTTATTTTATAGCCACAATCAAAATACATATGGAACTAGACAAGAGTCCTGTCCCCAAGTTCAACATTTTAATTTACAGAGTAAAAAGAAATAGTATATTGTAATATTTTGCAGTCACTTCTTAGTCAGGTTTCATTTTGTGTGTGTGTGTGGTGATACAATCCTAAAGGATATTTGATAAAAGCACAGAAAAAATAAATTAAACAATGTAGAATAAAGCAGACCTGTAATGGCCAGTCTGCACAGCACATAATGGTAAAACAAGAAGAATAACTACTGAGAACAGTCCTAAAAGAAAGCTGTCCTGTTCCTAAGATACCATACTAAAAATGAATGTTGGTGTCCCTTCACCTGAAAATACCTCAGACAAACTAAAAGAGATGTTGAAATGCACTTCTGTGTTGAATGTTTTATAGTTCCTGAAAAACATAGAATGTCGTCACCTCACATGTTATGTCCTAATGTATAAAGCTGTATTTCCT
>NW_008824941.1:4719178-4721921 GCF_000699105.1 Pygoscelis adeliae
ACAATTCCTCTAAAGTCAGCATAAATCCCAAGAGGGAAAACTTCCAGATTACTATAAATACTGACTACTTTATTGTCTTGTCTTTCTTTCTTTTTTTTTTTCTTGCTTGTTTGTTAAGTTTTACCTTCTTCAGGAAGATATGGAAATAGTAGAAGTAGAGAGAAACTTTTCAGAAGCAAAGAATCTTTATCTCTGAGAAAGCAGTAGCAAAACATTAAAAGGAGAACAAATTTAGGTTAGATACAGAGATGCAATGTTTAATTTATTTGAGCGCACTGGAAATGAGCTTCTCTAGATAATTTAAGAAAGGAAGTTTCACATAAGCTCAAGGATAAGTAGGACTTAAAGATACCATTTGTCCAGTCATAGCTGTGATACAGGAACTGCAACTTGCTGCTACAGCACCATATGACAGTGTGGAATAAACAAATCTTTTTAATGTTTAGCAGGGATTTTTTTTTTCTAAACCACTTTAAAAATCATGATTGGAAGCAAGACAATGAGAATATAGCATTAATGCATATTTCAGAAGTAACTCTGCAGCAAATATTTCCCCGGAAGAAAATAATAATGGCATGTTATTGCTGAGGGTTTATGAATGTATAGAATGTATACATAGGAAAAACACAGGCAGGGTTCCCTTCAAGAAGAGATAAGTTTTTTGATTATTTATGGCTAGCTTGTCTTCTTGAATTCATCTTTAATTCTCTTTCAAAGCCCTACCCTGCAATTATTATTACTTATGCTGTCCTCGTCAAGTTGAAACCCACTCAGCTGAAAAAAAAAAAAAATTAAATCCTTCAAAGTACTGTATCTTAACTTCAAATCTCACACCAACTCTCATGGTCTAATTTTTTCTCCTTCATGAAAAACTGTCAAAGCACATGACTTGTAGAACCTGAGACAGGATTACAGAATCTATATAGTCACATAGTTGCTCAGAAGGCTGAACTAAAGGATTGTATTCAGGAAAATGATATATCAAAGACTGTTTTTTATATTGGCAATACAAGCAATATTGTCAGGCTACTATAACCTAACTGTTACTGCACATTCCCTAAAGTGTGGCAGTTATCCATAAGCATATTTTTATTCCTTTATAATATGAGTTAACACAAATTGCTACAATTTATTTGTCTGCAGACTATGTTGAATGACTTCATTTTTACTGTGGGCTCAAAATGTTCATTTGGAAATTTACTTTGGCTCAGTTAGTGCAAGATAAGTTGTTATGCATCAAAACTTAATCATACCACTTATTCCTGAAGGCAACACTTTCAGAATGAACATTCAAGTGTCTTCCAGGTGACTCAGCTTGAGCCTCTGTACTAATAAACTGCTGGTTTTACTGTGGTATAAGCAAAGCACAAGAAGTTCAAGGAGTTCCCTGAAACTATTTTGCGATGATCTTTTGAAATGTATACTGGCTGAGCATGCCTCTTCTTCAAAAAAGCCAAATATGGCAACATGGTGGCAATATGGTGATTAGTTATACCTTTCTATTTTACAGTAATGAATTATGAAGGCCATTTATTTAAGAAGGTCCTTTTGAAGCTTTTGTACATGATTGCAAATGACATGTGTGACGTCCAGCAGTCCTTTCTTTTGCAAAATGGTCACAGCTTATACTTAGGAAGAGTAACATGGAGGTAAAGTGACAGTTCCAGTCATTTAATGAGAAGTTTATTAAGAAACTAGGACTGAATATCAGTTGCAAATTAACCATAATGTGAGTAATCAGCAAAGATGTCACACTGGTGCAAGAAAAATGATAAACAGAAGAATGTTCATCCCTATGCTAATCAAAAAGTACCTACAGCTCATTACAGAATGTCATTTGCAAGAACCTAGGGATGCAGGGTTTGGGAAATGTGTTTTTGGAAAATGTATTTGGCAATATCACCATACATACCTTTAGACTGTATTTAATATGCCAAAGGAATGTGGTTTTTATACAGATTCAATGGATTATCTATGTGATAGAAGATATACTTGCAATATATAAAAGCTTGATTAGATTTTTAGACCTCTAGGCTAGACAATGTTTTTGAAGCAGTAGAAAAACAAACTCCGTTGCTTTAAATGCATTATTTTGCCAGTTCCATGAAAACAATTGTAAAATGTATGCAAAATTCAAGCCATAGTAATCAGTCTCATATCATTTATTCTAAAAAGGATTATATAATTAGTTTTAATTATGAAATGGCATGACAGTAGTTTTTACAAACTATAAACCAGGGTTCAAGCCTCAAACCTGTAAGAAAAATAACAGTCAGGGATATAAAGAGCTTACAGTTTTGTATCATTCAAAACATAGCTATTAATAACAATATGGATGAGAGGGCAATGTAACAACAACAGTAGTTTTGACATAGTAATCTTATTTCTTTTCATTAGTCCTCAAGTGCACTTTGTTCTAGCATAGGTAATTTCGTTCCTTTAACTCCAGTCCTCCAGCTCATCTACTTCTGTATGATATCGTGATTCTCCAGTTCCCTGTGTCCTGGTTTCAGCTGGGATAGAGTTAATTTTCTTCCTAGTAGCTGGTATAGTGCCCCTACCAACTAGCAAAAAGGAAACACAAGCTTTCTTAGGCATTGTGGGTTTTTGGAGAATGCATATTCCAAATTACAGTCTGATCGTAAGCCCTCTCTATCAAGTGACCCGAAAGAAGAACAATTTCAAATGGGGCCCTGAGCAACGACAAGCCTTTGAACAAATTAAAGAGGAGATAGTTCACGCA
>NW_008824941.1:4725618-4729616 GCF_000699105.1 Pygoscelis adeliae
TTGTGATTGACTAACTTTTGTTATGTATATTCTTTTGTCATTATTATTATTATTATTATTATTATTATTATTTTCCCTTCCTTTTCTGTCCTATCAACTGTCTTTATCTCAACCCACGTGTTTCATTTTTTTTTTTCCCAATTCTCTCCCCCATCCCACTAAGGGGGAGAGTGAGTGAACAGCTGTGTGGTGTTTAGCAGCCTGCCATGTTAAAACTCGACACCGTGGCAGTGCCCATGTCATCTGATAACATCACTGATATCTCTTAATCTTTTTTTTTTCCTTTTGCCAGGTTCAATACTGAAAATATGAATTCAAACTTTCCTCTCCTAGAGAGACTTCCACTATTTAATACAGTCCTTTTTCAACACCTTTCCAAGATTTTACTCATCGTAACAGAATTCTGCTGAACAAAACTGCTTAACTTACAATTTTTTCCTGTGGCACACATCCGCTGAGTATTTTGTTGGGGTTTTTTTAGGGGGGGGGAGAAACTTTTTTTTTAAAGTTTTCCTACTTTAGATCACTTTTATTTAGTCACTAATGAAATTAACATAACAGAGTAGTATAGCACAACCTATCTTTGTTAAACCTCTATTCCATTTTATCCCATTCTTCTGTCTATAGCTATGTCTTTATCAGTCTCTCGCTCAATGTTTGTTCTAAAGACAAATTCAGTGACTGAATCCTGGATTTTGTTATAGAAATTTCTCAGTTAGATTTTTTCCATGTAATTATTGTGTTATTTGGAAGTATTTTTCACTTCTGTATTTCAGAATTTGATAAGGAATAATTGATTATGTGTCCAGAACCCTTATACCAACCTCTTTGTGCCTACCATCCAAAATCAAATAACAGATTTCCTGAGTGTTCTTGTAAGCTTGGCATCATTAAATCACCTTGAGAGTTTTTCAGGGCTGAGCTCCGTAGACATGTTTCTGCTTGGCTTGGCTTGGTTTGGCTTATTTCAAATATCATAATTATTTCAAGACCTTCCCAGGATTTCCATTGCTATCTTTGGTAACAAGAGAAGGCAAGTCTCAATGCTCTACGGTAAAGGGCTAGATTAATTTCTTTAAATTCAACAGGAATTGGATTTCTTTTGTTTGACTGAAATGAAATTGAGAGGATCCTCCTAAACCTTCCTTCTTACAATTATTTCTTGGGGTGAGGGGGAGGGGTATATTTATTTTTAAACCCTATTTTCTCCCTTTGATTAAAAAAACATAAAATTAAGTTTTCTTCAGGTTATAAAATTGTCAGGTTATATCTATCAGAGGAACCAGGGTGCAGATTGCTTCTGAGAATATGAAAAAGATGTGGTGATTCCTAGCGTTCTGAATACATCTTTTGGGTGTAAGCACAGGAAGAAATACTACTAGAAAAATTGCCTTTTCTTCTGAAATGACAGCTGTTTGTTTGACAAAAAATGTCTAAATAATATTTTTTTTCCCCATTAAGGCCAGATGTTTCTATAGGACACTTGCAAAATATATTTTTAATCTATGAAACAATTAGTCCATGTATATTTCATCCCATTCTAGCCGCAAATTTGCTCATTTTAATCAGTTTTCATCTTTATGATGCTTAATAGCATTCAACAGACACAATATGTGACTTGTATGTGGGACAGCTCATTCTTACAAAATAGACGTGAGAATCTCCAGTAAGTGGAGATCTGATAAGCAGAAAAACATGCAGTTGGCCCTAGGCACCAAAACCAGCCAGATACTTCAGCTGTAATGTCATGAAATATTTACTGTTTCTAGTTTTATGATGTCTTAATAAAGTAACTAGATTTTGATTGTCGCAAGGTTTTCATTTCATGATTCTCTTATGCATCAGGGATTAACATTTTTTCTCAGCTACTTTGACACTTCTGTAAGTGTCAGCGACTCACAGACACCTTTGGTGAATCAACAAGCACCATGATGTGCTACCTTGATCCAGAGGTCTCAGGAAAGCAAGAAAGCAGAAGACAGAAGCTGGGGCATATAACCCACAGGGAGCTCATAGCCTATGGACAAAGCTGTAAACCATGGGGAAAGTGAAAGGGCCAAAGGAGCAAAGAGAAAGCAGCACTGGGAATACTGCAGAAGTCACAACTCCTCCCTTCCAAAGCATTAAGCAATTTTAGCATTGTAGAGCTAGGGAGGAATTGGAATGTCGTTTCCCTTTAAAGCCTTTTAAAGCACATTATTTCCACTGTTCATAAACAAGCCGGTGCTACAGGCTCTTGTATGCAGGCAGGAGGGAAACCTTGAATTCTCATTCTGTTTGGTACCCATCCTATCAGAGGCTTGTCCAAGCTACACAAGTGGGATCCTTTGTGCTCTCCCCCATCACTATGAACATTTTCAAAAGACAAAGTGAATGTGAGCATTATGAACAAAGTAAAACCAACAGCACTAATGTTAGAAGCCAATATTTCCTCCATGTCGCACAAGGATAGACACAGTCCCAGTTTAAATGGTAGATCTGTGAAGGCAAAAAATATCATATGACCAGATGCTGATGCCACACCAGCAAGAACTAATAATGTTTGTGGCAAAGTCCTTCTAAGCCTGCTAGTATTTCTGCAAACTGGCATAATCTGGATGGCACACCACAAGAAAATAGAATTGTCCTATTCAGTGACCTTAATGAGATGTCAAAGGGTTAATAAGAAAATTAATTTATCCTTTTAAGCTCAAGAAGTAATTAAAGTCTAAGGGAAATCTGTATCATAATTGAAAATGAGTAATGAGCAAGTGGGATGTGAAGGAAAAATGAGTTTGGTAATTAAGACAGGAAGTTCAGTATAACGAGAAGGAATAATGTATTTGTCACTTATGGCACAATTATATCATGCTGATATTAAGTGGGAAAGCTTAAGCTGAAGCAGAACAATAGAGCTGGTGAATGAGGAGGTGTTAGATAGTGACACTGCATCCTCAGCTGGCAAAAGAAACTTCTTTGGGGACCAATAATAGGTAGGCTCCTGATAGCATCAGGGCTTTCAAATTAATGAAACTAAAATGCATTAAAAAGGATTAAATAGTAATGGTACTAGCATTTATATTAAAGCTTCTGAAGTTACTAGTTCTCTGAACTTTAAGAAAAGGATCCTGAATTACACACCAGGAACACCTGGGCTACTATTTTAATAGGATGAGCCAAAATCTTTCCCCCAAAGTCAGGACAGTTACCCCAGTGATGAATCTGGTTCATTACTTTCTATATTTCTTATCTGATTTTTTTTTCTGAAAGTTTGAAGCACAGGAAATTCTCATATCTAGAGACATCCAAGAGGTTATAGCAATTCAGAAGGCACAAAAAAGCTTACGTATCATTGTGTTCTTCATTTTCCATGGCAGTTGATGCCAATGATGCCTGGATGCAATAAAGACATGAAAGAAATGAGTAGGATTGAATTCTGAAGATGGCTCTTGCATTCCCAACCCCCAATATCATTTACTGTGCTGCTTAGGAAGATACACTTAAGGCTTATACAGCAGACCTACTATTAGCTCTGCAAGCACTGTTTTTGTTTCTTTAGTGTGCAAATGCATGGCATACTTTCCTTCTACCTTCTCTTCTAAATAGGTTTTCTTTCACAGGCAAGGTATTGTTAAAAGAATAAAAATGCAAAAGCATACATAAAAGCAAAGAGCATGTTGTCAGCCATCGGCTTTCTTGCAAATAGGAGACCTGTTGTCCTTTCAGAGATGGGAGGATGGTAAGTAGCACTGAAGATGAACATCATGATAAAGTCTTTGCATATGTCCAAGTCTTGTATTTTGGTCCCTTCACCAATCTTTCCAGCCTCCTTTTTAGAAGATCAAGACAATGAACAATTTAATTTAAAATCTAACATTAGAAATAGGTAACTTATTCCCACCATCTGATGTCCTCTAACTACTATGTCCAATGTTGTGGTTTAACCTGGCAGACAGCTAAAACACCACACAGCCATTCGCTCACTCCCCCCCTCCCGGTGGGATGGGAGAGAGAATTGG
>NW_008824941.1:4730397-4735743 GCF_000699105.1 Pygoscelis adeliae
TCGGTAAGTGGCTAATAGCATGCTAAACTTTGAAATCTTAGCTAAGTGATATAAAGGATTGATTGCGCATATATAATCCTTTAGACATAAACCGTTGACCAAGACTGGGACTAGGATTGGATCCAGCCACACCTGAACTCTCTTGGGAAGTTTAGAAAGCAAGGGGGTCCTTTCTGAACCTCATGACTCAACGGGAGGGTCTCCCTGACAGTAATGTCTGACCCTGTCTTCTATGCAGTAAATAATCAAGTGTACCTTGCCATTGAATCTTGTTCACTGTCGCATTTACCATTGAACTTTGTTAATTCACACTTTAACTCACTGTTTTCTATCAATAAAGTATTGTTGCTTCTCTCTTACGAGTGAAGTGCAGTTTCATTCCATCCGCGACAACTAGGAAGAAAATTAACTCTATTCCAGCCGAAACCAGGACAGTCCAAGAATTTCAAGAAAAAAACAAAGGAAGGCAGAGACCTGAGTGAGTGTGGACATGTAAATATGTAAATATTTAAATATTGTAATGTAAATATGTAAATTTAAATATTGTATATGTAAATACGTAAATATTTACATGTAAACATATGTAAATATGACTCTGAGTCAATCATTTTACCCCTATAAATAGTGGGCAGCCCAAGAGCCCTTTGAGCTCTCCTGCACGGCAGCGGGCTGCATGCCAGGATCTCCCCTTGAGTAGGGACACCTCTCAAGGTTACTCCTCGGGTGGTACTGGAAGAGAATAGTGACCTTTACTGAATGAAATGAAATCAGCTTTACTTTTTTAACAATCTATTGCTCCCTTTTCTGAACCAAAAAAAATACTGAGTTGTTGACATCTTTTCTCATCATAGCTTGAGGAGGATTGAGTTTTAGTGAACACAAATCTATGATGAATAAGCATTATTTGAACACATGTATTGTTTAGCACATCAATGTCTTCTCTCAAAGTATTAGGAAAAGCAGGATTGTTTTAGGTAAACACATTCATGAAAGGAATCCAAACAGTGAAACACATATCCTACCAAAACCATAAAATTAGAGACTCTTATCAAAACCATGAGCCAAAATAAATACTCCAAAGCAAAAACAAAAAAACATTACATACGAGTAACCATACAAATTATTTTCCTACTCTTCTCTAGTCCATTATTTGAATTAAGAAAATATTAAGTTTATGATGAAGTGTTCCAAAAATAATATAATTACTGTTATGTACTTTCTGCTTAAAAAAAGAGATCAAAGACACTGCTTTTCTCCATAGCATGTAGAAGAGCTGAAGAACAAACCATTCAATGACTGGAGACAATATTCCTATCCTATCTTATCCTATCCTATCCTATCCTATCCTATCCTATCCTATCCTATCCTATCCTATCCTATCCTATTCTTCCTCATCCTGCATGCTCACCTCAAGCACCATGAGAGCTATGTTCTCTAAACTTAACGTTTTCACTCAGCTCGTATTATTGGTATTCATAAAGTCTCATGTGATCATGATGTTCTATGCTCCAGGAGCACATATTATGATATATATATATAACCTACATATGATATAACCTTGATTTTCAGAGGTTTTAGAAAACACCTGAAATAAAATGTGAGGTTCTCCAGCAGGGCTCATAACCCAGATTCACTTATTTAGAGAGACAGGGAATTTTATTTACCCAGCAAATTATGCTGCAATTGAAGTTGATCACTTTAGAGCATCTTCCCCTCTGTAGAAATGTATCACTGGCGCTTCTCAAAGCTGCACACGCTCTGGATATATCTTGTGGATAGGACATCTTGTGTCCTATGCAGCTCTGGTCAAGGAACACATGTAGCTGAATTGCCTCCAAGTTTAGTTATGATGTGTGTTTTGGCTGGGAAGCTCAAACATCATCTTTCCCAAGAGCTGAAGGGTGATTTAGTCTTCCTGACTCTTCTCTACCCTTCTGAGAGGAGGAAGAGAGACCCTCAAGAAGGAACTGTCTGCTACACATTTTGAACATAAAGAAGAACGAGAAAATAAGAGCTGGACACCAGCTGCTGTACTTGGAGCTAGCACGGGCATCTAAATTAAATCCCTCCTGTTTCTACTGAAAACAATAGCAGCACTGCCATTTGCATTGACACGCTGAGCATGATCACAATTGTCTTTCATAAAGTAGGCACATAACAAGCCCAGCTGCACTGTTAATGAAGAACAAAGTGCAGGTATATGAGGGAGAAAGACTTTCTGAGGATGTTATTCTGTAGTTGTATCTAGTGATGTTTTTGCTGAGGATAAAAGCTTGTTTTCTTCACAGCCTGATTCCCTGACAATTATTTGTTGGAAAGATACAAAGAAATTCCTATTAATTTCTCAGTCAGCCATCTGACCCTGAAACCAAGCACTGGCATCCCTCAGTTTTGCCTCTTGAATTATCCACCCAGCACTGAGTTCTGTTGTACTCTGCTGACTCTAATGAAAATAATTTTGAACTGGCAAGGGCAAAATTGTTGCAGTGATACAACACTGAACATGTTAGCATATGTTACTGCCCCATGTATTGTCGCAGAGCAACCCAAACCTTGGTGCTTAAGCTTCCTTACCCCCTTTCCTGGCCTTAGATCTAAAGTACCTTCTTGCCAAAGGCACTCCAGTCACACAGATCCCTGTGGTGCTTACAACACCCTACATAATGCTGAATTGAATTGTATTGATTTAAAAAATGCGAAATAGGAGCTGGGATAGTCCCTGGGAGGGAAAAAAAAAAGGGAAAAAAAAAGAGACAGTTAAGGCCAAATATGTGCTTGAGCACAGAAAGTAAAGCTAACAAAACCCATCTTTTGGGGATGTATTGTCCGAACGAAACTCAGATAATGGTTTATTTGACTGCATGAAAGAAAAGGGAAAATATCTGGGGTTAATGCCTATAGTATTGTCAGTGTGAAATTCATGCTTTTCTGACTACCTAAATTACCTGGGACACTGCTAACCCTGATCTTAGCTTTGTCTAGGCAAGAACCTGCCATTAAAGGGGCAGTTAATCTACTGTTGTAATTTAAAATGAGGTAATGACAGAAAAGAAAATGAGATGTGTCATCTAGGTGCTTTCACACTCAAAACCAAGCAAATGTCATGATTCACCATAACATCAACAGGGAAATTCTTAGCAGGCAAACCTTCATATTAAACTCACATTGCCAAATATAGGTTCTGTCTTAAACGTTACTCACAGATTAGACTAGTTCCACTAACCTGTAAAACACCACACAACCTACTTATTGCTTCAAGCATTAAAGCTGAGAAAATGGTGTTCAAACAGAAAATACTGTCAGTTTTGGGCAGAAACAGTTTTTTTTGCAGTACAGGAAAATAATCATTGGATGCAAAGCTTGCAGTAGCTAGCCACAGTCTTACTGGGGAAATCCCTATTCTTAATTTACTACTGATTTAAATGGCTACAGATACAATATATACCACAGAGGAAACTTCTTGACAGTTTTTTCCAATCTTATAGAATTTTTGTCACACTATCAGGAGCTAATCGTGTTCAAATACAGTTGTGGTTTAGTAAAGATGAGGGAATCTGGACTTTCATATCTGCTCCTAAAGGCACTCAGCCAGAGCAAGGAAATAACGTACTCTACATCAGAAAAATTTTTATTGGCTAAAAAAAAAATCAGATAGCAAAAAACATTACCTCTTTCAAAAAGTGTTGTTTTGTGCTATGAGTACCACAAATTTCTAATGGATGGTAATGGGTGATACAATTTGATACTATTCCTAATAAAGGAAAAAAAATGATGTTGTACTTTTAGTAAAAGAAAACAAATCCTAGTCTTTCTGCAGTGATAAATTTACAAGCGATCTTTACTGACAACAAGAAATTACAACTATAAAGCAACTAGAAAGCTACAGCTGTAGTATTTCTGTGTGGCACAACAACCCAGCCCCTCCCTGGGACTGCTGTGGACAGCCACAGAGCAATGGCTGCTGAGAAACCTTCTGAGATGAGCCTCAGCCCCCTCTTCTTCTCCTCATATCTATGATCTTTTTCGTCTTGCTCCCCCGTTCATCCACAAAACTCTCAGCATAGCCACAGAGGCTGCTTCCCAAAACTTGTACAGAGGAACTTGATTAAGTTTCCCCAATGTGTCGCTTTCAAATTTAGAGAATAAATTTAAAAAGCATACTAAGTTTCAGCAAAACAACTCTCTTCTCTGTATTGCCTTGACATCCACATGGAAATGAAGAAAATTAATTTAAATTTTTTAATACATCAATGCCTTTTTAAAGTTGTGTCAAGGCAGGAGGGGAGGAGATGGCTGCTCGTATCTGGACCCGGGTGGACAGCATTAGATGTTATCCATTCAAGGTCATAAGCACAAAGAGCAGAGATTTTTATTCTGTTCAGAGAAACTTCTAAAACATCCTAGAGCTACCTCATTCTGAGCTTTAAAAACTATTTCAACAAAACACAAAAGCTCTGTTTTAGAGAGAAGCCAGGTCTTTTACCAAGAATCTCACTAACCTCACTTCAGAAAGGATAGGCAAGGAAGGAGAGGCGATGGGGCAGCCCTGTATGTTAGGGAATGTTTTGACTGCTAGAGCTACCTCATTCTGAGCTTTAAAAACTATTTCAACAAAACACAAAAGCTCTGTTTTAGAGAGAAGCCAGGTCTTTTACCAAGAATCTCACTAACCTCACTTCAGAAAGGATAGGCAAGGAAGGAGAGGCGATGGGGCAGCCCTGTATGTTAGGGAATGTTTTGACTGTCTAGAGCTTGACAGTGATGAAAGGGTTGAGTGTTTATGGGTAAGAATCAGGGAGAAGGCCAACAAGGCAGATATCATGGTGGGAATCTGTTATAGATGACCCAACCAGGATGAAGAGGCAGATGAGATATTCTGTAACCAGATGGAAAAAGTCTCACGATCGCTAGCCCTTGTTCTCATGGGGGACTTCAACTTAAGAGATGTCTGCTGGAAATACAATACAGCAGAGAGGAAACACTCTAGGAGGTTCCTGGAGCGCGTGGAAGACAACTTCCTGAAACAGCTGGTGAGTGAGCCAACTAGGGAAGGTGCCCCACTGGACCTGTTGTTTGCGAACAGAGAAGGACTTGTGGGTGATGTGACAGTTAAAGGCCATCTTGGGCGTCGTGATCATGAAATGATAGAGTTTTCAATTCTCGGAGAAGTAAGGAGGGGGGTCAGCAGAACTGCTACCTTGGACCTCTGGAGGGCAGACATTGGCCTGTTTAGGAGCATGGTTGACAGAGTCCCTTGGGAGGCAGTCCTGAAGGGTAAAGGAGTCCAGGAAGGCTGGATATTCTTCAAGAAGGAAATCTTAAAGGTGCAGGAGCAGGCCGTCCCCA
>NW_008824941.1:4741255-4741676 GCF_000699105.1 Pygoscelis adeliae
CAATGGCATCCTGGCCTGTATCAGCAATAGTGTGGCCAGCAGGAGTAAGGAAGTGATAGTGCCCCTGTACTCGTCACTGGTGAGGCCGCACCACAAATACTTGTGTTCAGTTTTGGGCCCCTCACTACAAGAAGGACGTTGAGGTGCTGGAGCATGTCCAGAGAAGGGCAATGAAGCTGGTGAAGGGTCTGGAGAACAAGTCTTATGAGGAGCGGCTGAGGGAAGGGGGGTTGTTTAGCCTGGAGAAGAGGAGGCTCAGGGGACACCTTCTCTCTCTCTACAACTACCTGAAACGAGGTTGCAGTGAGGTGCGTGTTGGTCTCTTCTCCCAAGTAACTAGCGATAGGACGAGAGGAAACAGCCTCAAGTTGTGCCAGGGGAGGTTTAGACTGGATATTAGGAAAAATTTCTTCACCAAAAG
>NW_008824941.1:4741720-4752467 GCF_000699105.1 Pygoscelis adeliae
ATTCACCAAAAGGGTTGTCAAGAATTGGAACAGGCTGCCCAGAGAAATGGTTGAGTCACCATCCCTGGAAGTATTTGAAAGACGTGTAGATGTGGTGCTTAGGGACATGGTTTAGTGGTGGACTTGGCAGTGCTTGGTTAACAGTTGGACTTGATGATCTTAAAGGTTTTTTCCAACCTAAATTATTCTATGATTCTAACATGGAAGTTGTAACACCTGAGTCCTTATAAAAGACAACCTCCACTGCTAAGACCACCATTTCAGTCATTCACTGGGGTGAGTTATGACTTTGGAGTTTCCTAATGGCAATGCAGGCAGGGTATTTGGCTGTGAGAGAAAGTCAGGTAGTACATGATGCTGTCATGCATTAACTGCAAGAACACAGAAAAAAGTATCTACAAGCTGGAAAGAAATAGATATGGGAGGGAATTTAAAAGGAGGCTAGAAGAATGCTATAATTTAGTGCTTAAACCCAAGGAATTGCAATCGAAAATTCAATGGGACTTCTGCCCCTAACCCTCTTTGCTCTTCTAAATTTTCTGTCTTAGGAAAAAAGGTTGTTGCTCCAGAAACCATTAGGAATAATAATTATAAACACAAATATAGATTTAATTTTATATCTTAAAAAAAGATATCTAATTAAAGCAAATCCTCCTTTTCAAGTAAATTAACACATTGATTTCATACCTGCCTTAAAGGAAAGACAGACTAATTCTTCTGTAGGGCATTATAATGGGCAAATCCTCACTTGATCTTTATTTTGTTGTCTAAACACAATGAATTCTATGTGTGTAAATTACTTTAAGTTTTAGTTGTTTTTTATTAAAAATATGGAAGTTCTGTAACTTGTTCT
The DNA here is from genome assembly GCF_000699105.1 of Pygoscelis adeliae. Classification (NCBI taxonomy): domain Eukaryota; kingdom Metazoa; phylum Chordata; class Aves; order Sphenisciformes; family Spheniscidae; genus Pygoscelis; species Pygoscelis adeliae. The sequence goes on from NW_008824941.1 coordinate 4,742,574, forward strand.
TATTTAGTAAATGATCAATTTTAATACCTAAGCAGTACAAATGCAGATGAAAAAACACTCCCAGACATAAAGGGCTCACCACATTGACAACCTTGTTATTGCTACTCTACCTAAATTATAGCATCTGTAAAATTCTTTCTGGAAAAGTGCTAATAAGTAGTTAGGATATAACATATGATTATAAAATACCGATAAATATATTATGATTTTAATATTAAAATAGGAAAAAAGTAACAAAAATTGACAAAACAGTTTTAAAGGAGGTGGACCTCCATCAGTAACATTTCGCCATAGTGTTGCAAGGCTACATACCATTGAATTATTGACATCAGCAGGGGTCAAGGCGGGTGCAGTGATCCATCTGTATGAAGGCAGTTGCTAGGTAAAAAACTGAAATGATGTCACTTTGTGTATATATGTGTGTGTGTGTATACATGTATATATATGTGCATATATGTGTGTGTATAAGTGTTTATACACACACATATGTGTATATATATGTGTATACATGTATATATGTATGTGTATAAGCATATATGTATCTATGTGCTTATACACACATATATATGCACATATATACTTGCATACGCATACATATATGTATACCTGTAGATACATGAATGTACATATATGTATATGTATATAAATATAAAAACACATATATTTGTGCATATATGAATACATATGTACACATATATGCACACGTGTATATATGCACATATATGTATATCCATGTATGTAGATATATATGCATATATATAGGAAATACATATATATTATATGTGTATATATATATTTCCTATTGGAAATCCTTTTGTACCATTATAGAACAGAAATTGATATTGTTTCCCGTGGAATTTGTCTAGTAAGAAAGAAATATATTGCATGCATTTTTTTTATATTATTCCAGCCTTCCATCACTACCACCTCCAATTTCTGTACCTGAGAGGAAAAAATAATGGATATGGGGAAACCACAAATAACAAATGTAAAAACCCTATTTTTTTCACAAAAATAGCAAAAGTGACTGTAAATAAAAGAACAACGTATATACTTAGATATATAACAGTACTTATTCTCAAAATGTGATCTTCTTAAATTTATTATTTCTGCAAGAAAATATGACAGCAAGAAGCCAGCTAGAAGCAGATAATGGACTATCTTCAAAGAGGATCCTTTTATTCCTCACACAGCCGTAGGTGATAAATGGTTCTAATGTCAGTGCTTACTATTTTCTTCTGGTTTTATTTTTTCCTTGCAGCATATCTCAAATCAGAGACTAATAAACCCCCAAGATAAGATACCTTGACACAGCTTCTTTCCATCTCCAGTGGCTGAAGCTATCAAACATCTGTCACCAACATGAAATGGGGAAGGATGTAGATATTTTGCTCCTTGACAAGTGTTGTAATTTTTTTTTCAGATTATTAGAGAGAAGAGACTGTTATAATGAGATTTTTCTTACAGATATGTGTTTGTTTTGGACTCTTACTTACCAGAATCTTACCTGGCTAGCTCTGAAGCTGTTCTACTGAACCTCAGAGGATGGGAATAGGCAAAGAACATGAATAGGTCTTGACCAAAGATGAACAGCCAAAGTATTGTAGTGACCTATTTTTGACTCCAGAGATGCCTAGTGAACAACTGTCATCCTGAATTTTCACTTGAAATTAGTAATTAACATGTCATTTTAAGGTCATCCCACTTCTAGGAGAATTTTTAAGCATCAGCAAAACCTCTTTGCAGTGAACAGAAGGAGGGGATCTACTTGAAAGGCCTGATTATTGTTCACTCACATTTCAAAGTCTGAGCTGTCTCTGATGATTCAGATAGATAGGAAGGATGTGCTGTTGAGAGTAAAACTTGGATTCAGTGCAGAACTCAAATGCTATGTATCTGCAGGCAAATGTATTTGCACTTTATCCTCTGTTCTCTGTTAGATGGGAGTAGTTTTTGCTTGCTTTGTAGCATTTTGTGAAGACAAAATTTATGACTTTGATGTTCATTCTGATGCTGCATTGTTAGGACCATGAGTGCACATAGCTGTAGTAGGTAGGAGATATTTTTTTTTTAGGAGTAAATTTTAATAAACAAGCTCTATTCACAAATGAAACAGGTGAAAATTGCCATGTAAGTGAGCAGGGGACCAATGAAGAAAGAGCAAATGGATAAATTGCATTCTTCTGGGAACTGCTAAGCAGTTGATGGAAATTTTATACAAAAGGAAGACAATCAGGAAACACTATAGAAAATATGAAGTCATACATTCCTCTTAGACTTCAGACAGATTTGGTAGAAATAAATGATTTGTCTATTTCCACAGCTTTAGTTATGAAGATACTGCTTTAGGTTAGATGTGAGACAATTTTGGATTGGCAGTAAAGTAAAGAGCATATAGAAAAATTAAGCACAACCATTCCTAAACCCAAAGCATTTTTTCTCTCTTTCCTAATTAACAGCACCTCTTATAAATCTCAGGAACTTCACTTGAATGTTAGATCAGTTTCAATTGGAAAGGGTGGTTTTCCTGTAGTTGAGACTACAGTCGCAAAGGTAACTGTGTTCAAATTCCTGAAAAATTAAAAGCTGAACTGTAAGAAAGGGTTAACAAAGGCATTCACCTACTAATCATTGAATAGAAGCACACAATAAAAAAGGATTGAAAAAAACCCTTAGATATGTCTGGGGCAAGTCGTGTTTCCCATATTGCCTGAGAGCTATGTTTTTCCTTCTGTGGATTGCTCACCGACAGGGGTCTTGGAAATCTGTAATTTTGCACTTTACCATATTGAACACCAGTGACTGCCAACTTCGAGGCCAGGAGAAGGCTGGATGGCCCAAACCAGTCCGACTAGTTAAAATTCATTTGGCAAGTTAAGGAATGCTATCAGGATTCTCTGATCAAGTCACCCACAACTTCCTTCTTCTATTTCTAGCTACTACTTCTTTCCCCTCCTGGGGAAGAATGGTTGAATTTTTTATTGTAGATAAATTGCTAGCTTAATAATGCCTTACATTGGTGGTGACATTGGTGGTGAATAACATTCAAAACTCAAAGTGCTTTTCATATTGCGGGTCTGTAGTTATAAATGCAATGTAAGGAAGGAGAAAACAGTGGTATGGTATCTCTAAGAGAACAACAATGAACTGAAGAAAAAAATTGGCAAGTGGAATTAATAATATTTTTTAAAGTAATTTGTGTAATAATTCTTAAAGATTATTTTTTATGATTTATTATTCATTAAGACACCTCACTTTTTACTGAGAGCATTTTAACAGCTACTGGGATCTTCCGGAAGCCTGAAGATGGAGAGATTTCAAAGATTTCACAGGCTCACTGGTTTAAAGGATAAATTAAATCTATTCTCCTTTGCATAGCACAAGCCAGAAAATTTCACCAACTAGCTACAGTTATTTTAGCTCTGAGATACTTTCCAGAGGGTGATCTAAAATAAATGCCTCTATCTCTGGTTTGACAAATCATTTACATTAAATACCTCAGTCAAAGGTTTGCCGGCCATCTGTTCTTCCTGAAGTTTACATGAAATGTCCTCTGGTCATAATTTGCTGGTTATACTCTGATTGGACCGGTAAGTGATATGATATGGCATCTGTTACTTTTGATCTGAGAATAAAATATGAGGGTTTTTGTAACAAGAACACTTGGTATCTGAAGTCTTATAGAGGGATGATCGGTGTGAATTTCCAATTGAATTATACTCTCTTAAGCAGATGTGATGTTTTGAATGGAAATAAAGAAATTGCTCCCACAAACTTTATCTTCTACTGGAAATTGGCTTCCTTGATATCTGCTTTCAAGTGATTTTCTCTCCTGGAATATTTTAATGGATTTCTTCCTTATGACAAAATTTACCTCTCCTATTCTCTAAACAGATTTTAAAAAATTCTCCCTGTTCAAGCTACAAGAAGTTTGTCACGTAACTGTTGATTTTGCTAACCACCTGAAAAGAAACCTGAATGGAAACTGACCTATGTGAATAAAAGGTTTTGAAACCTATGAAAGAAACACACAGTTGTAAATAAAATTAAAGCTAATTATATCTCTTATAAAAGTAGTCATCCCTCTTTAACTTCAACCACAATATTGTAATGAAAGACAGACAAACACCCTTTATCTTTTGAGATAGGAATCCTAGTAAGGAAGGCCTTCTCTGTAATTTTGATGCTGTGTGGCAGCTAAACAAATAGATTAGTGAATTGTAAGCTTCAAAGGGTCCAGTATTACAACCAGATCTAAATTTCTGTACACACAGGTCAAAGGATTGTTCTATCAATGTTTTATACATCAGTAGCTACAAACACGTTAAGTCAGGCCTGTTCTATGCCCTATTTCACCTATTTGAACATATACAGTCTTTTAACCTATTTTTTTAAGGTAAAACTTTCTAGTACGTTTTACATATTCCAAAAATTAAAAAATAGGTTTCACAAGTCATAAAGATAATGGGGAGAACTTTTTTTATTGCAATGAGTAAGAACTTCCTAAGATTATATTCTTCGCTTCTTTTTTTCTTTGGTATCTTTACAAAACCATTTGAGAACAAAACATTTAATGAAATAGCAAGGAAATTTTGCTCCTGAGAAGCTTGAGCATTTTTTAAATCAGTGAATAGCAACAAAGAAGTCTGTGAATATCTTTTCTACTGGGACTATCAGCTTCTGTGTTTACACTTGTGCCCAGGAACTGCAGCTTGGTGATGCGTGCTGCTCAGAAACAGACACATTGTGTTGTTTTTATTGATAGCACTAGAATACTTTTTCACTTCCATATGGACAAAACACATCACAGATTGCCAAATCCTGCTGTGTGCACTAAGTTGTAGACCTAGCTCTAATATTGTTTTCCTCATGTCTAAAGTAACTCAAGCACATTCTCCACATGAATCACACTGTCCGTGTTGCTTCACTAGTTTGAAGTGTGACACAGTATATATATCAAGTGCAATTTAGGTGGTGTGTTTCGATATTTCATTGGCACAGGAGCTAAGAACAATAGAATTGCCATAACAGAACAGAACCAATGGTCCATCTAGTCCAGCATCCTGCCTGAAGGCAATGGTTGCACGCTTCAGAGGAAAGTACAAAGGCTTTGGCACGCACACAAAATTTAACCATGGAAGGAAATTGCTTTTTGATTCTGTCTGTTGCTCAACTAATGCTACAAAGCATGAGCATTACTTGTTCCTGTAATTGTTATCCTAGTCAGTGGAACTGTGCATGATAGTCTAATTTATAAATGTCTGATCCTTTTTTGAAATGTGTCACGCAATGTTGTGAAGGTTACTGTGAACATATATGCAGTGTTGTTGAGATTAAGATTAATTTTTTTCTTTCCATTTATTATTTTTTAAATGGGTAAAAGATCTATCAGCAAATAGTGCTGTTGCAGAGAGCTGTGTTAGTTCTGTGCAACCCAACATATAGGCAATTAATTCTTCAAAGGATGGTTTATTGTCAGGTATAATGCAGTCCCTTTGGTTAAATGAAGAGAATACCAGAAAAGTTGACTCTCCTTCTTAAAGATGGCTAATTTATACATTTTTATTTCTTAGTTTCAGCTGCAACTCATGGTCAGTGCCCATGAGCTAGCAAATGTTGCTAGCAAAAATGTGAAGTTATGGATAAGTCATGTGACAATGATTTTCCTATTTCAGAGTGGATAAATAGAAATTTTGTGTTCAATAGGCCAACAGGATTATCTCAATATTTTGCTACACAATAGCAATGAGCACTAGAAATCTAGATGTAAATATTTATTCAGCAACATATGCTCTCTACCCCATTCCTGTGCTGGAGAAATTAAAAATCATATAATAATATGCATCATACATATATAAAATATTTATACTGTTATGGTTTTCTAGGTCCATGGGTCTCAGACCTGAGGAATTAAAGGGTAGAAAAGGAAAAGGTGGCAATGGCCAGCAGAAGAGAAGACCTCAAACAGAGAGCATAGAAATTCACCAGAAGTTCTCAATAAGCTAAAATAGTGATGAAGAAAGAAGATGACTACTGGACATGACTGAATATCTGGTAAATAAGTGCTTTGACAGAAGACCTCTAGGTTGTAGCTATTCTAATCTGCTTGCTAGCAGAGGCTGACTCCCCTATCCTGCCATGTCCTTCTTCCTCTACAGTCAGCAGAAGAAAATGTCAACCTGTCTTCTCCTTCCTGCCCCAGTTCAGTAAAGGATCAAAGATCACCAGTGGATTGATTTGAAATGAGTGCCTGAAGGACAAATGTCATTCCCTTCTGCTGATACCACCATGTAATAGTACTGGGACTCACTATTTTATTTCAGGATGAACTCTTGCTTGAATAGTAATCTGGTGAAATGGGAGAAAAATCCAGCTATAGGGACACAACCTGAATTATAATTCCAAAGCATTTGTAATCAATCTTCTTTCTAAACTCAAAGAGTCACGGAGATGCTAAATTATTGTCTGCATTAAGTAGAAAGATTGAGAAGGGAAAAAAAAAAAGTTACTTACTAACAAAAACTAGTGCCAGCAGTTATATAGGCACAGATTAAGAAGATGAAAGACATGTAAAAATTACTGTAAAAATAGCAGCCAATCTGCTTTACTTCATTCAAGTCACAACTGTGAAAATAATGATTATCAAATTCCCTATACATTTAGAACTCACAGTTTTTTTAGATGATCTAGAGACAGATAGCATCTGGTAGTAACACAGTTAAAATGAATAGAAGAATCAGAGCAATTAAACTCTGAAAAAATAAGCTTACAGAATAGACACAAAATATGTGAATTTCATAATCTGCAATAATGGATGCCAGACAGTGAGTTTATTCATTTTTTTCTGTCACTGTCTGAATCAAACTGAATCTTGGCCAGGGAACATTCAATGAAGTCTAGCAAATCTTTACCAGTCACAGGTTCTCCCCAAATGCTGATTTCATGTCATATTTAACAGATAATTTAGCAGAACAGAACTAGTGGGGGAGACACTTAAATGGCTTGTAGATTTGGTTTGGACAAGTCCCCAAAAGACAGAAGTTAGACAAGACTTGTTAGATCTATTTGGACTGCACATCTCACAGGAAAAGGTGTTTTTTATCATGACTACTGATTACTGGTCATTGTTGATAGCCCTTTGGTTGCATTGCAAGTTCTATTGCTCAATACATATTGTGACTCTTTTTTCCAAAAAGAAAGTAAAGTTTGATTTTGATTCCTAGCAACATGGGAGATATAGAAATGTGAACATCCTTTCTTTTCTAGTATACAAAAAGCTTTGGGATGTGTATGTGCTACTTTAGGCATGCAATCCTCTAATTTAGTTTTGAAATCTTGAAACATGGGCAGATTCACATCTGCATTTCAGATTATATTTGTGTAAAACATGGGACATTGTCACGTCCCACCTACAAGAAGGGGAGAGTGACTAAGGTCGCAAATCTCCTCAGTGTGGATTAAGGTGAGATAATACTCAAGGTCCATACATGAACATCAACTTTAATGGAACGAACACTCTATAAGCATCAACCCTCTGTGTATTAATATGTCACATAAGCTAAGCGGCTTTATGAGAAGTTGAGGTAGGCCTTGTGTTACTTAGCAGCATCAAGGGCAAAGAGCGAGAAGGAGGAGGAGGGGGGAGAGAGAAAGAGAGCGAGTGAGCTGGAAAGCACGGGAGAGAAATAGAGAGATCACCAATCCTGGACCTGCCAACAGGGGGTGTTGGTGTGGAGAGCGCCCCAAGGAGGCTCGTGTGTGCCCCTACTTATTGGCCCCAGTCCAAGGTTTCTAGAATCTTCTCTCACCCTGGTTTCAGGAGTGGTTGAGTCATTAGTCAGCCAAGGAGAGTGCCACTGGGCCCCTCCCCGTGGCTGGCTTCTGGAGCTTTCTTTTGGGGCATTGTCTATGCTCACAGCACAGTCACTTGGGCCTCGTCCCTTACAGACATGTATTTCTTTATTCCCCTAACAATCACTTAACTGTCTTAATAACAAAGTAAGTCTTATTAAATTTTTGCTAAATTCTATATATCTGTAATAACTTTCATCTTCTTTCTTATTTCCCTGCACTTCTCCCCACAAACTACACAAAGTAAGGAGTGTACTTCATTTGATCCTTTAAACATAGATATGCATCCCACAAAAATCATATTCAGTTTCTCTTGCAGACCCTTTTTAGACACAATAAAAAACTTCCTAGGAATATGAAGTTTGGGACAAAATTGACTCTTTCTGATACTTTTTTCTGGACATTTTCCCTTCCTCTAGTAAATATTGAAGATCTTAAATAATCACTTCAGATGTAGAGTCCCTCCCATCTAAGGCTGAATTTTCTAGGGTCTCTACAGTATACTGTGGGTAAATGTGTTATGACTTTAGAATATTTGGAAAACACCATAAGAGAAAACTCCACATTTCATTTTGTGCTATGATCATAGTTAGAGAGTAGTTAAGAACGCTGTAGTCCAAATTTCATTATTAATGGTCCTCACAAGACCTGTGATTTTTTAATACATATCTGCAAGATTTTGCCGGCACAGAAGTTTATGTGGATATGGATGATGCCTTCAAATAAATATATATAGCAGTTTTTTGATTAATTTTATTCTCATAAAGGGTTATCACTGACCTGAACTACAGTTTAGTAGTAGTCATGTACTACAGTCTTCTGATATTTACAGAGATGCAGATAATAGACTCTTATTCCCCAGGGTATCACTGTGATTAAATTGTACATATATTACTTTTTTATTAGCTTACCTATTGTAACATTATTTTAACGTCAAAATTCTTTCTAAATCTGAAGGTAGGTAGGTGGTCCCCTATTTTGATTTTGATAGTCCCATGCTTATTATGTAAAAATAATGTAACCATCAGATGTTTATTATAATTTTGTTACTGACTCCATTCTCTTAAAACATATGGAATATCTGTTTCACAGACAAGATTTCAGAGCTGGCGTTTTTTACTGCATCTTTGTGGTAACAATTTTAACTTACAACTTAACGTTGCTGGCTTAATGCGATATTTACGGAAGGACAGAGCCTTTACATGACTGTTACAGTGACTGAGTTCCAGAGGGATCTGCTTTTAACAGCTTTCAGACAGTGAAATCTGGCTTTTATAGCAATGTTGAAGTAGTTATGGTGCTTGAATGGTGGCAACTTCAGAGCTTTTGCAAAGCTTAGATGAGCTTCATTGCAAACTCTCTCGGTTGACATTGCACATTTCCTCATAGCAGAAATACTGAAGCTGACACTAACCACTGACTTGTTCAACAGCCAAGATATTTTATTGCCACAATTCTTTCATTTCAATATATGTTAGCAGTTATTGTCCACCTCTTTAATCTCCCTTCCTCCTGCTTCAACATTCAGAAGACAAATATTCTGACCACTGTTAGGATTCAGATTGTCTCACCAAATCACCTTCCTCGTCATCTTTTCTCCTTCTGTTTGAAAGCTTTTGAAGTTCACCACTAGTTTTCCAGAAAAAAAAGAAAGAAAGAATGTGATTAATATGTTCCATGTGATAGTGGCATGAGAGACTCAGCTTTCAGTGATCAAACTGTCCCCATGTTATTCAGTGGCAATATTCTATAATCACAATAACCTATAGTGATTTCTTTATTTCTGGTGTGGCTAGATCCTTCCATGTAATGTTTTAAAACATGGGAAGGAAAATTCTGGCTTCTATGGGTCAAAAAATAGAGAACTTTATCTCTTACTCTTTTGAATTGGAGTCACTACATTGCCTGCCATAATATACCTCTGGAATACGTCATGTAAGTAACATACAACAACACTTAGCTATCTTTAGGATTTATTTTCATTTATCCTATTAGCTTCCACTACCATGTTTTTCTCCAGGATAACTGATTTATTTCCCTCCC
>NW_008824941.1:4752509-4757677 GCF_000699105.1 Pygoscelis adeliae
CCCCCCCCGCTAGGATTGGTAAATCTCTGAATTTATACTCTCATAAAAGATCCTTTACAGCTTTAAGAAAATAGTTTCAGATTCCTGTTATATTCAGATAAATGATTTTGCCTATTTTAGATAAAGAGTTCTGCCATGGTTGAAACAGAAGCACCTCACTGGTCCTCTCTGGTATTGTCCTTTATTGGATTCACCCATACTTCCACATGCAGTCACATAGCTGTTCTCACTCTTAATTTTGTGCATTAATGAAAATGGAAAGTTACTTTAAACTTCAAGTTTAAATCAAAATTATTTTTAGTATAAATTGTATGCACAGAATTCTTTGATCCTCCATGACATCTTTTCATAGAGCATTAGCATAACAAAGAAGAATAAAAGCAGCTGGAAGAGAATGGTTAAGAATTTCTTTGCTGGAGAATTTGAAATAAGGCAGCTGTAGTTCCCAAGGATGTGAGAGTCACTTCCTTCTGCAGCTATTAAGAGGACTTTCAATAAGAAGAGAGAAGAGAGGAACAGAGCATCAGTAGTTCCAAAAGTAGGCAGCAGGCAAGTTCCATATCTTGTAATTCTGCACTGACATTTTATATTAGCTACCTATTTACTATCTTCTACTGTAAAGTTTGTAGTAATTAATTTTGTATTTCTAAGAGGTCTACAGCAGAAAAAGATCTCATCTTTGTGTTCTAAGTGCAGAAGTCTTCTAGGCTTCTCAGGAGTTGTGTTCAGTTATATAGCTTAAAAATGCTAATACAACCACCTCAGTTGAAGAGCCCTAGTGGTAGAGCTATCTTGAATAGGGAATCAATAAATGAGTTTGATTTGCTTTCAGACCTTTAGGACAATATTTAGAAGACCTTTAAGACAATATTTTTGCTTCAGGTGTTTTTGCCATTTTTATTCATGGGGAATATCTCAGGTAAGTTTTATGAAAACTGCATTCACAGTCAAAATGTGAGTTTCCTGTTGTTTTGTATTGTATTGAATACTCGTTGTAAAACGCCTCTGTATTGCACAAGGTCTTAGTTTTATAACCAAGTGACCTTCAGGGGACCAATATACAAACAGTGGATTTGTTGGCAAGACAGGTGTTTAAGATAGTCAAATATTATCCTTGAGCAATGGTTATCTTAGCCGAATGATAAACTGCATATTTTTATTGGTTTATTATGCATATACAGCTATGATTACATTTTGGTGTATAGCAAGAAGTCCTATAAATATGCTAAAACGAATATGTTATTTAAATTAACAAAATTTTTTGCAATAACAAGCTAACATGTTACTGGAGACAGGTTATAAATACACTAAGGAGCATGTGAAGTTGGATTTAAGGGGAAAGTCATACTGAAGAGCTAAAGAGAACATTGTTTTTTCCTAATTTCAGATCCTCAGTCTCTGCTGCCCCTTTCATATGTTACTGAGCTCTTTTCTATAACGAGTCAACTTTAAGGTCAACTGATGGTCAAACTTTACGTCTCTAATGATATAATTAACAAATAAAACACTGTGTAATATGTTCTCCTTTCTCCTGTATTTCTGCAATGAAGCTTGACACTTCATGTTAAAGAGCAGGCTTTTCAGGTCATCAATCAGATGTAAAGTAAATGAAGCTTCATTAAACGCTTCTAATGAATTTAGTATTTGTATACTCCAGAAATTTAAGAGTATAGCCCACTCATTGGTGTACATCCAGGCAAACTCCTTTCAACACTGTAGTTTTCTAAGCAGTAGGTGGAATAAAAATAACACAATTTCTTCAGCTGGAATAGCAGAATATTCACAAGGGAAGGGGGAAGGGGCTTTTCTATGGCTCCAGCATAAGCAAGAACCCGCTTGTTAAGCAGAATTTCCCATTCCTCTTTAAAATAGTTTGCGTGCATGCAGTTAGTTTAAACACCTCAGTATCTTATTTGAGAACATCTGAAGAGGACAGATGATGATAAAAAAGCAAGTAGGAATTTGGCAGGGAGGCGGCAGGGAAATACTGTAGTTTTGATGAACTATGGCATTTCTGACAATATAGACTTCTTGTGCCTGATGTCAGCCCTTCGCTTTCTGCCATTCATAAGCACTGCCGGGTGCATAGTGCAGATAAGTTTACTTCTGTGCAGAGGGAAGAATATTAAATGAATGTAAAGAAAGCATGCTCCATGGGAGAAAGATTTCATGCTTTTTCCAATTAAGCTACTCAGTAAAACTGACATAGAAATGGCCAAATTAACATTTTAAGAATTGAGTTCCAAGCTGTATAAAATAGGATCTCTGCTAGCTGAGACTTATAGGAGCTTCATCATCCTAGGACTCTGAGTCACACACATCACAGCCTGCTGTGTTACCACAAACTGAAATCAATGGCATTTTAATTTAATGTGTCAGATTGCAACCTGTGATGGCTAAGGAATGGACAAACTGCCATTTGTGGTGCTTCTGTGAGGGGAAGGCAGCCTCTGGTCTAAGTGCAGAATGGATGGGTGGAGACAATTGCTGTCATTACCCATCACAGGGAAATCCAAGAAGAACTGTGAGCTTGAAACTTTATAGTGAATGAAAAAATATATTTGACCTAAGCTATAGTGAACTTTCTTTGAATTTTGTTGAACATAGCATTGCATGAGAAAAGGAAAGCATACATCCCATGATGCCCCTTGTACTTTTTTTTCTTCTTTCCTTCACAGACTATTAACTTAAGCTTTCGACCATGTGAGATTTTGTATCAAGACTCTTTTTGTAAGGAAATACAAAAGAGAGCAGGAAGTGTAATATGTTACTTACAGGGGGAGAGTGTAGTTCAATTTACTGTTCCTACAAAGTACAGTTTAAAGCTCAAAGCATCATTTCTGGAGCTTTCAGGACTCTAGCAGAAAGAAAACCAGTATCAGGTGGGTTTAATTCATCATTAACTGAGTCACCTGAGTGTTTGAAAAGAGAAAGACCTGTCCAGAAGTATGATTTAAATAAGTAGAGGAAACCATGTTTCCCTCTCCAATAATAATCTGCCTGATCCTTAATATATTTCTATCTTTCTTCTGCATAATAAGAAACAGTGTTTCAGAGATTAACAAACTGAATCACTGCAGACAAGGACTAAATATTTATTTGTACCTAGCATTTATACAACACTCATCATCCACAATGCAAAAATATTTTATTATGGCAAGTAAGCATTACTATTCTATTGCTATGAAATAAAATACTGATTTTTTCACTATAATAAGGGAAGTAAATAATGGACCTCAGGTCATCTTATTTCCCATCCAATTGCTATCACTGAAGGCTTCAGCTATTTCTATATGCTATTAATATTCTTTATTGCATCCTGAAATCCACCAGAGGTTTGTGTCCCAGCTTTCTAGCTTCAGCAGAAACACATAAGATGTGTCTCCAGTGAGCACTAATTGATCAAAAGCAAATACTTAGCTTCTGTAGTAGTTCATGGTTTTGATTAAGCTTGCAGTAATAAGACTAATCTATTTTTTGTGGAACATAGTACCATTTCTCAGGTTCTAAAGGAAAAAATTACATTAAATTTAAGTGAAATCACATGTATAGAAAGGCATAAGAATATATATTGTTTAAGCTTGTAAAATATTTTAGAATACACTCTCATTTTTAAAAAGGCAAGGATGCATAGATGATGAGATCAGAAGGAGTGCTTAAAATCCAAGGTAGTATCTGTAAGCATCTCAACTTAAAATGATCAAATCCAAAATGTTTTAAAACTGAAATTGCCAAGTTCATATTTGCAAATACTGTTGAAAGGTACAAATTAAGTCATTCTACACTGAACACTTTAAAAAGCATACTAATACAAACTTTACACATAGATATAAACTTTATACATGGACAAGGCTAAAGTGATCCATATCTTGATATGTTGATTTAAAATTTCAGAAAATCAAGGTTTTCAAAGGTGCAAATAGCCCATTAAAGAGAACCAGATCACTAAGTTGAAATTTATAGCCTTGCTAATGGTGATAAAGATTTAGATTCCATTCTTCTTAACTACTGGAAAACATATGCTATATTTTCTATTTTGTGTAAATTGTCCTTTGTTCTTTCTTCTGATGAAGAGCTATTACTTTTCATTTTCACCATTTCTTGTATGAAATCTTGATATCCAAACCACAAGAGGCACTAACTATTTATGATAAAATAAAAATGGAGCAAAATAATCACATATTCAGAAGTGGCAAATCACCAGGACCATCATTTAACCAGACACCAGAATCAGGTTCAGTTCTGACGTCACTGGGTATGTTGTCCTCGGTGTTATGCTGCTAGCATTCCCTATTCTAAAGAATAGACAGTACAAAACTTATGTAGCATTCTGTAATGGGACACCAGTGAAATAAATAGCAAACTGAAGTTATTTTACTGCACGTTAAATAACTAACAGCTGGAATAAAGAATCCAAAACCCCCCACAAACAAACAAAGGAAGCATGAGAATAAAAAATGCATTACACAAGCAAATACAACGTATAAGATGCATTTTAAATGGAATATAGATTTAAACTGTTAGGAAGGCATAGATCTCTTGGAAGGATATAACGACCTTTTGACAAATAAGTGAACAAAAATAGTGAAATATGTCACCCCTGTGCCCAAGCTGGAAGGTTTGTCAAATGTCAACTACCCCTTCCATCTGTCCTTCCAGCCTGTCTGCATTTTGGGTTTTTTTTACATTTCTTCCACCATTCCTTCTGCTTTTCCATATTTGTTTGTTTCCTCACCTGTTTCTTTATGGTACGTCACAATATTGAGCTATAACAGACTACAGTCACTTCTTAGCTCACTCTTAAACCTTTCAGGTTCTTCCACCTAGAAAAAAAAAAAAAGAAAAAGAAAGGAAAAGTGGGTTAAAAAGAAACAAGGTGGAAAAAAAGTGTTGGTTAGGACTCTGTTTTGTTCAGGGCTGTTTTTTCAGAAGTAATTCTTGTACTACCCACCTTAGAGGACTTTATTCCTGTAGCAAAGGAAAAAACACAAAACATGGAAAAGTTTAATTAATCTCCAGAATAACCCCGTGTTTTGAGATGTTGTTAAGTATGTTCTGTATCAGAAATAGTGTGGCCAGCAGGAGCAGGGAAGTGATCGTGCCCCTGTACTCGGCACTGGTGAGGCCGCACCTCGAATACTGTGTTCAGTTTATGATTCTATGATTCT
>NW_008824941.1:4758023-4758952 GCF_000699105.1 Pygoscelis adeliae
GTAGATGAGGTGCTTAGGGACATGGTTTAGTGGGCATGGTGGTGTTGGGTTGACGGTTGGACTCGATGATCTTGGAGGTCTCTTCCAACCTTAATGATTCTATGATTCTATGATTCTATGTGGCAGGTCTCATGTCCTGTGAATATTTTTCATAACTGAGGCTGGGTTTTTGTGGCAATATTTATCCAAACTGGCATAAATTCAAAGCCCTGTTATAGCAAACCTTGGGCTGCTTAGGGCAAAGTGCTTCCATTCACACAGTCCTTTGCAGTGTGTTCAGAACAATAATCAGCCTTAACAGGTACTCATAAACAAAGACAGTGTGCTGACAAAAAGCCAGATATTCACTAATAATTTCAGAGAGGAGAGGAGAGGAGAGGAGAGGAGAGGAGAGGAAAAAGATGAATCAGGCTGCAGTAGAAAGGTAAGTCAGGATTCAGGAGCATAGACCTGAGTTACATTAATGGCATCGCAGTACTTTTACAGTCATAAGACTGACTTTGCCTTCACATTGTATTTGTCACCTACATGGGAGATTTCACTAGGAAAATTTCTAAACTGAACAGTGCTCTGTATTTTAGATTTCCATCCCAGTTTTGCCACAAAATCACTGCGGTCCTATCTCAAAAACTTGCTGGGGATCCTGGACTTTCCACCATGTGAACAGGTATTTCTATCTGCACACAGCTAAGCCCAGCAGAGATTAAAGTCCCAGGCCTCAAAGGCATTCTGATTACACCAGCGTGATACCACTCCTGAGCTAATTATCTCTGCTTTTTGACAAGACCAGGTATTTTGGCACAAGGTAACATCGATGTACATATACTGTTTCTGATTCTTGGACTAACTTAGTATTAGTTTCAAGATATTTACCCAAAGTAGACATGTCCTGATGACTTTGAGCAGAACGCATAGCTACTACAGCAGGA
>NW_008824941.1:4758979-4773552 GCF_000699105.1 Pygoscelis adeliae
AACGTCAGATAGTCTTTTACTTTACTATAGATACTGTAACATCTATGTGAATGCTGCATTGGATGCAATGCAACCAAGTTAGTCTTTTCATTCTTTTCTGCTTGACATAATATTTATCTCTTCCTTATATGTGGTGTACAACATAAATGAACATAAAAGGAGAAAAAGTGAGTCCATGCAACCAGCACCCCTATTTCCTCTGTTTTGGGGACTAGAAGAAGCCTCTTCTAGGGAAAATTGTACAGAGGAATAAACACCATGCCAGCATGGACCGCTGGTGGGGCAGATCTGGAGAAGGTGGAGCAGAGGGTCAGTTGCTGAATGTCCTACCCCACAGTAAGGACACACTGGGGCAGTGAATGTACATATTTACACACTGAAACCATGGCATTATATATGCAGGGAGAAAAATCACTTTTCACACATGGCTTTCCTGAGGAGTTATCAAGCACTGAGCTGAGTCCTGAGTCCCTGGTACTGAACAAATTAAAGTAACAAAATTACTCCAACAGAACTGATTTATAATGCTTCAGTGAGAGAAACCTATCATGATGCTAAACTTCGAGTAAAGGAGATTGTGGAAGGCATCTGTTATCATTTTTCTGGCTGCCTGACACCTCCTGTCATTGTGAAGCAATCCGAGTTCACTGTTTCTAGTGGAAATACCAACAATTGGAAACAAGACCTCAGGAGAGCCTGCTGCAACTGCGCTGTAGAGTTTTTCTTATGCTTGAAAGGTTGTAAAACAAGTCACAACCCCTCCGTCGAGGCCAGTATGGCATTTTCTGTGTTTGTTCCCAGTATCACAATGCCACAGAGATGAACCCTATTCATTGTGTGCCTACTAAACCGCTTGTAAAGCGTTAGGGCAACAAATAAGTCTGAGACAGGTGTGTTCATAAAACACAGGTTTTTTACCAGACACTCGATCCCAGACAAATACCAAAGGAGAGTCTAAAGGTCTTCTTGCCCTCTAACATTTATATACTAATGCCTAAAAACTGATTTTGAGTAAGTATTAAAGTAATCTTTTATACTAAGGCTGTGATCATCTGCAATTTTATTGGATTTTGTCTATCCTGCACATTATTGTCATTAGTGAAGATTTTTTAAATGGGAACATGCATTGTTGAGAAGGCAATAAAAATCAGTTTGATTTGTACATGTGGTCTTGTAAAGTGATATCCTTATCTGTAATTTTCTTCTGATATTATTTGTCACAGCAGCTAGGAATGAATAATTTACTCCTAGACTATGGTTTGTTTATTTTTTTTTTCAGACGACCCATGATATAAATGGTGTAACACACAAGGCTTTGCACATAAATGATGTTTTTGATTCAAAAGTTTTACTAACAAAATTACCAAAAATGGGTCTGACTAAAACTAAACTTATTTTTCCCCTCATGTTTTCCTCATATGAGAAAAAAAAAAAAAAAAATCAAAACCTGTTCTGTTTGGACAAAATGTTCTACTTACTCTAGTTAGTTAGTTAGTTAGTTAGTTAGTTAGTTATTTCTCTGTGCATCTATTGATTTATGTTCAGAACCGTATAGACAAACACATGACAATGAATGGTTACATTAAAACCACAATAAATGGATCACTCTCATTCCTCTATCCCGCTGTTAAAGTACTCTGCAAAGATGTAGGAGGATTCAGTTCAGTGCCTTCCTTAGTCTGAAGCAATTTAAATATGCATCTTCCATTTTAATTCCCTGCAGACTATCTGGGTGGGTTTCCTTCAGTCCCTTTCACTGGAGAGATTTCAGTTCAGAGATGTATTCATCCCATGATTCTTTAACTTGGAAGCAGGGGCATTTATTTTTTAATACAGCTGTGACTTATACTAGTAAGTTGTGAAACTACCAGGACACAGGTATTGTCCCATGATTGTTTCCCATTAGTGTTAACGTGATCCTTAGCACAATGTGGGCTTGTGGCAACTGTTGTCCTCCAGACGATTTCTGGGCATAGCTGGGATTAGCAGTGGGATCCTTCCCAGTGAGCAGATTGGATCCAGCCACCATTTTTTGGAAGATAAGAGAATTTAACTATATGGACAAAAGCTGTAAAGTTTCTGTTGGTTGAGATCTGTTTTGACTACCAGCATACTTCTAAACTTGAAGAACCATGCCAGATCCGTGTGCCCAACCAAGCCAAAGGAGGGGAAAGACCCTTACTCCTTACGTAAGGAGTAATCAACCTTACGTCTCCCAGTTTTTAGAAACCTCAATTTTGCCTGAATCTTTTGCAAAGAGGGGACAGATGACACATTAACTCAATTTTGTGAAGGGGTAAAATAAATATAGAAGACACATAAAAGTTGAGATCATGCCCCAGACTTTTTTAACTTATATATGGGCAGTTCTGCCCATGAAGGCTTTAACAGGCCCCCCCCCCCCTTGTTATTTTTTTTTTTAATCTGTTTGAGTGAAAGGGGATGGTGTGTACCATATTAAATATCCTACACACTCTGTATACTTGTAAATGCAGAGTTTAAAAGTAACAGCCACCAATAACTCATCAGAGCCATTAGCCCTGTGTGACAAGACCATAAATATACTTGTTTGAAGATAGATATACCCTTTCAGTTCCCAAAGTATATCAATAAAAACTGCCTCTAACATTGTAAGCCAATGTTCACAGCAAAAACAGCTGAAGAAGATCAAAACGTAGTGGAATCAAAATGCCAGTGAGAATCTGTGAAGCATCCACAGATACTTTTGCTCGCTATTGCTTTGACTTAGTTAATGGTAATAAATTGTTCCTGACAAATGCTTTTCCTGACTCTTGCCATAGACTTCCAGATAAGGTAGAATAAATATGCCTGAAAACACCATCACAAACAAGAGAGCCCCTTAGGAAGGACAAGCCATTGATTCTGTTATGTTTTCATTATTTTGACATTGATCAGAACAACAAGTGCTGTATGAAGTTTGGTGATACTCTCACATTTAGATACAAAACAGTGCATAATTCCTGCAAAGATATGTATAGTTCTAGACAGCAAGGCAGCATATACAAAGACAGTACTTGTTATAATGTAAGTGCTTTTGAATTGAAGATTCTAGACTGCTTTATTTTTTGATTAATTTAATAAAATTACCTTTATAAAATAATTATACAGAGTATGTACTCATTCTTGTTTCTTCAAGAGATTCCTACTGCAAAATTCTTGAAGACTATTTGGATAATAAATAGAAAAAAATGTTTTGTTAAAGTCAAAAAGAGAATAATTAACTATTTTCAGGATCTCCAGCTGAAATTAAAATGGATTTTATGGTAAGCATTTCAGTCCTCTGAAATATTTGTGTTTTTTAGCAGCAGTATGTGATACTTAAGAGATGGACCCCATGACCTGTAGAAGATTAAGATTTGATTTACAGAAGAGGTATGGTGCCAAAGTCCTCTTGATATCTGGACCTGTCTGTTCAGTGACTGCATGCATGACATGCTTGTTCTCAGGTGTGCTTACTGAATCATGAGTCCTGGTGAAAGCAAAAAGGACTCAGTTCTTCCTTTCTGTTGAGCAGACAAAGTGGAAGGAAGAAGAGATTTGTTCCTGTGTTCTTAATTTTCTAAATGCAAAGGCAAGTTGTCCATCATAAATGAGCTGATATGTTAAAGGAAATAATAAGTTCCTTTGGCAATTTTAGTTGGTAGCAATTGTGGCATCTAATATTAAATAATAATTCTAAAAGGGGCACAGCAATGTTATTTTAATTAATTGCATTTCCTTTCACATTATCTTAATAAAAACCACCAATTTATCAACTTATTTCATTTTCCATTTAGTAAAAATGATTTTTAGCACTGTCTCCCAAAGTAATTGATGTTAAGAGAAGTACTGTGCAACAGCCATTATTACTTAAGTACTGCTTTGAAACCAGCTTGAAATTTCATAACATATTTTGGAGTGTCATGAATAATACTGAGTTTTTAATTTGTTGGAGTAATGATTTTTTTTTTTCATCTAAATTGTATCTGCAGGGTTTTAAAATCTTAATAGAGAAAAAGTTATGCAGTTTACATTCACTACTGTATTTATTGCAACATAAATTGACACGCTTGTAAAGATGGGTCTAAATTGCAAAATTTAAAACAGCTTTTAATGAATCAGAGTGTGTTGATAGAGATACATCCAAGATTTGTAAACATGGCAGATATAACAGTGTTACATTCAGAACACTGAAGAAACCTTTACCGGTTTTAAAAGCTTCAAAGGGAAATATTCAAAGATAATGAGGTGGAAAAAATTTTGGATTGAAATTTCAGAGACAGATAATTTTTACTGCTACACAGAACTTTTCTATTTATATTTTACTTCTGACAGAAAACAGTCTCTTAAATACTGAAATTTTTTGCAAGGAAATTTATATTTTTGAAGATTTTTTTCTCTTAGGAAAGTCAAGTTGAAGTATTTTGTTGAATTCGTCTGATGTTAATCTATAATCGATTTGAAACAATACCTCATTGTGCAAATGGGGAAAACAAGGGCCCAGGAAGGCTTACATTACGTTGTACCATTTTGTCTCTCTACATGTAGTATTTCAGTCAAATAGATTCAGATGACTGAACAGAAATTTCGGATTGACTTCATAGTTTCATAAGATCTGCTTTTTGCATCCCCCCTGTTTAAGCTTTCTCCTGCAATTCGAACAAGGCAAGCTCTGTTCTCTTCTAACAGATACCTGAGTACCTAAAATAATAGTGACAATAACCTTCATTTATCATGACAATTGCTTTCATTTACTGTTATAAAGACCTTTCTAAAAATTAAGACAAACATTTTTTTCAATTTCCATAGTTTTTTGTCCCTTATCTTCACAAATTCCTATCAAACTTGCAGAAAGAAATCCTAAAGTCCAAAGTCCACAGTGGATAAACCAGCTGGAAAAGAAGATCTGAGATACAGATCCATTACTGAATATAATTCATTCAGTAGTTACGCTATGTGGATTCTTTCTGCATCTAATATACTGTCATCTCACCTACTTGCATGGGCACTGAAATACCTATTTGTGTCAGCACTTTGCTTGAAGATGAACAATAAGGACCCACAACACTCCTTTTTCTTTTTCTATTTTAGTGGAACTGAATTGTGATTTGGAAATCTTTACAGTGCATTACTGTATTGTAATTAGAACTACAGGGCAAATCACAGGACATCGTTTTCACCGTAGTCTCAAATCCTGCTGCTGTAATCAACTAGATTGATTCTGTCAGATCCAGAAACACTTGCTGTGCAAAAACAATAAGAAGATTTGCATGCCAACACCCAAAACATACGTTAAGTGCTACCTGCTTCATCATAGAACTGCTGATTTTGTGAAAGCACAGGTAAAAAAAAAAAAAAATCTTTGCCATGTTAAACATGGGCAAGATCCAATTTTTTATTTTTCCCTGTGCTGACATCGGAAGGCTTTTTTTCACTTTAGTGTTCCTGTCTAGACCAAGGCTATGATAACTGCAGCAATAGGGAATGCTAAACCTGCTGATTAGACACAAATGTCTTTTCTGTTTCTAGAGGAACAAAGCTTATTTTATATCCTTCTACTCAAAATGTTTTGCTCCCTTTGTGCCAGGCTGTGTAGACTTGTTGCAAGGAAACAGCCATGGGAGGAGGTACTGAAGCATTTGGTGGTTGGGCATATTCCATTTACTTTCTGAAACACAGAGATTTCATTGCGTCCTCTTGTCTCTGATCCTTCCAAAAACAAAAATTTCTGATCCTGTCCCTTGCAATCACCGGTATTAATGAACGACCTTCTTTACATGAGAAACATCTCCCTTCTTATACAGCACACAGCTGTGTGACCAAACCACTGACATTTAAAACATGTGAATGGGGGGTGGAGGGAAGCATGGTTTAATTTTAAACTACTAATGACCAATTTTAATCTGATTTAGAGTATTGGATGTGATTAAAACTGATTATAAATGAGAAGCTTCTACTTCATTCAATCTACTTAATGTTTTAACCTCTACTATACAGAATTTGCACCTTTCAACAATTCCTCATTTTAAGTCTTAGCAAAGGATTTCCATAAATCACCTTGCACATGTTTGGTTGTGCAAACAGGAAAAGAAATGACAAGTTGCCATTTGCCAGAAGAACCTTAGGTTCAGAGATTTCATTTGCTCATTTTACATATAGCCCATATATAAATTTGTGTGACTTAATCTTCCTCTTTTATTTGCCCTTTGTCATAGGAGAAAATAAAAGCCAAGGATAAAAGAGATCAAACTGCCAGCTATTTTTAGCGGTTCATAAATGGTTTAGAATCAGGTTGTCCTTTCCGTGCTCAGGGCCATAGAAAAGAGGGCGACACATATGGTGTGGCTCCCTTGTTTCAAGGGCTGCCCTGTGCAGAATGTGAGCTGACTACACCTTAGTGGCAGATCAGAAAAACAGAACAGAAGTCTAGCTTGACCTTGCCTGTCATTTGTTTTCTTTCATCAGGACTATTAAAAGCCCAAAGGCAAAGCACTGAATCCCTCAGCTGCAGATCATCAAAGAAGACTTCTTAACTTCAATAAAGGAATTCTCAAGTCACTCAGACTTTTCATTTGCTCTTTAGTAAATAGCAGATACAACCAATTTTGGCCCTCATGAAATACATAATCTGCTAAAAGAAAGTAGCTCAAAATTTAGAATCTCGGCCTCTTTTGTTAGAGAAAGCATGACATTTCTTTTGGGTTTTCTGCCATGTCCATTTTCAATAGTTAACCTTCTGACATTATCCTCCATGTCATGACAACCGCAGACTCTTACATCTTTGCTGTGACCCTCAGCATTCCCAAAGCAAAATTCAGGCTTTGATTTAGAATGAATTTTACTGTAGATAATACAGTTTGTACACTGTAATTAAATGCTTTCATTTTTTTTCTCAGAATATTGTCTCTTGACCAGGATCCAGTTTCTTCTGAAGACTTGGATGCACCTGTTCCAGCTTTGAAGTTGGTAAATCCTTTCACTAGCATCACCATACAATCTTTGAAGTTCAAAGGGCAAAAGGTCAGCAAAATAAAAGGAATGATCTGTTTTTCTAGATATGAACATTAGTGTCTGTATATATTCAATAGTACTATTTTAATATATGTAAAAGTGTAGCAAAAACATTTCCATGTTTGAAAACACAACAGGTAAATCAAGCATGTGAGCGGGCAGGGGCCTGGTATGCCCGGAGGGCACAGTTTGTAAAAATATCTCCAATAATTGCCTTAGACCCCCATAAGGGGCAGATTCTTTGTATGTGTTGTCCCTCAGAGACACTCACATGCTCATACCTGCTGGAAGCTAAAGTCATCATCCATGGCTGACTAGTTCACAGGTATACTAAATATCTGTTCGATTTTCAGTGCTTGAAAAGCAGGTGCTTCTCAAGCAGATATCTGGTACATCTGTTTAGAGGCAGAAGAATCAAGAAGACAGTGCCTCTTGGGCAGGTAACTATTCTGACCTGCTTGAAAAGGAGGTCACTGTCAAGGGTGCCTCCAAGGCATATTCTGTTCAGCCAGCATGCACACTGGCTTCAGAAGCTGGTGGCATGGCAGGTTGTTTTTAAAAAGAGCTACTAGGCATGTAACTAGACTCAGGACTTGGAGGTGGACACTTGTTCAGGCAACCAGTCAAGTCAGTCTGTCTTAAAGGTCAAATAGGCTCTATAATAACAAATAACAAAGACCTCCTGACTATATAATTGCTTTCCATTTTGCTTTCTTATTTATTTTGTCTGCTTTACCCTTTCTTCTCCCTGCTTCACAATCTTTCCCCCACAGTCAATCACAACCTGAGTTTAGATAACCTAAAATAGATCCCCTGTGAGGAAGTTACAGTTTTCTATAGTCTAAATCTACTCTTTCTTCAGTGCACCATGCAGAACAGGTCCAAGCCCTGGCGCTACTGGGAAAACCTCTGAGCTAATTGCTCCATGTTGGGGATCTCTGTCACCCGGGTCTTCAGCAGAGGAAAAGAGCACAGCAAAACTCAGGGCGTTCCTCTCTCTCCTCCATACAGTTAAGTGGTACGTCTGCAGACAGCGGGTTCACAGAGGAGTGACTCTGTAGGACTCTCCTATGTCTGACTTTAAGCCTGTATTTTCTCACTGAAGTATCATAAGTAGAATGTAGGAATTGGGGTAAGAGTAGTGTTACAATTTACTCTTGACAAAGACAGGGCAAAGCATAAGATATGACATGGTTCTCCTTGGTAGATGGCAAGATGACATTTTACATTGGAAAATCAGTAATTACACTGCATTAAAATCTTCCTGTGAAAGAGTTACCATGTCTGCACCCAGTGAAATGCAAAGCAGAGACCTGTACACCCACAATCAAAAGTTTAGAATAATTTAGAACTCTGTATTTTGGTTACTTTATGTTGTATATAGTCTGGTGCCTCTTGTTCACTCCTGGCTAGCAACCAAGAGTGACTGCTCTTCTGTAATTCTATTCTCATTGTTTATAGACCAGACCAACAGAAGACTTAATACATCCTAATTGTACCCAAAGTCCATTCAGAAATAGAGTACATTATTATTATTTTAAATATTCATAATATTTTCTTTAAAAAATTAATACCTAAAATGTAATACCTAAAATTTCTAATAATTTAATACCTCACATCTGATGTGGCAAAAAATGTTTGACAACTAAAAATTGGGAAACGTTCCTTATGAGAAAACAGTTCTTAAAATGGAAATTGTCAAAGACAAAGGTCATTTTCACATAATAACAAAGAAAAGCAAATTTTAGAGTTACTGTTTTTCTGTTTGAATTCCAAACTATTTTTCATCTAAAATGGAATGTATTTACATTTAAATAGTTAGGTGAAAGAAAGTATTTCAAAATTATTTCTATTAAATACCTAAAATGCCTCAATCTGAAATTTTGTGTTGAATGGCTCATTCATGGGAACTGAAGGGAGAGGAAAGTGGAATGGCAAACTTTGGGTGCTGATCAAGGACAGAAAATCCATCTCTTTTGCAGCTCTCATTTGCTTTTTCCAGATTTCTTCCATGGGTTGCCATAGTTACGATTCAACGGAGGAAGTTATTTGAGAGACGGGTGAGCAGTGTGTTGCTCTATCTGCCCTTTATCTGCCCTATGTATTGCTACGTCTGCTCTGTTGGTATCAGGCCACCTTCAAGTTCTGGGCTCTGCTCCCAGTACGATGCCAGCTCACCTAACCGGTAGGCCAAAACTGGTTGTGTCTTAGGTATTTTCTACATGACAGGTTTATTTTGACAGATTGATGCTTCACAAATAAAACACTAGTGCAAGATGGTGGAATATAGGATAGACTTGCATATGCGGAAAGGTAGGTACCAAAGCATGTCCATCTGCTGTGTCATTGTTGTTGGTTGTTCACTATTTTCTCCGATGCTTTCAGACACTCTCCTGACAAATATTGGCCTGACTGTAAACACATTTTTCACTTCAAATGGGTTATAGAGGTTCACAAAGACCAGCAACTCAAAATTCTTGTGGTGTACTGACTTGAAAATGTTAAGATACCATTGTCCAACTGGAAATTATTTGGATTGATTCCTTGCCATGTATGGTTTTATCATGTTTGTTTATTTTATAACCAAGTGATTTGATTTAAGAAGTTCAGTCTTTCCATATAGAAGAAGCTACATATGTATTTATTTGCATTTTTACCTACCCCCAGAAGCTAGTAAACAGAAGATATATATTACACAGTCAATAGGAAGGGTATTCAACCAGCTGCTCAGCAGAACATTTCCTAACACAAAAATTAATTTAAATAAAATTCTGATATAATTTTAATTCAGCAATCTTGTGATTTTATTCAGACACATTGTGGTATATCACATGCCATTTGTCAGAAGCATTTGGAACTTTAAGAGCAAACCACTACACATGCCACTTTTTGACCTCAGCTGCAAAAACTTTGTCTATAATTCTCTTACATGCTTGTATTCTGCATAACTGGATTAATGAATACAAGAATAATAGGTCTCCAAGGTGATTTACATGCATTGATTAAATGTCAGCATTGAAATGCAGTAGCTTCTATTGTTACAGATGCTGAGAATAAAGACAGGGAGATTGTAACCATTGGTTAAACAAGTTATTTATCAATTCTTTTTAGCATATAATTACATTTTCTTATTTTACTAAAAGGATACTCAAATAATAAAACCTTTGGAAAGTTGTACATAAAGTTATTTGATTTTGCAGTTGCAAGGCATATTATTCATTCTTTTACTGTATGCTAATGTGTACAGTACAGTAAAGTTGGGGAAAACAATAACTTTTGCAACATAAGAGAGAATTCAAAATGTTCATGGAATATTAAGTGACTGATATCAGAGGAAATAAAATTAAAACCTTGCCTTGGTATAACTTAATGGAGAGACTGTAGAAGTGGATTAGATATTTACCTCTTCAAAATATTTGAAAAATGTGAATATGACATGGAGAGAGATTGTTCAAGTAAATCTCAGTGAAAAAGTTAATTTTCTGTCATTACCAGTATATATTAAATATCCATCCTAACTACCACAGCAAAGCATCTAATAGTGAAATCTCCCAGGAGACTAAATAACCCACGAGTGACAAAACTCCCCTCACAACGAATAAACAAATTTATCAGTGACCCAAAACGTCAAAACTACTGCATACTTCAGTATGGTGCTGCCTCCAAGTTTCATCCCCAAACTATGCACAATGCATCGTATGTCGTATTATCCACATGTGATGTGTTAAATACAGGTTAAGGTAGGTCCACACTATTACAGTCGGACAAACCCTGCTTGACTAGTGATAGCAATGAAAAATTATGGGACACTACTGTGTTCATCTGAATCATTTATGCAAATTCAAAGTGATGATTGATTCAAGTACATCTGAAAGGATGAAACTTTAGAATTTATATATATATATATATACTACTTATATATTCCCTAATCAGTACAATTTAGCATGTCCTGACTCAGCAAGGTATTTTTCTCATCTTTCCATCCTGACTAAATCAGAGATTGAGAAACTTTAATAGATTCTTCCTGTTAATACAACTACCTTATTTTGCTCAAAGACCAAAAGAAGATATGTCACATTACAAGTAATACTAATAAAGAATACTTAATAGTTAAAACATTCAGGGAATTGAGCTAGGTAAGTAACAAGTATAAAAGGGGGCTCACATCAGATCTTTCTGAACCAGCAGAGAAACACGTGGTAAAAATATAAGTGTGCTTGTAGACAGGAAAAATAGCATATTTATTCTGAAAAGATTAATTCAACCAGGATTTAAGATTGAGACAGCAGATGTGCACATCTTAAAAACAGAATGTACAAAACACCATTAAAAAAACAAGCAAACAAAAAAACTTAAGGCTGTATTGTTAAGAATTTGTGTATTGTTAAAGATTCACTCTCCAGCTTGACAACTGATTAATAAGGCTCTTCAACAACTTATGTAGATGTATTGTAACAGTACTTCAACCCTTGTATGTGGGGGCTGAAAAACATTTTCGTGTATCAGTATTACACAAATTATTCCTGACTCACTTCAGAAATCGTTCTGTCCCATGCTTTTTTCCAGCTCCTGATGTTTCTGAATGATTTTTCTGTTGTTTATTGTGGTGATGAATGCCAATAAGAACAATAGACCAGATAGTCACATCTCCTGTAATGTCTGGCCTTTACTACCTTCAGGGTCAGGATGGGGTAACGATCTCCAGTTACGAGAAACTATTTGGATGGAGATGTAAGCATTACCAAATCAGACATTTATTTTTAGTCTCATAAAATTTTTTTGGGGGGATGATGGGAAAAAGACAGATGGCTTATAAAGACATCAAATAGTTAATTTCCAGTTGTTCAGAAAAGAAAGAGGCTCCCTGAGGCTTATGCTGCATCTTGGTATTTATTGAACTTTAAGCTACAACCAACAGGCTGGTTAATAACAATTCATGCAGCTGTCAATCTTTTTGACCAATGTCATCAATATTTCACGCTGCCAAATAACAACAATTAAGAACCAGGATGGAAAGAAGCACTCAGGGCAAAAGTGTTTCTAACAATATAATGAAATCGACGGTGTAGGACAGAGATTTCCAATGGGCATTCGGAGAAAGGCTTTCCTGTGATTTTCTTTTCAAAACAGTGTGAATCAGTGTTCTTCATTACACACTCAAAATGTTCACGCACTGGACAAATTTCATAATCTTAACCCATAAAACTCAAATAAGTATATTTTTTGGAATGCACATTAGTTAAGGTAAACTAGAATTTTAACCTGAAAACAATGCCTAGATTTTTATAAAGAGGGAAATTTTTCACGTGTTAATTGAGCGTTTGCATTTTGGTAAATGTTTACACTCAGGATTAGCTGAGACACCTGCCCTCCAGCCCAAATGAGTAAAAGCAACCAATTCTATAAATTCTTTTTCAGAAACTTCATTTAATGTTCATATTTCACTTTAAACAGACCATACCAACAGTTCTGCTTCCAATCATAAATATAATCATAGGCATAAAACCTTTCTAATGGCTACCAGCAATGTCTGAAAAAAAGTATAAAAGGGAAAAAAGGAGCTATGTTGCTCCCATATTAAATGACTGGGGTTTTTTTATTTTAAGATTTTATTTTAGTCATATTAAAATCCAGATGCTTAAAAATATTTATTTAAGTGTTTTTAAAAGAATATTTTTAAAGGATGTTTATGCGTATGTATATTCTAACTCTAGGTAGATAAGACTATACAAGTCTATGAACAAGTTCAAATTTTGTTAATTTACATGTTTCTTCAAGCCCACTCTTCATGTCTTAAATATCTCCTATGTCCAACACACATTTCTGTATTTCTCCTGAGCTATAACTTGAAGTTACACAAGTGACCAAAGATTGAAATAGTAGCCATAATATCTATTTTGGTGTTTGTTCCTTTTGCAGAGAGCTCCAGCACAGCTTTTTATGTCAGATGCTTTTTATTTGATGCCATCGAAGAAAAATGAATGTAAACAGCTTTGCAACTTCACTGTGCTTTTAAAGGTGTAATATAAATCCCTATGTATGTCATACAGGCTTATAGTATAGTTTTCTTACATCACTCAAGGACTCCTAATCTTTTGGCTTACTGAAAAAAATGGAAGATTTAACAAAAAAATATTTACTTAGAACACAAGTGAATATACATATATTACTAAGGCAAAAAGGACAACAAACAAACAAACAAAAAGCAAACAGAAGAATGATTAAGAACTCCACAGAATGAAAATAAATTAAAATTAAGAGGGACATTTTAAAGATGTGGGCTTGCATAACCATTACTCTTTAAACCGATGTAGGCATCACACTATTTTAGATCAATTTTAAAACAGATTACAGATTTATGTTACTTACAAACAAAAAAGTCACTACAAACCTGAAGAGCCTTTGTGGATCCCAGTTAGAAAAATGGTAACTGAGACAGGGGGAATAGGTATCTGTCCTGTAAGGATCACTTTGATAATATTGGTAGTGTAGCAGTAGTGGTAACATTTGTAATTACAATGGTTATATGCATTGCACTTAAGTATTATGTGGGTGCCTACAAACATGTCAAATAAGTCAGAGTTGTAAATGGAAAACTAACAGTAGGAGATATGAATGTGAATTTGCAAGTTTTCCAGTAAGGATTGGGGGTGTTATGTTTTACGTATTACTGATGTTAAGTTTACCTCTTAGGTTTATTATTTTTTAATTATTTTTTAGTTTCTACTAGTGTGAAATAAAATACAAAATTACTAAAAAATAAAGATTACCTACATAAGAAAGATCTTCCAAAGAATTATTCTTGCAGTAACAGTCATATTGATTATGTTCCTTTCCTAAATGTATACAAAGATCTCATCTGGGATGTGGAATGTACTCCTTAGTCTAACAGTACAAACCTATGCAAGATATCTGTAACTGTACAGGAGAGAGAGAGATTGACCACAAAAGTCTAGCTTGAACTGGTTGGTTTAAAGTGATGGGTCATCTTTACAGTGGTGAGAATTGCTTATTCCCCAAGGGACAATACTTTATTCCTATTTCTTTTGCTGCCAGTCTGTAGTTGTTTCATTAAACCTATTGATGTTTCTGTCCTCTCCATGGTTACTAATCTTTGCTCCTCCTACATGTGTGTCTTGCTGACTTAAATACTTGGCTACTTGGCCCTTAACCTCTTATTAAAACTCTGTGGAAGTTTTCAGTGGTAGGACTGAAATTCATTGTTTGGTTGTTTTTTTCCACATTTTTTATTTCATTCAACATGCAGAATGGGGAATTCTGAAATATTCAGTTTTTTGAAAGGGACAGTACAAAGTCTGTTACACAAGAAAAAGGATTTTTTTCTCCTGATTTTATTTTTTCTGGCTGAATAATACGCTGTGAACCTGATCTGTCTTGAGAACAGAGCCTACATACAGATACAGGGGTATAATACACAGAGGTCTGTAATTCCCAATGACCATTCTTGCAGTTTCAGAAAGATCTGAAACAAAGTGTTTTTTTTGTTGATGGGGGAGGCAGGGGAAAGCTTTTTCTTCTTGTGGAAAATTCTTTTAACTTGT
>NW_008824941.1:4773785-4808726 GCF_000699105.1 Pygoscelis adeliae
TGAAATTTTCAGTGTAAAGTAAATCTGTAGGAATGACTGTTTCAAGTCTTTAGGCAAAGAGGAAAAACAGCAAATAATTATATGAAACAAGAATTATCCCACTTATGCATCTCTCCTACCTACAATTTAATCTCACTATGAAAATTCAACTTGGGAATTAGATTATCGAGACCTCTTCTGTTAAACAGAACAGCTGGGATGGACCAGAAAGCTTGAAGCAAAAAGTGTTGCATTCAGGAATGCAATTCTTACTTTTTTATCTGTTTCCAAGGTTTGCATATATTGTGGTTTAACCCCGGCCAGCAGCTCAGCCCCACATAACCACTCGCTCGCTCTTTGCCAGCAGGATAGGGGAGAAAATTGGAAGAGTAAAAGTGAGAAAACTCATGGCTGAGATAAAGACAGTTTAACAGGTAAAGCAAAAGCCACACACGCAAACAAAGCAGAACAAGGAATTCATTCACTGCTTCCCATCAGCAGGCAGGTGTTCAGCCATCCCCAGGAAAGCAGGGCTCCATCACGCATAACGGTGACTTGGGAAGACAAACACCATCACTCCAAACATCCCCCCTTTCCTTCTTCTTCCTCCAGCTTTATATGCTGAGCATGACGTCATATGGTATGGAATATCCCTTTGGTCAGTTGGGGTCAGCTGTCCCGGCTGTGTCCCCTCCCAACTTCTTGTGCACCCTCAGCCTGCTCGCTGGTGGGGTGGGGTGAGAAGCAGAAAAGGCCTTGACTCTGTGTCAGCACTGCTCAGCAGTAACGAAAACATCCCTGTGTTATCAACACTGTTTTGGTCACAAATCGAAAACAGCACCATACAAGCTTCTATGATGAAAATGAACTCTAGCTCAGCCAAAACCAGTACAGCATAGAAACATCTACTGGTTATGACAGTGTGGGTCCTAGCTGTTGAAAAAGTTTCTCTCCTCTGCCATCCTTCAGATTTGAAGTACAAAAAAAGGAGGTTACCTTATTATTTCCCAGCTGTCTTTGTGTTACTGTATGTGGATGATGCAACACTTCAAATATTGTGTTAAGCATCCAGTTAATAAATACCTGCTAGCTGATTTTATCTCCTAGCAAAGTAAAAAATAAAAAAAGGTATTAGGTGCCCCAGGGTGATCCTTGAGAGTGAAACCCTGTGTTCATGTTGAAATGAGTTAAGACAATCCAATGTGGCCGAGGACAGATATGTTCCAAATTTATAACACAGGATGTTGTAGCTTTTATTGGACAAGCAAATGGAGAAAGAACATGAATATATGTGGTAGGTTAGCATGCGATCTAGGCTACCAAGCAAAGCTTTTTCACAAATAAAACTATGAACATTTTATCAAGTGTGCTATTTGTATTTTGTCTTAGGCTACACAAAATACCAACATTTCAGGATCTCTTTTGGACTACCTTGCATCAAGAAAAGGCACATTGCATGGCACATTAAACTGAACTGTTCGTGCATTGGATCAGCAAAATATATGATTTTGTCTCTGGAGCTGGAGTCTAAAATCTATAACTTACCAACCAGCACTCCATAAAACGTTACCTACTAAATATTCTGTTATTGGTTGAGGGGCAGAAAAAGGTTTCTCTATATGTGCAGAATCTCTTAGAAGATTAAAGGTAATTTGTCTGCGCACACAGACCTGCAATTCAATAGAAATTACATCTTACCGTCTCATTGTGGAGGAGCCAGAGCTAGATGAAGGGAACCCCAACAAATCAGTTTTCTGATATAGTAGAACGAGCTCAGCACCTGCAGATAGGATATTTCAAATATATATTCTTACTATATTTTCAATTTGAAAAGGTTTGAAAAGCATTAGGTTTGAAAAGCCTTCATTAAGAAATGTGCAGGATCTAAACAACACATATCTTTGCAAACAGAAAATCTGCAAAAATAAAACCACTGGTTTATAATTATAAAAAGGAACTGAGAGTTTTCATCTTTGTTGCATTTTCACCTAATGGTCTCCTGGTGTTTTATGAAAGCAATCTGGAAAAGATTATTTCCTTTCTGCATGTAAAATGAAGGCTGGTTTCTTGGATTTGTTCAAATTTATAAATTATGCCAATAGCAAAGTCATCTATAAAAGCTAAGATGACAATTTCTGGAAGAATAAGGAAAAATAAGAACATTTAGGATTTCCCCAATCTGGGGAATCCAATGTAAGATATTTTAGGGGGACACAGGTTTTTAGTCCCTTTACATTTTATCCAGTTCTTCCAAACTTTTTTCTGATCAGTAGGCAACCCTGTTCTCCTTGAAAAGTTTAGAAAACAGACACTAGTTATTAAGATTTTCAAGGGCTCAACTCTTCTATAATTAAGATTTGAAGTTGGTGTCACTGAAATGGTACTACCTTCAGGAGGAGCTTGATTATATCAGGAATGATCTAATTTTGTTCAAGTGTCAATTTTTTATTTTTTGTTTTTTCAGTTTGTTTGTGGAAACATTAGGAATTATTTAACTGACAGATCTTAGTTCTCTGCTTTCACAGCCATGTCAGGCCCTGTCTCAGCAGTGCAGAAAAAGTGAGCAAAGAAGTTATTATAATTAAAAATAGACGCAGACTGTTTCTGGAGTGTGTAATCTGCAAAATAATAGCCCCAAGTTACAGGAACAGCGATACTGGCAGACTGTACAGCATACTGTACAGTACAGTACAATGTCTCTAATTATGAAAACAACTGAAGGGTACAAGGTCAAGTGCAGAAGAACCTTTTGTCACTTGCCAGTCACCAGGCTTAAGATGAGTCAGCTCTGAGCCATAAGCTCCACTCCGTCCTCTGCTAGGTTCATATGGTTAAGAAGGAACCTGATTTCTCTGAAAGCAGTGGTTTATGTCCCATAAATATCAGCATGTGTGAGATTTCATTTGTGCATTATGAGCTGGTCTCTGTGTCTGTATAATGCAGTCAGGAATAAGAAATTCTCTGCCTTCTCAGAGTGTTTAACTCACCTGGAGCAAGGCCATTACACGCATTAGATTATTTTGCCTTCTTGGAAATCACTGGCAATGTGCAACCTCTGATGGGTATACTATGCTTTTGACAGGTGTGGGACAGCCAAGTTCCGATTTCTCTGAGAGACCCTGAGCAGTTTGGCATGCCAATCTGATAAGAATGAGTGGTGAGCTGATTTTCTTCACCAGGAAGTTATGGACTGCTCTCACAGGTTTTGGAAGAAAATACCTTTGCATTTTTAGGTTCCACTTTCAAGGAGAAAATTGGAGGTGGATGTGTAAAGCTTAGAAGAAAGTTCTGAAAAAGTCTGGAAATATGGTTGGAAACTTGGGTCATTTATAAGGTTGGGAAAGACACGTGAGATGTTGATGGATTAGTTTCTTTGCATATATTTGACGTCCAGGACTGGATTTCATGGAGCAGAAGCTGAGTCACTAACCTCTGTGGTTCAGCATTCCCAGAGAAAAGCTCTTTTAGATATTCATCTATCAGATGAAGGATTCTTACAGCATAGTGAGGATGCATCCTTTCGTGATCAAGAAGCTACCTGCATGGACAAAGATATCCTTACCAATTCTGTTTAGACATAATGAAGACTTCAGATTGCTCTGAATAGTTGTTGCTATTTTGCCAAAATTGTTGAATGACATAGATGTATTTCCTGTGCTCAGTTTTTCAGGCCTATTGGGCACGCCTAACTTTCAGGTAACGGATTCAGATAAAAGGATTCTTCAATGTTTAGGTTGCCACAGTTTTCTTGCACCTTCTCTCTTCACATATTTTGTGCTATTTTCTCCCACATCTTCCTGTTCTTTTGTCTGAGCTACAGCCTGGATCTGGACAGCCTGTTAGAGCTGAAGAATGGTCTGAAACCTTGATAATATGTAGAAATATTTTTTACAGGAGTTCTTTCTTAGTCAGTTGATGTAAGCAATATCTTCCTCTGCCCATGTACCTAACAAATGTAAAGCAAAATGGTTCTTTTCCTAGAAAGGACATTATCATAATAAACCAATTCTTGCTAATTTATATTTTTTCAAAGGCATCTCTTCTGGATGACCCTTTGGCTGCTGAATATTACAGTTAAGTTGGTACATGCTGTTAAAAATATTGCTCTATTTTGCCTTTAGCAATCATGCAGCAAAATATTGCTCAGCATGAAAATGAAATTATAAAGATAAGGCAGTTAATAATTGCAAGATATGCTACTGTATCTCCTGTTACTGAAATGAGTAGCAAGAGACGATTTGGAATACATATCCTTAATTATTTTTGCCTGTCTATTGAGGAAATAGAGAACTGATGTCAACCCCCACACACCAAAACCACAAAATCAGGTTTTATCATATTAAAACAATTTTTTTTTTCTCCTTTGGGGCTTTTTCACTGCACTAAGGATCTGTAATTCCAATTGATTTTTTAAAGTACTTTTATCAATTATTTAGACACAATTAACATATGCCACTGCAAATATTGAGAGGGTTAATGTTATTACAACTGGGTTTTTCTTATGTACCCCCTGAAAGATGGCTTTTCCTAGACATAAAAACTTCATGAATTGTATTCGCAACGTGACATCAGCACTGTTGTCTTCCCATGTAACAGCTTCTGTCCCTATGATATCTTGAGATAACGGTGAATAAAATACACAAACCAGACCAAAAAAAAAAAAAATCCTTTAGAAAATAAGTACTTGATCTTAAAAATAAGATCATTGCATCTACTGATTTACTACAGGTAACCCAGTCCAGTGGCTCAGTTAGAATTAGGCAATTTATGAAGAGTTTAAGAATAAAATTAAAAGGCCCTTCTGCATTCCCCATCTAGTTAGCAAATGTAATCACATCATAAAACTCTATTCAAAATTTACCATGTTGTTGGATAAGAAATAGGAACTGTGCCTATTGAATGCATATTGGAAGACTATTCCAGAAACTTATTCTTGTAACTCCTTTTAATTATTTGAAAAGAAAAAATGGATATAAACTACCTGTAAATGTATTTAGCCACAGAGTTTCACAGGTATTGCTTGAAGGGATAAAAATAAAGCTTTGTATAGCTCTCTGTCTTCTAATTTGATATGTGCTGTATTTTATCAAAACAGCATACATATTTGATTATAAACCTTCTTGGGACTCCAAATGGCATGTGTTAGAAAGAGCCCAGATTCAAGAAAATGAGATGGCTGAAGTGATTGTGTTATAATGTTCCTCAGCTGAGAGAACCATTTTGTCAAATCAGACCTTCTGGAAAGTAGAACCTTTATTATTCTAGAAGTCTGTCCATCTCCTTCTTTGGGCCAGAAACTTTTTGTCAAATTTTGCTTTTAAAGCAAGGTTATTGCTTCTAAATCACTGAGATTGTATAAAATGATTGAGCTCCTATCAGTTTGCCTGACTTTTCAGGTACAGATTAAATGCATTGAGACCTCCTCTGGAAGCTCCAGTGACTCTGTGATCTCTGCCCTGTGGGCTGTCATGAGTAACTTGGAAAGAGTTGTGTATTGTCCTGCTCTGATTTCATGTTCTGACAGCATCCAAACCTTAAATATCATAACGTTTCAAGTAACAGAGACATCAGAGACGTTTTTCAACATGAAAAAAATTGAATTAATTAGGAAAAAAATAAAAATCCTTGCCCTTACAGAAAAATAGATCCCTTCCTCAGAAGGCTCTACCAAACAGTAACTGGACATTGCAACTTTATGTGCCGTAAATATAGTTTCAGCATATATAACTCTCTGCCATCTATTATCTCCTAGCAGAGACATCAACAGCAGGGTCTATTGCTTAATTATGTTATCAAACTTTAGTAGCTAATTTCTTTAGCTTACAACATAGGTTGTATAGCAATATATTTCTTTTATTACTAATAAAAGAAAAATCTGCAGTAGTGGCCAAACATTTTCAGCAAACACCTTTTAATTTACGTTAAACTGATTTAGCATCTAGAATTAAAGCGTAATTCAAGGTGTAAGGTTTTTTTCTCCACAGGAAACAGTAACTAGTTAGTCAGTAAATCCAGAGTATTGAAAAAATATTGCTGGAAGGGACTTCAAAAGGCCATTTGTCTACCTCTTTGCCCTCAGGCAGGATGCCTGCTATTGCCAACAGATGTGGCAACACAATGTTTCAAGGCCACTCCAGGAGCAAAACATCACATTTAGCGAAGGGTGTTGTACAAAAATGTGATTGAATTTTAAGGAAAAAAAAAAAAGACAAATCTTCTTTTGCACTTCTTTATAACAGAAATAGTCAGTGGAAATTCTCAAATTGGAAGAGTCACCCAAAGGATCATAGTGTCCTGCTGAGTGACAGCAGTGATGTCCTCCCCAGGGAGTTCAGGCCTGGAGGTTTTGGCCTAGCCCATGGTCTGACCACAGTGCCGCTGTTGTGCGGAGAGCAGGACTGTGTGAAGAATCTCCTTAACAACACTGAGGAGATCCTTTAACTAACAGAAATAAAAGCTCGTACTTTAAGTTTGCACTTGTTTACCAAGCTTGGGTACTTCCACTTTGTGTCAAGCCACTAAAGGAATCATCAAAAATGAACAAAATCTAGCACATGAACTCTAGTACTACCTAAGTGGGGAGCAGAGATTTACCTTCTCCCCTCACACCATGCTGTCTTAAAATTTTTTGTCCATCCTTTTATTGTGGGAGCATTTGCTCTCCATTAGGAAAGGATCTGACTACACACTCTTGGGTGTCTGTAGCAACTGCAGCTCTAGTCCTTTAGAAATGAGATTTCCTGGCCATTGATGACTCATAAAATAGGATCCCTGTGGCATTAATGGCAAAATAATTCAGTATATTAAGAAACACATGAGATAGAAAAAATTAGTGTCAGTTTCTCAAACCTTCTTCTACCTACCTCAGTGCTATTCTTAACACAAAGTATGCTGTCAAGTGTCAGTCCGTTCAGTAGCAGTGTAAGTTATTTACCAGTGAAAAAATTAACAATATCATGCAGCACAGACCACAATAAATATAATAATTTATTCCAGTGATTCTGCAGAGCCTTTTTAAAGGACAAACAAAAAGGTTAGGGGATATAAATCAAAATTTGGTTGTCACTTCCTTATCCTACATTTTCCTGCTTTATTAGTTAGATAAACTGTAGGCTTATCCAAATTATTTCCCTAACAGTGGCTGCAGCGGGATGGGTGATGAGTGCTGCAGCATGTTGGCAGAGCCCAGGAAGAAAACACACATACTACTCTAGGCAAAACCAAGGGGAGAGCAAGAGGGTCTCCTTTTAAGCCCTACAGTTTGTCACCAAAATGTCTGTATGGCAAAGGAATTTCTGCTGACAATTTAGAATGAAGTATCTTTATTGTCCTGTTATTATGCCCTAGTTATTATCCATTATTATGGGTATCACCAGATCAGAATACATGAGTGCTTCCCAATCCACTTCATGGCAATGAAGTTATCCCAAATCTCCTCTCTGGGCAGTTCAAGCTGAAATGGTTGAGTTTGCAGACTGGGAGCATGACGTGCTCTGAAGACCAGCAATGGCAACTAGTTAACTTCTTAAATTATTCCACCTAGATCCACCAGAGGTGATCTAGCTGTACTTTCACTGTTAATCTTGCAGTGCAGGGCCAGAAATTGGTGTCCAGAGTAAACCAGGCAGTTTGCTTTCCATCTTCTTCAGCAGGGTGTTTTATAGTAGGATTGGCATGTTTCTTTTATTGTTCTAGGGCCTCAATAGCCTCAATATGCTTTCACAGTTTTAAAGTTCCAGAACATTTCCATGAAAGGTTAACTATCCCCTTCTCGTTCCCAAATACTATATATGATTTATTAATTTAATTAAAGTAAGTATCAGTTGTTTGAAAAATAGTTTCAGACCAAGAACAAAAGAAATCTGCATTTTCGAAACATCATGCACTGCATTATAATCTTGAATATGTTTTAACATATTTGTTTGTATTATCTCTGGATGGCTTGCTTTTCTTTTCAAATGTTTTACATAGACTTCCAATATCCGTTATGTATTGCTGATGACTTTTATTTTGGATAAGAGAAGTTTGATAATAATGTTCTGTGTAATTGTGCTGCTGTGGTATGATACCACACCATGTATTTTGGTTTTTCAAATCAGTATTTACCTTCTGTTATATTTGCATATATACCTTTTGTGGTAAATGCTAATTGGAAATGTCAGAGTTCTCCTTCAATTTAATTAGCATAATTGCACACAGAAAAGAGTGGAAATCTCTTTTAATTTAAATAATATTTATTAAGACTGCCCAGAATATCATTGTTGTTGGAGTTTCCTAGGTAACCTTAAGCATTTCAATTGTCAACTTACAGAACAGCTTGACATCTGAAAATTCCTGCAAAGTTACAACACTGGAGAAGGGCTGCTGTTTGGCTCCTTAATTTATTCCATTTTTACCTTTTCTACAGAAAACAGATTAGAGAACCTGATTTTCAGAATTTTCTTCTTTAATTGTTTCATGTTCCTGTCTTTTTGCTGTGTGTTTTTTGGGGACTGAAAGTCTTGTTGGGGAAATGTGTACCCTGATCTACTATGCTCACAGAGAAGAGAACCAGTCCCCTGTGTGCTGACAGCAGAGATGATGTTAGGTGGATGTAGCTGCTGGGCAGATTTCTAATTCTATCACGTAGAACTGTCAGTAGAGTTTGCTCCCATCAAAAATGCAGGATCTAAAGAAAGCAGTTGGTACTGGTATTTTCTGGCATGTGTGTGAGTCAAGTGAAGAATGGGTAAGTGTGGTTTTCAGCAACGACATGTGAGGTAGGCTGTGAAACTCAGCTATAGGCAGATGTACGAGACAAACCTTTTACTCAGTGACATGCATTCTGCAGGCTCCCTAAATGTCCCACTTTATTTTAGGTAAGCCGTTTCTATTCTGCCAGATTTCCTCACACATGGCTTTCAGAAAGAAATTCACAGGAACGTACACAAGGAAAGGATTATTTCAGGTACCATGGAGAGGCCACAAAATCTCATTTCCCAGGTAGCACTTACCTAGTAGGAATTCAGATCTGCAATAAAATATCCAAAACCACAGCTGAACTACCAGAAGTTTTCTGCAATATTTCTGAAATCTGCACAGGTAGTTAATCTGACCATGAGAACCAGAAAATAACCATGCTAAAACTTCCAAAATTCTCTAAAGGGGCCTTTTTCACAGATTTTTAAACTCCTCCTTCACAAAAGCACACATAATCTCCATTAACTCCAAAGATAATAACATCCTTATATATGTGAGGGCATTTATGAATGGGTGACTACACAGTCATGGGGAAGGTTGATGGAAATAATATAGGGGTTAAACCACAATAAGAACTCAGTGTTCTTTTTAGAGTAAAGATGTCTTTGGGCCAGGCAGTTTATTACTACATGGAGATGTATTCATAAATAGAACCATATAATATTTACGGTGTTTAATTTTGAATTTTTTAAAATTAACTTAATTTCCATAGTTTAAGCTTTTACAGAAATTACTGGAGCACATTAAAATTGCTATCAAAGTGATTTTTTACTCTGAGAAGAAATGAATCAAATATTATAATAACCATTCTATGTAAAATACAAAAAATAAGTTTTTACTTATTTTTAATGAAGGGCAACTCTCTTAGTAAATATTTGTTTTTAAAAAACACACAATTTTTCAGCAAAGACTCTCCCTCCTTTTAGGAAAAAAAAAAAGAAGAGATATAACATCAGATAGCTTTAACGGTGTGTCTCTAAGCATTTGTCAAAATTAGGTCTGTTGTTTTTTGGGCCATTGAGTACTATTAAAGGCCACAGTCACAACTCCTAGAGCAACGGGTTATAACGCTATTCAGAGATGTCCTTTAGCCTGATATATGAGGCAAGTCACAGTTCATCTTTCCTCTCTTTCTCCATTTGCAACATACTACTCTCCTTTAAAAGTGTCTTTAGATAAACTTATGGAAGCTGATATAATTTCATTCATGCTACCATATGAACTGTAATAAAAATTATATCTCTTTAGAAAGACCTGGAAATGGTATACTCCAGTATCTTATTAACATGAGTATTACCGCAGAAAATATTACAAGTGATGCTATGAAATTTCTTGAAAACTAACCGCATGCTCAGCACTAAATAGTGTGCTGTGTGGAACAACCCTCTTAAATGGGGTTGAGTAACTGTCTTTGTTTTTTCCTAAAGCCAATTAATTACTATCTTGATCAGAAGTGAATCTAAAATAATTGAACTTATTTCCATTCAAATAACACTTTGTTGCTTTACTGGAAAGACAGCCTATTCCTCAGTGCCAGTGCTGAGATGGTTGCTGAGCTTTGTGCAAGAAGAAATACTTGCAGGAGTAATCCATGGGCTACTCAGTTGCTGCGGTATGGCTTTCTTTTCCTCACCATTTGTAACTTGATGGTGCAGGTGGAGCACATTTTAAGTGCAATAGAAATGAAACACTGCTCAAAGAATGTTTGAACTTTAATGTCTGTTTTCATGGGCACCTTAAGTAATTTGTAAAAAATACTTTTATTAAAAAGTTCACACTGCATAGTCTTTTTCCACAATGCTATAATAATACAGGGAAATTCCCTTCAATGGAAATCTATCCAAACTTTTTCATTTGTTGCTGTAATTGGGAAGGGCAGAGTGAATGGTTCCTACTGGTGTGACAGAGTTGGAAAAAGGAACTTAACCTTAGGCTAAAGCTGGGTTAGCGAGCTCTAGGGCCTTATTTCATTTCCGCAAAATCACTCGGAGTTTCTGCACTGTGGCTATATGGCTGTTAGGATAAGCCTTTGGCCTGTAAATGGGGCTTGGGAACACTGTATGATTCAGTCCTCCTTGTGCATCCATAACGACTTTGTGGGCTACACAAGTCATTTCCAGACCCTTCTGGTGTGGTGGTTGTCAAGATCAGATTGCCCTTTTACGTAGCCAAGTGAAACAGACTTCACAACCTTGGAAAAAAGCTCAAGAAAATGTGAAAGGCAATACAGAAACTCTCTGAACACTCAGTGTGCTGCAGAATAGATTAAATCTTGAGAACTCCTGGACTAGTAGGATGAGTTTGCAGTGTTTTTTTCCCATTTTCTACCTCAGTTACACATTTCAGACATGTTTTTTCAGTCTGCAATGTCTGGCTAAGCAGTTCACTAGCTCTGTTCCCACACTCTGCTTGTTATCAGTGATGCTGTCTCCCCACTCACCAGGTTCAGAAATTATTACTGTTTCTGTATTCGCAACTTCACTTTCCACTGAGCAGAAAAAAAATGTTAGTGATAAAATAAAATGTTATCAAAAAGGGTGTATCTGGATTGAGGGAATTGGTCTGAAAAGTGTCAGGACTCTGTCCCACGTGAAGAAGAGCGAAGCTCAGTTGAACTAGGAGCAAAAGTCATTTGCCAGGTTAGTAATGATGCCCTTGGCAATGGGAGTGGGCCCAGTAAGAAAGGATAAACACTTGCCCTGTGTGGGAGTTAGTCAACTGATCTTTCAACATCCACTATAATTCTCAATTCAACATGTTCAGGAAAAAATTAGTTACAAACACATAGTTCTCATAGGGCCTAATGTATCTGCCTCCAGTTATAGCTATGCCAAAGGATTTTCACACACGGAACATCTCATATTCCAAGTTCAGTGTAGCAGTGGGCATCGTATTTCCAATTTTCCTACTGTGCTATACCTACTGTGGCTGTGTTGTGCTGCAAGAAGTGGTACAAGGGAGAAGTCTTCTGCACTGCCCGATGTACTTTCACTACCTGGACCCATGATAGCCAGCACCTCAGAAGCGTGACTAGGAATTGAATAAAATGACATGGATGAAAGCATAAATAGGGGTGTGGAGCTTCAGTAAGCTCCCTGACATTTCTGACAACTTAGATCTAAGAGCAGTGCTGGCTCTCTTAAAGGAGTCATGGGGAGCTGGATCTCACCAGAAAACAGAGAAATACTGAGCAGACACTTAGTGCATCCCAGCATAGAATAAAATGCTGTGTAATGGTTGCTTTCATCCAGAGCTTCCATGACCATTGCCTCATTTCTAAGTAGCACTGCTCCCTCACCCTCTTCCTCCTAGGCTGTTGCTTTTCAGCCATACAGGATGTTTAATGTGTTTCCAGGATGTTTATCCTCTCAATGTTTCCATAAGTGCTACCAGCAGCCTTCTCACTTCTGGCAGCTGTGGTCACCTGAGATGGAGTTCAGCTCTGGCCCTCACATGGAAGGAAGCTGTTTGCATATAATTTTCAATTACAGCCATTGAAGCACAGAGTTATGCAAGACCCTGAACATACCAGCAGTCTGAAAAGCATTAGTGGCCTCCCCCTTCTCCAAAACCATTCAGAAATTCAGTGAGCAGTGGGAAGGTAGTGCAGAAATATTATGTTAATTATGCAGGACCTTGTTTTATCTCTAATGACTAGAGAATGCTTACCAGGGTATGGTTGGAACAGAGTGTGGTTGATGTGTTAGGTGATGATAGGGCTTTCTGGATTATGACACTCAAGTTATTTAAAACAACTGTAATTCTCATTCTTGGCAGCTGTCATTCACACATGGAACAATACCGAAGGGCAGGAGATTTCATGTTTTCCTTCGGAACTTATGAATGCAGAGGATGGAAGAATCAATGGCAGGTGCCTGCCATTTAACGCATGAGTGCTGATGGACCAGTCTTCATAAAGTAGATGAAAAAACACCCAAAGATCTTTATCTAGATGACCTGTAAGTACTACCAAATTACTTCAGTCAGTGACTTGATTTTTATACTGCATCAATTTTTATTTCTTGGAAATGAACATTTAATTCTTGATTATTTAATTTTCATGTCTTTGCATCAGGCCTCTATTTAAGGGTGAAAAAAAGCAGTTTAATGGCATATCATATAAAAATTCATTTTATCCTTATTCTCCATTTTCTTTAGTCCATTGATGGGCAAACCTTTCCATCTAACCTGGTGCTTTTGGTTCATCCATTCTTTCTACTAATACTTCTGCCATTGTAGCTTACAGAAGGTAACTACAGCTACCTTTTGTTATTAAGCTAATAATAGCTACCTATTTGTTATTAAGCTTGTACGTTGGACCCCTTTAAGGTTCCTTTCTTACTGTAGTTACCATTGAAGGAAAATTACTGTTAATTACAATGAGCTTATGCAACCTTTTCACTTTGAGTATTTACCATGAACAAACCCCAGCTTTTATAACCCCTTCTGTGCTGGTTTGTGATATGGGAGGTGGCTGGAGTCAGGCTGTACCTCG
Source organism: Pygoscelis adeliae (assembly GCF_000699105.1). NCBI lineage: Eukaryota > Metazoa > Chordata > Aves > Sphenisciformes > Spheniscidae > Pygoscelis > Pygoscelis adeliae. The sequence goes on from NW_008824941.1 coordinate 4,786,999, forward strand.
GCACCTTTGTAGGAGTCTGGTGACAGATGTGTTTCAGGTAGCTGACTGATTACACTGACTATTTTTTGGGTTGAATTTTTTTTTGTTGCTTACCTTAAATCTAACCATCAGCTGCTTCTTAATGTACAGATAAAAGAACTGCCATTTTGTCACTATCAACTTTAAAACTTCAGTGGCTTTGACTTTACTTTAAAGTCCTACTTTACAATGACGATTTCCCAGGAGGAAAAGAAAAGAATCAGAGTCTCTCAGCATTAACCAAAATAGGAAGTGATATCTGTAACTAGGGTATAAGCAATTCTCTGACAATTCAGGCTAATGAAGTTTTCTCTGTGAATTGCCACAGAGGCTTTTATGACAGAAAAGAGACCAGTAGTTCCACTGCTGAAGTCCCCAAGTATAAAAATGTGCTTTCTTTAACAGTCTAAATTCAGACCTTATTTAAGTGATAAAACCAAGTCAATGATCACAAGATCTGAATGTGTCTTCATAATTTAACTAACAACTAAGTGAAAATCACTTCCCAAAAGCTTTAAGATTTGGTGAATAAAACATAAGTCATGTTACTGTCTTCCCTCAGCACACACTTTGGTATTGAGACATGAGCACTGACTGCTAAGTAGAGTTCGAACAAGGCTTTGCATCTTATACTGCCGAACTTTGAATAGCATCAATGCCCAAAAGCTATCACAAGTAAGGCTAGGAGAAACACACTTCTTGCAGTAAAATGAATTAAGATATTTGCTTTTGGGGGTATGGTCTTAGCTTCTCAACTTCATTATGAGGCACAAAAATTCTCATATAAGTGAGAAGCAGGGATTCTTCATTTTCACCAATTGGCCCCTTAACTTGAATAAAAATATCACTGAGGGAGGGAGGACAGAGAATCTGCTCTTCTTTGTTTCTAATTCCTAGCTCAGTTACATCAGTATAAGTTGGCAGTTCTCTAGAAGTCTGTGGAGATAAGCCAGTTTTATAGTCGTCTCGGAGAAGAACTAGGTACTAATCTGCCTAAAGAAGCATATCAGCTGCAGTAAGACTGCAGGACTTGTTACAACTGTGGAAAACTAAATATCATTAGCTTCCCCTCATTTATTTTACTGTTAAGCTTGCAGCATTTGTGTTGAAGTGGCACACATGAAAATAAAAACAGTCTGCTTCTCATGTCCTGTATATCTCTGTGACATTATTAGCTAAAAAATTTAGACATAGATTGCCTTGGTAAAAGGAAAGCTGCCATCCACATTTTTCTACAGAAGAGAAAAATGTCTTTTTTTCCATTTATTTCTATGAATATATTTATTGTAAGGTGAGAGGTACAGCTGGCTTATGAAAAGAGAGAATGGAAATGGCATTATAAGGCACTTTTACATATGCTTTTAAATAGCAATTATCCTAACATTTTTAATGGATATATGGAGCTCACCACCCTCTCTGTTTCTTAGGACCATAGGCTAAGTGTTGTTTTTGACCTTTATTTCCTCTCATATATGTTTTCTCACTAAGATTGCCAGAAAGTTATTACCAGTACTCATCTGATATATAGAGAACCTTTAGAAAAATAGTGTTTTATATTTGTCCAGTATCTGCCAGTTTGTCTTGTCCCCATTATTTTGTATGTAGTTCACAAGTTTTTTGACATTACCAATGAACTGCTGTTGAGTGACTGGAATTGAGACTGAAATTTTGCTTATAGCACCAAGTTTGAATGTTGCCCAGAAGGAGCCCTCGGTACCATGCAGACAGATATATTCAATCACTAGAGAGCAAATCCTCCTTTCTTAGTAATAAGAAAAGCAAACACTAGTTGTAAAGACTGCTGTAATGAACACATCAAGAGGAATTTTGAATGCCTGGTCTAACAAAAGTGGAGTTGGTTTCTCCTCTGTCTTACAACTTGTCCTGTTGTATATATTGTGCAATAAGAGGTTGCACTTCTCTTTCACTGAATAGCATGATAGGGCAATATTTCACAGCACAGTATTTTACATCATGTTAATGGCAGGGTCGGGCACAAAAGAGTGACAAATCCCACCTATGTGGCATCACCTCGAAATCCTGGTGAAGCAGCCATTCTGCCCAGTGTTCCTTGTGGAAATTTAGGAGAAAGCAGCAGTAATCACAAATGGGAATTTCAACTGTTAGTAAAGTGAATATGATCTGTTGAACACATTTCTAGTTTTTTCAGACTTCTGTATAATACCTACCCTAAATTTATTATACATTTATACAACAAAATGTAATGCATGTATCAGTAACAAAATTTAAGATCATGTATTTTTAATTTTATCTTCAGCTATTCCTTATTCTTAAAATTGCATTTGAGCAATGAGTCTGCAGGTTTTATGGAATACAATTTTTATTAAGACAGTAAAGGTATTCATTTTAATTGTGCAGAAATAGGGTACTGACATTCTGATTCTCTTCATACAAACATGAGTTTATGATTTACTCTACAGAGCTCAAACAACCATCTTCCCATCTATACTTATTACTAATTCTCAAGATGTCCTCAGACTAATACTGCTTTTGTAGAAGACCGTTTCCTGCAATCAATTACAGCACCTTTCATGAACCTGCTTTGCCATTTATTAAGCACTAAACAAATGGTCCAAAGCAGGTAAATGGCTGTTTTTGAGGCCACTACAGATGATTCAAAGCAAGATAATAAATTAGTTTTGTGTCTTCTGATTATGTACATTATAATTAAGAGAATAGCTATGCGCTAAGTGATAGGGTTAGTATAAAAAATGCAGCGTTAGTATAAAAAATGCAGAGGCCAAAGAGGATAAACTTGATTAACTGTGCTCCAAACATGTCAGTAGTGACTATCAAGTTATGTCCTTTCACTTCCTTTAAGGAGGTTTCTCTAAAGGACTTTGGTCACCTTCTGTCTCATTTTGTCTTTTATACATATTGCCACTGATAGAGTTTTTGCAAAGACTAAAAGAAAAGACTGACTGACATTTCTGAAAAGCATGTAATTAGTTATACATTAGTGAGCTTTCAGATATCAGCTGGAGCAGCTCTGCTCTTTATAAGCATTCAACGGAAGCTAGCCATTGTCATGAGTATCAGCTTCCTTTGCTGTAGTTCATCAAATGGCTACGGGTACCACACAATATTTCTTTTAACTGGAAGTCTGCCATATATTTGTGGTGACAGGCAACAAAGTTCAATTTGGCAGGCTTTAAATACACACCTGTGGAGAGAATGTTCAGGTCAGAAACACTCACCATGCAAAGTTCCCTTACCTTGTTGTGTATTTAAATCAACTAAGGAGGAGCACTCCAGCTGTGATAAGCTCTTATTGGGTTTCTTCTCCCTCAGTGAAACATCTGAATGTCAGGTAATCTCTGAGAGTAAAGACTCTTTGAATATGTTGGGAGAGTGATACAACTAGGATAATGACATAAGAATAAAAGAAGATATTTTCAATGGTTATTGTATACTGGTTGTATACACTACTGTTGTATTCTAGTAATGGTAGTTGTATTTATAATCAGTTGTTTTACTATATTATTTTAATGTCTGACACAGCTGAACAATATGTTTTTGGTCTCACTTAAACAGATGTAAAGTCAGTACAACTTTTCAGAGGAGCTGCTTGAATGATTTATATCGTTATTCCCAAGAACAGTCAAATCAGACCTAGGAATATTTGGTGATACTTTCAGGTCATATAAACAGATTGTCTCAAGAGAGATGTGCAAAACGGCTCTGTGTAATTTCTACTTACATTTTCATGACAAAATCAAATCTCAGACCAGTTTTTCAAGAAATTTGATGTGGATGATGAACTTTTGGAGTGAATTGGCCAATTTATGGGTCGTAATCAAAATAATTTGTTATGAATGCTGGTGACATTTGGCAGTTCAATTAAGTTCTGCTTTTGGATGTTGGAACATGAAGTGAAATTCATGGGCTGTAAATCTGTGAAAGCTCATGATGAGAAAGAAAGATTTTATGACTGAGAAAATGATCTCCTTTTTGATACATGACCTGTGGGTTTTTTTAATAACTGAGAAACTTCCAAATTGTCCATAAAATTAGCAGTGGACAGCACGTTCAATGACAGAGACATGGGATCCATTGAATAGGAGCATATTTGCTTGGTAAAATGGGTGGCATATGCCATCATGAGGCTTAAATCCTAGTAGTACCACTATAAATGTTTTCTAATTGTGCCCATAAAGCAGAATTACACAATGATCCACAATGACCAGCAATATTTTCAAAACAGACTTAGGAAAACTCTTGCTTAACACATCCATAAATAAAACACAAAGAAAAAAGATATTTCGCTTTGTCAGATTTTTACATGTCACATCATAAAATCATTCACGGAATACACCTGGAAGTATCGTCTAAGCTATCCACCTTGCCCTAACAGGTCCCCCAGCTTTCCCTAAACAATTTCTGACAGACATTTCTCTAACCTGTTCTCAGATACCCCCAGTTAGAGACCTTGCACAATGTACGCACACAATGAATCCCAGCACTCATCTGTTCGTACAGCTAGGAATTATTTCCCAATGTCTAACCTACATCCAATCTTTCATCTACTTTACTCATACACTTGAGAGCTCTCATTTGCTATTTCTCAAAATACTGCAACCCCAAACCATTTTAGGTGGCCTGCAATATATGCAATAAATCTTGTCACTAGGACACTGAGTGAAGGATTACTGTTCTTTATGTACCAAAATGAAAATGCAAAACTTGACATTTATGTCTGTTTCTGCTGTTTATCTGCTGTTTCTGTATGGCTTCTAGCACTGTTTCCCAGTCATGGTTATCAGTCTAAAATGTGACTGACTGCAATAAGGCTCTTTATGCCTCCATGCAGTCCCATACCTCCGAAGACCAGGACTTCTGTTATTTCTGACATAGAGAATACTGCTTAGGAAAAGGCATAGCAGGTATGTCCTACAGAAACCTGCAGTCTTACTTACACTGGTGTGATTCTATTTCAAGGTTTGTTTGTATAATTTCTGCCTGTAGCTCTTCTGTTATGTTTTGTTTGACACTTGCCTCTGAAGGTATGTGAAGTAGCAAGTGTCTCCTGTTACCTGGTACTAGCAGGAGAAAGCTATCTTTTTTGATGGTTCCTAGGCACAATTTTAATATACATAATAGTAATTATATTTGGAAAATCATGTTCTTTGTTAAGTTTTTGTGTGCTTAGTATAATTAAAATTTGCAGTCATTATCTTATTTTGCATACCTCTATATGATCAGCTGCTTAGGTAACTCATAGATCCTGAGAAGATGCCTCTCTGAATCTATTGATCTACAATAACCACACAAAGGACAGAAGTTTGACAGAGTCAAACATAACTTTTAGGTTAATTTTTATTTTTTCATTTAAAGCATTATCATTTTTGTAATAAATTATACTTTAAAAAATGTTTAAAACTTTCAAAACCAAAAACTTTGCTTGTTTGCAGTCCTTAAGTATGAATTGGTGAAATTAAAAAAAATTATATTTGTTAGTATCTACAAGCTCATCAATGAACTTCCTCGCAAAGCCTAGGCCTTTTGCAGTCCTAAGTATTGTTGTGAGGAAGAAATTCTGTGCAATGCAAAGCAAAAACAAACAGGAAATATCTTCAGATACTATTTATGCTTCAACAGCACGGCATTCCAGCAGACATAATCATGGTATTAAAACACTCGCTTGTGCCTCAAGAAGTGCTCTGACTCTCATCAAGTATCTCATTAACACAATTAAGCAGGCTTTGCCTTTCAGTAGTTAGAGTAATTCCAGGAGTTAACTTCATTAACCAGCCTATTTTAGTAAATTTGTGTTTTATGTACATGTAAAATAACTTTCAGTTTGTAAATCTCTACTCATAGCTGCTAAGTAGCCTATAAACAAATACAGATTCTAAGATGAGACTCTAATAACTGAGTCTAATTTGTCTTAAATCCCTGAAGTCCTGCAGTATATGTCAGATGCCCGGTAGGTGATTCACAGCTTGCTGACTAAAATGAAAAAGAACCCCTGGGTTACTGGAGCTAATAAATAACATTGCAGATTTCTGCCATTAAATGCTGCTGAAGTGCTATAAGGTAAGAATGACAGAATCAGCTTTTTTATTCTTTAATACTGATGCACAGAGTTAATGATTTAACACTGACACCTCTCACACAAGAAGATGCCTTTCATTCCTGAAAAGCCTCATGGCTGATTGATTTGATTTACCATAGGTCTGTGGCTAACCAGCCCTTGGCTGAATGACACCACTGTTTTAAGAATGAAAAGGACTTTAGTGCAAAAAGCGAAAATAGCTTTTTTCCAGGTGAAAATATGGGGAGGGGGGGAACTTGCTAAATAGTACGTAGGAGTGATGAGCTAATGCCTCAATTGTTCTAAAAAAATATGTTTGACAGGACTATTGGAAAAGAGAAAATGGATACCTCCCAGGGTGAACTCCAGGTATAGCAAAGTATGAGATGAAATCAGAAAGGGACCAACAGCAGCATTAGAAAAACACATTCTTCAGCCAGTATACACAGTTATTTCTTATTATAGAAAATAAATGAGCACTTTGTAAAAAGCATACAAGCCATTTGTATTTAGTACATTCTGCAAGATAAGGAATGGCAAGCATTTCTAGAAATCTTTATAATGCAAGCAAATTTGCAAAAATAAATTTTTCAGACTGTTTCAATGTATGCATTTTGTAATTTTTGCAAATACATAAAGAAACCTGGTGACCTTTTATTTCTTTATTGCATAGAAGAAATTCACCCCAATTCCTTTAAGAAAGACTTTATCATCTCATTGATTTTGGTGCTTCTGAATGTTTTTATATGAAGATGCAGATGAGAATTGTACTAATAGCTATATCAAGATGTTTATAGGATTAGATTGTAAGTGTAGTCCTGCAGTTTGTTTATTTCAACTGCTATCATCTTTTCTGTCTTCTTACAGAAGCACTTCCATTTAAACATTTTGGTAATCTCTTCTTTTGCTGAAACTCAGAATAGTAGCTGCCACGGCATCTCACCTCCAGCTATCGGAGTTCTTGTATGTTTTATTGTAATATAAGACACTGTACACCACAGGAAAACTTTTCCAGTTGTAGAAAACAACAGTTGTACAGTAAATGTGCTCCCTCTGACAGAATCCAGGAAAACACAACTATACCAGTCTACAAATTGTCTTTCCATTGCATAGAAAAACAAAAGACCAGATGGTTTTTTACATGATAGTACAATTTGCCACCACCACACCCCTAAGGAGTGGAGTTTCCATACCCTTAACATCTTAGACCACAGACTGTCATTAAGATTCATTTAGGCTATAAAATAATACAACAGTGAAATGAGAACTCTTTCATGTTGGAACATCTTTGATGATGAAAATTCATAGCAAAGAGCTCACGCCTTTCCATAGAGGGTAGAATTATTCTCCAAAATCTCGACAGCACCCCCTCCCACTTGGCATAGAGATGGAAGCTCTGTTATTGTTATTGCTATAATCATATTATTTATAGACTGTGTGTTTATAGATGAGGCTACTGTGTGTGTGTAGTTGCCTATTTCAGCTGGAAGTAGAAGGCACTGGGCACAATACTGGTCAATACATCTAGCAGGCTTGGAGGCATGACTGCTTGGAGGCATGACTGAACTACATGAGCGCACTGTCTCACCTGAACTTGATAAATGGAGAACTGAAGCATGGAGAATCCACAAAGGGCTAGGAGGGCAAAGCACACCTTTCAAATGCCACTCACTACATGTAGGTCCCTCAGAGTGGGACTGACACAGAGCATGGGTGCTTTGCACCCTCCCTTCTCTCCACAGCACTTCCTACCTCATCCATTCTGTGCACCCACCCATGAGCTTCCTTGCCTCTCCTTACTCAAGGTATTGCTAACTACATCCTTTAACTTCATTCTTTACAGCACAAGGGGCTCTCTGCCACAATGTCTTACAGTCCCAAACTTGTCTAAGCAATCCTGTCACACCACGGGTTTGATCCTCCTTGCGAAGCACATTCCTGCCATACTTGACTGCTCCTCAGCTGTTTCTGCTCCTCTTCACTCATTTCAAGAGCCAACAGAAGAGCTGGTTGAGACCTCCTGGGCTGATTAACATAGACACTACAAATATTCCAAGCTTAGGTACAAATTGGCATGGATGGGCCCCAGCTGAGGTCGGGGATAAACTGATCCTCTGGAGGTCTCTGCCACTGAAACAATTTCTTGTCAGCTGGAAAGACACTCTCAGTATCTTATTTCTCAAAAAGGTGCATATGTCACCAAGCAAGGGAAATCAGCCTGCCGCAGTGCATATTTCTACTGTTACCCCTTACAGGACTTCACAGACCTACAGCTTGTGTTATGTCGAATCAATATTTTCCTTGTGAACACAGAACAAATGCACTAAATCTTTAGTTATTTTTAAAATAAGCTTAATTTCATTTATTATACCAGTGCTTGTATCTTGCACTACTGAAGATTTCATAAAACAATTCACTAGATCAGAAAGTCAGCTGGGAGAGGAAAGAGTTTTATCTTACAGTGCTACTGACAAGGGGCTTAGGTCAGCAGCAAATATTTTGACTGAGTATCCTACTTCCCAACAAAGCTTTGAAGAATACCATTTAACTAAGGGATACTTTCCTGTGATATAGTAGGGTTGTATTCTACTTTCAGGGCTTAATCCATCAGTGCAGATTCTGAGACAATTTCTCAGGTGCTATGGACTAAATCTTGCTCTAAATACTGTTCAAGTAAATATGAAATAGTTCCACTGTTGTCATGGCTGGAAATCTAACAGTAGCGACAAGCACGGGGCAATTTTTCTTTTCCTTGGAATAAACATTAGAAAAAGTTATGGTAACTGTGGAATTAGATATTTCTAAATGCTCAGTGGGTATATGTGTGAAATACTCTTTTTTGTGGTCATCATGAAGAGACATTACTAAAGGCACACATGGCTGTGAATTTCCTAACTCCCATTAAGCTGTGAGGGAATTACCTAAGTTCTGTTGAAAATACAGACCTTGGTGGTATGCCACAGGTCTCAGCTCCAGCATTCATCCTGGATAAAGAGAAGGGAACAAAGAGGTCTGAGTTCAGAGGAGCTGAGTAAGAGCCAGGGGAAATGTACCTTACGTGTTTTGAAAGATGGCACGAGCAGAAATGGAGGGCATTGCTGCTTCCAGAGGCAGTCCATGCACCCCAGGCAGAAAGCAGTTCCTTGGCTCCTGCACACAGCCCTACCGCAGACAGACCTGAAAAGCCACAGTTTGACTTTTAATTTACATTAATTCCAACTTTCCAAAGGTCTTCTCTAGCCGACTACAGAGCTGAGCAATTTCCTTTTCTGATTCTTTTCTGCATGGTTGCCTGGATACTTGGCCTCCTTGAGGATCTCGCTGATTAAAGTGCAGGTGCAATTTGGTGATTTGAAGACCCTGATCTGTCATCTAGATACAGAAATCCTTAGCAAAAAAAGAGTTATTTGTCAAGTGCCTGCTTTAGAAAAGTTATTTAGAGACAGTTATCCACAAGAAAACTCAATGATTTACAGATTTTTCCCTTATATTTATAAATATAATAAAGGCAAAATGAAGTTCAGTAGTGTTAACTCACCATTTGTGTTATTGTGCAAAGCAGCACATTTTGGCACTATTTCTATAGTGTGTCTCTCTCTTGTTTAATGTGCAATTTGATGGCTGCTTCCAGAAGCAGGTACAAGCCTTTCCCAATGTGAGAACATCACAGGCTAATCAACATGCTGCGACCCTGTTTTTTCAGGGCTGTCACAAGTTCCACTTTTGAGATAACTCATGGAAAGAAGCAGCAATAAACACACCAAATTGTAGCACGGTAGGAGCGGTATTTGGTTCATTTCTTTCCAGATCATACAGAGTTCAGAAACAGCAAAATTTCCTTCTTGGTCAGTATTTGTTGCCCACTTTGCTCTTTTCTAGAATTACAACATGTATAGCAGTAAAAATGACTGGAATTGGAATCCGATAAATTAATAGACAGCATGACATTAATTTATCTATAGCCTGCAGGAACTTATCATCACATAAAAATAAATAACGTTTCCATGCAAATAAGACAAAACATGATAAACATGGGATTTAAAAGTTGGCAGGAAATAGTTTTCCACAAAATAAAAATTTTTCCTGCATGCCTGTGTGGGAGGGAAGTATTCAGAAAAGGAAATTCAAGACAATCTATGAAGATGAGACACTTTGCCAAAAAATTGATTGCAGGGTATATTTCTCAAGTTTATGTTTAATTGATATTTCTATATTGCATCTAGTAAATTTTTCTGATACAAATTTAGGCAAAATTATTAAATTATTAAGAAAATACTTGGTCTCCAGAAACTAAATGAAAAAACACTTAATAAGTACTTCCAGTCAATTTATTTACAGCTTGATGTGAAGAAGTTAAAATCTTGTAATCTGGCTAGTCATCTAAACAGTATGCTTTTGGGTGATTTTTATTTTCTTTGGAATAATGAGAACATTAAATCCATTGCCAGCAATGGTTAAAATTCTCTCAAGTCTTTAATTATATCTCCCTTATTTTTCCAATTATCCATGACTTTTTGAAATCCTTTGAATTTTGTTCCAGCACTCATTCAGCCATTTCTGAATTACAGCAAGGCAAATAATGGGTCCTTCCCATTTCAGTAAATTTTAAGGTATTTCTTTGCTCCCATGCAACTCAAAAATGCAGAATTGTTACAAATCAGAGCTTCCAAGACCATCAGCTTTCTATTCTTATTCTGCAATATTTAATGTATGTGCATGATTTTAGCACATTACTGAATAAAGATAGACTTGAGGTTATAGAAAAAGATTTTGTTCAACTAAGTTTTAATTTCTTTGTTAGGAACAATATTGTATGACTGTATTATTTGCATTTAGAAACTCAGTATCAGATTCAGTTTCTTGCTTATTAATTTCCAGTACTGTAACTTTTGTTTAATTTTATAGCTATGATCTTTCCCCCTCCAAATAAAAGTAATTATGCAACATATGAAGTTATGCTGAATGCCTAGCCTTGTTTCTGACACAAGCAGCCAGTGAACTGGAGAGAAGAAACAGTTGCCCTCCTTTTGCAAAATGTGCAGAGAGAATTCCTACCTCTTTTGGAAGAAGACATAGGTTTTACAGTTTTCCTGTCACAATGTCCTTTATCCCAACATAAGGGGCACCAATTCTTCTCCTCAGGTAGAGCAACAAGTAATGGGAATGAATAATGCCATAACAAGTCAAGACAAATAATAGAGGTCAGTTATTTGCTGGTTTCTTTGTTTGCCTTCAGATTATGTGTAATAATATCTTTTTCTAATGCTAGACACAATGATATGTTTACTTCTCTTAGTGATGATGACGTGGAAACGTGGATGCTGAAAGTCAGGCATCTAAATAAGCTTGATTCCATCTGGTTTAAACACATATACATCTTTTCTTTAAATACTGAACAGTCTTAACAAGTTGTACTGACAGACAGCAAAATATTGGGAAAATATAAGCTTTGTTGCCTTTTAGGAGAGAAGGCACAGCTCATCTTTTTTTTTTTTTTTATTCCAATTAACTGTACTGCTGATATTAATCTCAGAAGATGTTAAGCAAGAAGACAACACAGCCCTTAAAAGAAAATGAAAAAAGGAAATCAAGGACAACATATTGCAATCGGGCAAAACCTCCTATACATATGGAATAGTTCAATAGTTCTTCCCATTTATAGAACTTTAGAAGATTTTAACACAGGTTGCCTGATTTCACAACCCAGGGTACAACAAAGAGGTGGCGTGTGTGGAAATGAATAGTATAATGAAGTGAGAAAACAATCTCATTCTTACGGCACTGAGTGATTGGTCTTAGTCAATCTTCAGAAAACTAAATATAGAAAGGTTCAAAGAGGATTAAACCTGCAGTAACTGAGGGTGTCTAAAGAGGTTATGAAATGAACATAAAGTTTAATTAATTCAATCGATGAGGAACTGCTTAATAGCATAATTACTTGAATTTATTACAGATATTTCATAATATGTGCGAAATAACACTTTAACCCTGGAATTACTGAGTTGCATGATTCACTCCTTTCTACTGAATAGATTATTCACTTAATTGTTAACAATTTTTATTAGTAGTATTCCGTGGTTTTTTAAATGTGTGTGCTCTGATTCGCATCTCTCAAACACACCACACCTCCACATTTATGAAAAAAATGTTACAAATTATTTACTTTCTAGAAATGCATATAATATCTGGGTGATGCTGAGTGTGAGGATATTATTTCAACTCTAACTTGTGGTGAAGAATCCCTCTATACTTATACAAAAATGAGAATAACTTTGAGATGTATTACATCTTTTCCTGTGAGGTAGCACAATTCAATTACCATAGAAAACTAAAATAAAAATATTGTCTTAGCTCAACAGAAAAATACGTGGCACAACTGGGTTCCCATGAGCTATGTTTTACTGTAAATACAGAAACATACATGCAGCTATAAATCTCATGCACCACTCGGTTTCTGGTTGCTTTTAAATACTGAACATAGTAAATATTATAGACTTACAGACTCTTTAAGCTATAATATGCTACTTTTTCTTCCTCTTAAATGTGTCAGGAGATTTTCAAAGTTACTATTGCTACTTCATTTCTGCTTGTATCCTTGTTTCAGTATTATCTGCATGCCCCTGGTTCAGATCAGGTTCTCCCATTGCTGTTGAGGTTGTAAAAATACAAAAAGATATTTTTTTTCCCCTGAAGATCTAACATAACCTATAAATTAATCATGCCATCAGAAGGAAGCTTGTTGGACAGCATTTTATGAACTTAATGAAAGTTCGTTTTAGAAGTCTGTCCTGGGGTTTTTGCACACTTAAAATACTACTAGTTTTCCGTACAGTTTTTCTCTCTCAAATTAGATGCAGAGACTAAACTGGGAGCTTTGAAGATCTGAAGCTGAGCATTGGGTGATTGGAAGTATGCAGAGAGAAGCAGCTTTCTGAAGGATCAAGAGACTAAAAGAAATTAAAGAATACCTAGTGATGTGATCACTAGGATTTTACCCTGGCTATTTCAGCTGTATTAATCAATGAATCTATTCCCTGCTTTCAGAAAGCTTTGGGGGCAGATAAAAAAGGTATTTACCTAGTGGCACTTTCAAAAGCACCTAAATGCCTAGTACCTTTAAAAATGGATTTAAATAATTTGGTTGAAGAAACATGTACTTTCCACGGATTGAGTGGCAAGAGACGTTAACACATAGAGGTGCCTAAACTGGGCAGTAGCCTACATGTACCCTTACAAACAACTTTTAGGTAACACTGAGGATGGTTTTGCCTTCCTTTATTCAGAGAAGCTGTCCCTCTGATAATGGGTGTAGCTCTGTCCACAGATCTCAATCAAAGAGCTTCTGGTTTTTTTTGAATGAGACTGTCTCTATGTACTTTACTGACTACAAGCTCAAAAGCTGGATATTGACCTACATTTTTCGTTGATGATGTCAGTATTAGGTCAAACTATTATTTTAATGAAATCAGCATGGAACATCCAACAGTGTTTTGACCTTTCCATTGTGTCTTATGTCTGATGTTCAGAAATCTTCAACATCTTTCAAGCAGATGGGCAATGGATTTTTGTCATAGTAAATGAAGACACCAGGTGGCAATGGCACAGAATAAAGCTATTCAGATGCCTCAGTAGTTATTTTAATCCAGAAATAAGATAACAAAGTATTTATTTCAGTATTAGTTGCTATGCATTAAAAAAACCAAACTTTAAAAATGCAATGCATAATGACAATTGATGAAGTTGTTGCCAGATATGAATTTTAACATATCATGAATTGACCTACTAGTCTACCAGTGTGGATTTCCCACTGTTATTCATGAGCTTTGAATCAGGCCTTGCAAACTTCCTATCTGAGAAACTATAACTTTTCAAAACACAAGGAGAAGGGACTGAGCAATCCCAACCTACAAATGTGGTTTAACACATAAATACGTAAGTTGTGTGGATCAGATTTTTCAGCCACTTTAAGGTTCTTTTCTTCCTTCTTACGAAGGAGACATAATTCAGGTGAAAATGCTCAAAGGAGAACTCACTTTCATATGCTTCCTGCTCACAGAAGCCCAGGAACAGCAGCAGGAGAAATCTTTTACCCATTGGTGGTGCCAGATCCACCAAGACACTCAAAAATACACGCAGCAGGTGTAATGACAATTCCTCCCAGAGAAGTCCTCTGAATCAGGGAAGTGGTGGTACATCTCTGTCTCCTGTTTGGCACAGAGCTCTGGTGCAGCATAAACTCTGGCCAGCTAAATAATATTGCTTCTTATCATTAAACAAGGAAGATATGTTCCAACACAAAACCTATCACCTTCAGACTTAAAATATTCAAGAACTTCTGGAGGAAAAAAATCTCACTTATCTACTCCACACTTTAATAGCAACAGCTGATAAGTACTCACCTCCTATAAATAGTATAATTACCAAATAAGTCAAGGATGTTTAAAAATATCAGTAATAACCTCTTGAAAAAAATACTTCATATACTTAGTTTTTAAACCCAGTTCTTGATCCATTATCATCAAGTTTAATCAACTAATATTCGGATATGAGGAAATACTGAGGAGTCATAATTGCACAATGTTAATCAAGGACAGGAAGAGTGATGAGAAAATAAAATAAAGGGAGCAGAGTTTTTTTCAGATTTTTTTCCAGGCATTTGTGCATACTAATTTTCATTTGCCTATGTGACCTGACTAAGCATGTGATGTTTTCAAATTATGAGTCAACACCACCAAAGTGAATACATGAAACAATTGTTTAAAATAAATTGCTAAAATTGCTTTTGAATTACTTTTCCTTGAAAAAACTGGACAAACATAGTCTCTCTCAACTCAGGTTACATTAATTCTTTTTTATTGCCATCATATTTTAGATCAATGAATGTCTTTTTTTTTTCTGCAAGAAGAAATCAATTTGTATATTTAGGAGTTGGTAAAGTCTTCAGATTTAAAAAAAAAAAACAAACCAACAAACTCTCAAAGTTGTTTTTGTGTCCACTTTGACATATTTCTGTTATCCCACATGGATTCTGAGTCAAAAGAAGTTGAACTTTGGAGCCTTCTACTAAAACAGATCATCTGAGAAAATATGCTAGATGATGTCCTTGAAGCCTTGATCCAGAAAAGCTAGGATCAAGGAAGGCAGGCTATCTTGCTGGGTAAATGCTCCAAATATGACAGCAATTAGTCAACATTTCTTAAATAAATCCAAATCTTGAAAAAGTACAAGTCTCAAATATATTGATCTTCTGGAAAAATGAATATATGTCATAACAAAAGGAATTCCAATAATTCCAACTGTTAATATATTTTCCTTGTCTAATTCCAGCACCATTTTTCATATTTTTTAATATATATTTCACCATGGCTTCTTTGCAGGAACCATTCACGTCAGCTGTTTTTAAGTATTCTGTTTCACTGGCACTTACTCTTCCATCTAAGATCAACTGAGAATATGAGTAACTTAAAATATTGACATTGAACAAAACTATTAGGATATATTATCAACAATGTTCCTATAGTAAGTTTCAGTAATTTTCTTTAAAAGAATGTAAATAATCTATCTGAATATAAAATGGCACCTGATTGAAGTTTCCAAGTTCATAGGAAAATAAGTGCATTTCAGTTCAACGACAAAATATCAAGTCCGAGATGTACTTTCTAGTACATTACTTTCTAGTAATACAACTAAAACCACATTAGACCAAGCTTGAGATTCCTACTGCAGCCAATTGTAAATATAGTTAACTTTGAGCTTGTAAGTGTGTTCTGTGAGAAGTAGATTGACTGGACAGTCTCTGAGCTTTTAAATTTATGAATTCACCTTGGTTATAGTTAAATTCTGGTGTTTTATGTGACCTGGCTACCTAGATGACCAGATCAGAGACATACTAAGGATGTACCACGGCTTCCTGACAGCATGCTGACCCACGTTTCCCTCCAAGGGAAACCAAGTCAGCAATGAAGGTGATATGTGATTGAGTTTTATCCTGTCAGGGAGTTAAGACGGGGCTGCACACACTTCAGGATTTGAGAAGATTAGGCATATCTATTGACTGTTCTTGGATGGATGTTTTTACATGCTTAAAGCCAGGTGTTTAAATAGCTTGTTGATCTGGCAGCTGCAGATGATGATTTTCTGGAATTATTTTCCAGGTTTCTTGAACGACAACCAGTAGAGAAATATTTTTTCTGTCACTGATTTTTACAAGTCAAGGTTTTATTTTTCCTTTCCACAGCTATCTGCTCAACATTTTGCAAAAACAATGCCTAGTTTCTAAATATTCATACTTTATTCCATTCATTACTGACATTCCAAAATAAAACTCTGAAACAGAAGAGTACTGTTTCATGTTTTCCATTTCCAAGTTTCTGAGCAGTTCTGCAGCATATTCTTTTGTATATACAAAACTAGGCTATCAAAATATAATGCCAATTTAAGCCACAACCATTATTTATATTAGTAATGAAGGAGGAAAAACGTAGTGGTAAATTAATCTTTGTGCAGCAAAGAACTCCTTAAAATAGGTTTTCAGCATGCATAGTAATGAACTATTGCTATCTCTCCTCAACAGACATCTTTAAATAACTATGTCCAAAGTTGTTTAAAATCCTTTTCCTAGAATTTCAGTTTCAGTAATGCAAGGAAGACTGATTCTTCACTTATAACGCTGATCAACACAAGCCTCCTTTTTTATCTTCTGCTTAATATAGGGAACCCATGGACCAGCTATGACTTTTACATGCCTTCCCTTTGACCTTCCCACAGATAATCATAATAATGCTGGGCTGCTGAGAATCAATCAGTTTTCATAAAGGCAGCAGCCTTCAGATTAATCTCATATTATTAATTCTGCAAGTTAAAAAGACAAGCAGAAAGACAAGATGGCTTTCAGTGCTATTTACTTCCCTAAAAATATTTCCTCTGGATAATAAACAAACAAATTTCCAATCTGGTGAAGCTGTAAATTTGCAGCCTTCATGAAAATTAATTTAAATGGATGTGACTGTGAGGTTGGGATTGTAAAGATTAGGGAGACTCCTGTAGTTATAATTGCCTGTTCAGTTCATCTGCTGCTCTGTCACTCAAGAGTGGCACAGCTGCATTAACAACTCTAATCATAATCTAATTCTCAGATCAAATTCCCATCTTCAATATATCCTTTAATAAAGCTTCCATACCCCATCTTTTAGCCTTAATTATTGCTTCCTGTCTCCCCTGACAACCAAATTAAAAGGTACATGCAGCAGTTCTATAATAAAAAAATAGCACAGATACAACTACTGTACTGCAAATTCACACTAACCTTGTGAAGGTTGGATAGCTTGTGATAACTAGATTTTTTACCGATAGCGCAAGCACTAGAAGATAAGAAATACAATTTTATAATCATGTATTGATTTTTCTTTTTTTCCTGCTAATATGGAAAATTACCTGGACCAGTTTTTAGATTAGCAAAGTGAGAAAAGACAATTTTATGGGAAAACTGTCTAGATCCCAACATGTGGACTGTTTTACTTCTTAAAGCTGGAGCTCTTGACATGTCAGTTGTTGACAGTAGACATTGTACTAGTTAAAGTTAAATCCTTTGCACAAGAGCTGAGATGTCAAGTCAGCAAGATACTTAATCAGGCATCTACCTTTTGGCTTCTTAATATTCTCAAGTCAATAAAACTGCTAACATGTTTAAGGTTAGTAAATACCAAAGTACTTTTTGAACAGGACCCAAACATTCAGTGTCTTGTCCATGTAGTATTCTGTTTTGTCTGTTGTACTGTGCAAATGAGGATTTCAGTAGGAGAGTTAAACTGTTGTCTATACAAATGTAACAAGATAGCATGTCAACATTTCTGAGCCAGAAATATATTTCCATGAACTGTTAACAATGGACTAATACAATCATGGTTAAATTGGGAAAAGGATTAGAAAATTAAAATGATGGGACAAGTACGGGCAACAAAAGAGAAGACAGTTGTCAGCGTAGGTAAGGAAGAAAAAGACTAATCAATTATCAGAATATTTCAGCTAATTTAAGAAGGCTTTAAACAGAACAGCATACTATGGTGTTGAGATGATTTTAAAATGTAGCCATGGATTTCAAGGGCAGTAAACAAAGCCTGTCAGGAAATGGTTTCACAGATAAGAGAGGCCTGCAAGAATGCCAAAACTTTAAACATGGCAGATTTTAATTATCCTGATACCAGTATTGATTCGGATAAGAACTGTTTCAGGGCTAAGGAGACAAATATGTTTGAGAAAATAGCAAAGGATTTATTTTCCAAGCAATGTGCTGACCAGTTTTAGTGGCTTGGGGCTATCTTGCGAGTGAATGGATCTTGAATAAACTGGGACATGGGGGACAATTCAGTGTAGGCAATGATCTGAAAAAGAAAGTTCAGCGAAATGAAAGGGATTTACCATTTAAATGAATACAGTCTGAAGAACTCCGACCCAGAAAGGAATATGTTTAGTCACTCTCACTTAGAATATCTAAAAGTGAGAAATTAAAAATGTTGCATAACATTATAGGTCACTTCTGAAAATGTAGAGATTTCCCCTGTACCTAGATTTCTGTTGTCACATATCAAGCTTAAACAAGTGATCTGAGACACTCCAATATTTAAAATACTGGATCAAACATTTCTGCTGGTCTTGGAGACTCCCACCAGTTTTGCAACTGGTGAACTTTTTAACTTCCCATTGGTCACCAAAAGATATTCCTCTTTTTTCTTCTTTTTAATTTTTTGAGACTTGAAGCATGACAATACTGAAGTATACAATCCAGTTATGTTTTCCTTAAAGAAGAAAACATGTAAGACAGGTGTAGATACATTATTTTTTAGTCATCAAGCTGAAGTAAGGAGAAATATTTCAGTAACTCTAATTCCTCATTTTTTTGTATCTGGTGGTTTTATGATTACCCAGGTCTTGCCAGACCTGAAGCTATAGTGCTGTACCAGGGTCAGCATTTGCCAAAGCTCTGAAATGAACATTCTTAAAAGCATGAGTCTTCTCTTTCTATAACATTTATTTAATGGCGGTAATTACCATACAGCTTCTCCCATCCTTGTAATGTATTTATCTTTACAAGACTCTGAGGATGTAGGAAAGTGTTACTATTCCCATCTTTTGTTTTGAAAACAGAAACACAAAAGGTGTGATTCATCTCCACCGATGAAGTAGAAGCATAGTTTAAGAGAGGTGGATAAACACTCTTCATAGTCAATGGGGAGAGATAAGTTGCCTTCAGAGGGCAATCCCTATTATTATGAGATAGCTCTTGTGGTGAATCACACCTGGAGGAGTCTGAATTTCTGCACTGACTATAGAAGGGGACTTCAATAACTAGCCTAGACTAGACAGCCAGTTATCAGATGGCTGTAGGTAAGTTGAATACTACCCTAAAATCAGCAAGGGGATCCCATCCTAGTACACTAAAGATCCAAGAAGAAACAAAGGGATCACATCTCTGAGCATTTCAGTCCCTTAACTGGCAAGAGCTCTAGAGTCCTGGGCATGGGAAGACTTCCTTATTTCAGTGTCGGATCCAAAGCAAGCTGAACAATAAGGAGAAAGCGGTCCAGATCTGAGCAATAGCAACCAGTGTATCCCAGTCTGATCCCAATAGTAAGTGCTACAGTAGTTTGATCTCAGGAGTAAGAGCTACACTGCCCCTTTTCACAGCTTAGAAACCTAAATCAGGGTGGGATGTGGTGGGGGGAAGGGGCTTATAACTTTTCCTTAAAAACAAATCATGATCTTTTTGTCCTTAACGTGGTTCAGTTGGGACTCTATGTATTCATAAAAAGAAAAATGAAGCAGGATTAACTGAAGAAGACCAATGTCAGAACAGCAAAGGGACTTACTCTGGGCTCAGTATCAGATTTTACCCTTTGTCAATCAGAGCTGGAATTAAAAAAAAATTCCCTGAGAGATTGATATCCTAATGACAACATATTGGCTATTCTGACAGGAAAAGCTAAACTTCATTTTTCTTTTCTTAAAGAAATGCTTTGGCTTGGATAAATACTTAGAACTGAAACTTTCTTTGAAATCAGCTTTACATTTTGCTGAAACAGCATTTTTTGAAGAAAAATATGTGTCTGAATAACTCCTTAATAGCACTGTTCTATGAATTTGATATTAAAGCTACACTCATAACTACAGGGTAGTTTGGATGCTTCAAAAGTTTAGGGTAAAGCAGTATGGTTCAGTACCTAAAATGTAAAAGGCTTATCTGTGCTACCCACATTTCTTGTGTTAGCAAATTCAGAGTACAAATTCTGTGAGAAAAGTCTTTGATTGAAGTTTCTGATATTCTTTGTTCTGTTGGTTTTCTTTCTTTCCCCCCCCCCAACCCACCCCACCCCCCCAGTCTTTTTCTTTGGGAGGTGGGAATAGTACCAGAACAGATTTATTCATAAGTTTATAATGGTTTGGCTCTGTTATGTGAGAACTAAAAGATGTGGGTTTTTTTATCTTTTCACCTCTCCAACCTCACAATCTTTCTACATTATGAAAGCATGGAAGTACGCCTACAGTATTATTATAGCTATTAGGACACATGGACATCCTTCCTGGCTTCAGATCCTTCCTGATCTCTCTCAGCCCTCACTTACAATTGCAAAGGGAATGTGCCTGACTCAGCAGGTGATGTCACACCAGGTAGCATATGTTTTGAACGATTATAGAAATACAGTTGGTTACGGAAGCACTGTGTAAAACAGCAAATACAAATGATGAATGAATTTATATTGTATCAGTCACCCCCAAGGGTTATTGATCTAAGGAAAGAGCGGAAGCAATTTAGTCTCACATATTTAATTTTGACAAAATCATGCTACATATGTATCTACCCATAAAGGCATACAAATAAAGAAAACAATAGTATATTCTTTTTTCACTGTGTATGCTTTAAGACGACTTTGGAATGAATAATGAAAAGATACCTATATAGAGCTTTGGCACTATATTTTGAGCATATCCAGGTGAACACCTTTGTAGGCCTAGAGCATCTTACTGATAGAAACTCTCGGGTTCATGAGAGGCAGGTCCTGCTTGACTAACCTCATCTCCTTCTATGACCAGGTGACCCGCCTAGTGGATGAGGGAAAGACTGTGGATGTGGTCTATCTGGACTTCAGTAAGGCCTTTGACACCATCTCCCACAGCATTCTCCTAGAGAAGCTGGCGGCTCACGGCTTAGACAGGTGTACTCTTTGCTGGGTTAAAAACTGGCTGGACGGCCGGGCCCAGAGGGTTCTGGTGAATGGAGTTCAATCCAGTTGGCGGCCGGTCACGAGCGGTGTTCCCCAGGGCTCAGTTTTGGGGCCGGTCTTGTTCAATATCTTTATCAATGATCTGGACGAGGGGATCGAGTGCACCCTCAGTAAGTTTGCAGACGACACCAAGTTGGGCGGCAGTGTTGATCTGCTCGAGGGTAGGAAGGCTCTGCAGAGGGACCTGGACAGGCTGGATCGATGGGCCGAGGCCAACTGCATGAGATTCAACAAGGCCAAGTGCCGGGTCCTGCACTTTGGCCACAACAACCCCATGCAGCGCTACAGGCTTGGGGAAGAGTGGCTGGAAAGCTGCCTGGCGGAAAAGGACCTGGGGGTGTTGGTCGACAGCCGGCTGAACATGAGCCGACAGTGTG
>NW_008824941.1:4808767-4816534 GCF_000699105.1 Pygoscelis adeliae
GTGGTTAAACATTGGACCAGGCTGCCCAGGGAAGTGGTTGAGTCACCATCCCTGGAGGTATTTAAAAGACGTGTAGATGCGGCGCTTAGGGACATGGTTTAGTGGGCATGGTGGTGTTGGGTTGACGGTTGGACTCGATGATCTTAGAGGTCTCTTCCAACCTTAATGATTCTATGATTCTATGATTCTATTAGTACGCATATGTCGCACTCAGGCAAGCTATGGGGCAATTAAACAGCACTTCAGTCTACATTCAGTACAGTCTACATTCTTTGCCAGATCTAGTGCCCCCTCTGTGGCTTGAAGAGTTCATAGTGCAAAAGCTGCATATATATTCCTAAGCCTGTAACTCCTAGTTCTCATTTTGAACTTAATATTTCCTCATTACCAATGATCACTCTGAGCATCCTATAAATATTATCCTTCAGAAGGGAACAAGGGTTCAAAGATAAAGAATCTTGGGCAGTGGTTTAAGAAAATTAGTTATAGAACTTAAGCTTTTCCTTTACTGTTTACTCATTTTCTATCCATTTAGCAGCAACTATATATTTTTTTCTCGTTACCTTGCTTTTTTAAATATTTATGGTACCTATAAAGAGAAGCAGAGGCCAGAACCACAGATTAGAGCCAGGTTTGTTCTTTGCCTGCTGTCTTCTGGCTCTGTAAAACTCGTATTCCCTCTTGCACATTTGCCCAGTTTCAGATGGGCAGAGGGAAAGTATTCCTACAAAAATTACCTTATAGCTTAGATACTCTCCTGAGATGCTATAGGTTTCCCTGCTTTCCTCAGATTGAAAAGATCTAGGTGAAGTTCAGAACCCTCTAAAATATTGCCCAAATTTTCTAGCATTGGAGAACTGATTTATGTTTCTGAGTCAGAAAAAAGCCCTCCTTTTCTCAGCCATTCCTGTGTGTCCATGGATGTGGGTGCTTGATGAGCTCCTCTTGAGAAACCCCATTCACCTGGCCAAGCAGAGACATCCGCTGCAGGACCTGTGCTGGAGCCCAGGAAAGTTCACGTCCCTCCAGTGACTGGTCACAGTGGGATGGGGACCCCAGGCAAGCATCTCTCAGTACAAGGTCTGGCAGGCCGTCTGAGGTGGGTGCTGAAGTGCTGAGCCAGGGACTGTGCCTGAGCCCGTGTATTGAAGTAAGGCCAGGTGACTTCATCCACTTGATACCTTGACAAAAGAAACCCATTCTTTTTTAAAAAAATGAAAGAACCATTCATGGTGTGAAACCAAGTATTCAGGATCTGTAAGCTTTAAATCATCACACAAGTTAGTTTTAAATGACTCAAGTAGCAACAATACCACTATTCCACTTAGGAGAATATTCTGCAGCCATTCCCCAGCAGATTCCCATTGGAATTTTTCCTTGACATCAATATACATTTTATGCTTGCTTTATTTTGGCCTGTTATTTCTTGTTCTAGCCTATTGCCTTGTGCCAAAGGAAACTTCAGCTTCTTACTAAGTAAGAAATCTTACTTAGAATTCTCCAGTGTTTCCCTTGTGGTTATTTTTCTTTGTTTATTTTATTTTTAAAATATTTCATGCCTTCCTGTTTCATTTTTGAAGGTGATTGACAATGATTTTTTTTAGTTTTCAGATTCCTGAATATTCTGCTAGTCCCTTCTTGATCTTTCTACTTTTCATGCTCTCTTTGCAATGAGTTGTGTCCACAGGTGCATGAGCATATTTTTTATTCAATTACACTTTTTTCCTGTGAAGAAGTTGTTCTCCAAGCATGCACTGAATCCAAATGAAAAAACCTACTTGTTTTCAGGTACTATTATCATAGAACACATGTTTTTCATTGTACTAGGGTTTGTTTACAGTTCCCTAATACATGGAATCTCCTGATGTTAGATCAATAAAAAGATGTCTTCCCGCACCTGACTATTTCTGTTTTGATAATAGTAACTATATTTTATTTCTCTGCACTTGAAAAAGCAATGATTGTGTTACTGTTCTTATAGGTATATTCAATAGCTGCCTAGTAGTTTCATAAGCTTATACTAAAATATGATACTCTCTCTTCTTGAACTTAACAAAACCTTGTCCTATTTTTTCTGCCATTTTCAGTAAACCACCCACAGACTGCCTTGTTTCCCAGTGAATAAAAATGTGTGGTTCAATTACAGAAGCTGATGCTCTGAAGGTTAAATCACTTCACTGCATCTCTTGTACTCTATGTAAGGAAAGACTTTGATTAACCAAGTCTTTCACATTAACAGTGATGCTCTATGTTGAGTATAGCATCTTGGAATGAAAATGAGCATTTGGATTGCCCTGCTTAGTCTTTTTAGCATTATAATGTTAGGGTTTCATAGTTTTTTCACACACATTCATAACCACAATGATTACTTTTGAAAATAATCCCAAGGCTGCAGCCTTGAATCTTGGAGTTTACAAATGAGTGTTATGCTTAAAATGAATTCCATGCTGAGATGTGAAAGGTGGCATTTTCTTATAACAGTATTTACGATTTTCACTACTAGTTTGTGAATGTGAATGAATATTATCCTTTAAAATAATTCTTTTCAGAGATCTGTTTTCAATATTTTACATAGGTCTACAATTTATAGGTCTACAATCTTCAGCCTTATTGTAACAGCTTAATTCTTTTTTAATCCTTCTAAACAGCTTTTGATGTGTCTTTTATTTTATTTCATACTCATTCAGTGACTACACAGACAAAACCTATAATTGTAGATGTATATTTATACCTTACTGGGTCAATATTCCACAAGTATTTCATGCCATGTGTACATTTTTCACTCACTAGGTCTGCTAAAGAAGCAGATCTCCATCTATTCAGACTTGTATTTTTTGCATGGATGACCTCTAGCAGCAAGTCTCCAGAATACTCTTCTAGTCATCCTTGGCTTTCTATCTAACCTGTCTTCATCTATGTCAATTGTTTCTTATGTGGATATTAGTAACAGAAATCAAGCTCTCTTACACTGGCTTGAGCTTTGTCCCAGCACGTAGGAGATTGTAATGCAATCTTATTCAGTTTCTGAAAGTTGTTTCTGAAAACTGTGGTCTGCCTCACGTATCTGTCACTTCTTCCTCAGTGTTTCTTTTATATGTCTATTTTTTCATAGTCAGGCTATTTCTTTCTTTTGTCTTCTCTCCCTTATCAAGAGCAAAATACCTATTGTGTTTCTGTTTTTTCTACTTTATTGTGTTTCATGAGGTGTTTTTTCCTAATTAATGTATTGCTTACATTTTCCTTCTTCAATTCCTTGTTATATTTTTAGCTGTCATTAAGATGGCTTATGGTGAGACCCCCTAAAAAAATTGATTAACTAGCTTAGTCTCTTGATTTCTTTGAGCAGCAGAGCAGTCTTAATTTCTAAGGGGAATGCAATGTGGATGGTGGAACTTAGTGTCTCTGCCAGCCATTGAACCTTTGGAGAAAAAAATGCCCTCAGGACATCAGAGCTAAGCGAGGGTGTTTTTCTTGGAAAAATCCATGAGTCATTCAACAGCCCACAACAAAAGCAGGTCTACTACATACATGGAGACCACGCTGACTTTGGCTTTCCATGTAACTCAGAGGTAAGAACAGTTCCCACAGTTGCTGTGTCATCTTCCCACCCTTTTTTCCCCATGACTCCTGGCTGGCCACTAAAATATATTTGCAGGGCTTCACAGCATGAACTGGTGTAAAAGATTTTCCAAGCATTGAGGAAATTG
The DNA here is from genome assembly GCF_000699105.1 of Pygoscelis adeliae. Classification (NCBI taxonomy): domain Eukaryota; kingdom Metazoa; phylum Chordata; class Aves; order Sphenisciformes; family Spheniscidae; genus Pygoscelis; species Pygoscelis adeliae. The sequence continues at coordinate 4,812,475 of NW_008824941.1, forward strand.
CCTTTTTGTTGGCTTATCTCCCTTTCTTTCTGTTTCAAACGGGCCTTTGGTTTTTCTGTGGCACAGCCTGAGAAGGGAGTGCAGGACCTAGACTTGGAATTTCATAATTACATTCCTAGCATAAATCAGCCAAAGAAAACTGTGTTGTTGCTTTACAGAAAGTGCGGCGTAGGGCAAGACAAATGAAACTGAGTCTGAACAATAGATTCAACACAGCAGATTTACTATAAATCATGTGCAAAGGTTAAGGAATTTGGCTTGTTTTTTCCCCTTAGAAAAAAATGAGACTTTGAGATGAACAGAAAACAATTTTAAATCTATCAGAAGGATTGATAAAGCTGCTAACATCACTTCTTTATGAATCCTTATAAAGGATTCAAATAAAAACTGAGGGACACAATCTACTCATTTCAAAATTTTTCCTAAATAGTGTAAATACTTCCACAGCACGTAAAATAAAATGACCTGATAGAAAGATCATCAAAGTCTATTATATTCTTTTTCCCTGACTTCTGTGTACTTTGTATCATGTCCTTAGCTGCTGGGAAGGCAATATCTTTGAAGAGTAGCAGTAAATTATAAAGACATTTCTCACCCTCTTCTAAACATGCCATGTATTTACATTTCTCATTTTAAGATCATGTTGTACTCTTTCCTGTACCACTAGGACAAGAACATAAAAAATGGATTAAAAAATGGACTGCCGGCTCCTTGGATTTTGCATTCATTTAGGACCATTGCAAAATGACCTCAGCTCTGAATTAGCACATGATCTGGCAGATATCTGAATGCAAAGAATTACAGAATACTAAATACTTAGAGAAATCATAAAGTGGATTCTAGATTTTCAGATCATTTAATACTTCATCCCATAATCAGACTGACTGCAGAGGTGCTATTTGAATCACTAAAATGCTTTGTAACACACGGAAGAATAGTACAATTCAAGACAAGATCATGCTGATATTCAGATACCCTTTAACATCAGAAAAGAAAGACTTAATGGTACAAAAACAAACTTATATCTCATTTGCCTAATAAACAGAGGGGCACTGTGAACGTTGATAAGCTCCAAGCACGATCCTTCTTCCCACTATTTAAACATTCTCGTTCCAGATTTTTCTTTAAAACAAAAGTTCCTTTGTTTTTCTCCCTGTTCACTTTTTTTTTTTCCTTTTCAAGGAAAAACGGAAGAGCTAGCTATTCAAATGGCAATGGCCCAGGTTTCATGATAAGCTAGTGAATTCACATACAAATAAGACAAAAAGTATAGAAAATTCAGCCATTTCTATTCTCAAGCTTCTAATATATATATTACAAATAACAACAAGAAAAAATATCTTTGGGATAAAGAAAAATGCTTTAGCAGTATCCTTCTCTCGAAGCAGAATCTTTGAGTGTACAGCGTACACAACTGTATCGACATTGGAAGCACTAGTTGTATTATTTCATCAGTCAAGATGAAAGAGACCTAGAATTTCTCTTTATGGCATAAGTCATTGGCATTGCCATATGCAAAACTGGACTTGCAAAAGTGTGTTTGTTATTTATTTGCCTTAATCATTTCCACAATCTACAACTATGGTCCTACTGTATGGTTTGGTAAGATCCAGAGCTTTTCTTGCCAGCTTGCAGTGTAAGGAAGTACAGCTTGGAGAGGAATTAAAGGCCCATAACTTCAAACACTGCCAGATACCTGGCACCATTAGTCTTAAGAGGAAAATGTTCCTGAGAAGTAATGAAACCGCTTAGTAGCTAATGTCTTGGAGGAAACTGGGGCTCCTGATGGGCAGCTGAGCTGTCTGACCCGCCACGCAAGCTTTTTCTGAGCAAAGCCCTGTACCTTTGGCTGCAGGACTGGATGTCAGTGGCTATGTTCAGAGGAGGATGATCGGGAAGGGAACCAAAGTCCCCCACCCTGTCCATCTGTGACCATAGCTACTGCCCACAAGCTCACAGTCAAGAGCTCTGTAAACTTAGGAAAAGATGCTGTACCACTTTTGTTTATTTCTCTGGTATTTTGCATTTTTTTGAGGGGGTGTTTCTGTGTGTTATTTGTAAGCAGAGATTTTTTTGTAGATTGGGGAATATTTTTCTCCCTCCAGAGAAAATTAGACATAAGTGGCTTTAAGACAATACCGTTGACATTTATGGATATCCTGCAGCTCACAGAATATTACCCATAATGATTATAATGTCACTTGTGCAAACTTACTACCCATATGATTATGTTTTCAGTAGTGTAAATCAGTTTAGAAACTCATTGTGCACTTATATAAAGTCTAGTCCATATACAAGAAGCTGTAAACATTTTGTCTCAGTTGCATCAGAGCACAACAGCTTTGTTCCCTGGGATGCTCCTTTTCCTTAGGTCTTCAACATAGTACCGAACAAGTGAAAATCTTTTCAGTATGTGTTGCCTTGCCCTTTCCTGGCAGCTGGCAGATTTATACTTCACTAGCAGTCAACAGCATGTTATTGTTTCCAAGTAAAGGAAACGTCACTTCTCTTTGACACCGCAAGACACGACCTGCTGCTTTAATTAGCATTTTTGCAGACTACAATCTGAAATGACAGCAAATATTCAACAGGTACCCTTTCTCCATTTGAGTTGCAAATACAACTAAAAATCAGTTTACAAGCTATTTGAAAATTAACTAAACAATTTTGCCTGTATAATGTTGCAGAAATTTGTAAACTCCAATATGATCACTTTAACTTGCTCTCTGATTGGAAGCATAAAATTTAGTTTTCTGAAGTGTATAAATTAAATGGAACAAAAAAGCATAATTTTATGTTGATCCTGTTAAGATATAGCCAGAACCCAAAAATATTAATAACTTGGGGAATTCTAAACAGCTTGCAAAGTCATCTGGCATTTCACATTAACAAAGTTGCATTTGACATGGCCATGAGAGCTTGGATGATGTCAGTAGGACCTGCCATGTTATGATCTCTCTGCCCTCCTGAGGACATCATATATAACTGATTATTATATATCTCATCGTAACACAAATTTGGGAAGCTGTCAACCTCTTTGTGGGTGGTCTTCTGCTAAAATGCTCAGCTGAAATGGTCCACTTGCTGCCCTTAAACAGCCACCTGCATCCTTATTGAGCTTCAACTTCTCAGTTTATTATCTCAGACACTGTGAGAAGCTTCAGAGTGGTTTCACTGCTTTGCACCAGCAGAGATGGTAGAGTGGTTTATTCTGGCTTTTTGTGTTTGTTTTTAATTTAAGCTAAAGAGATAAACCTGGTTAGGATCCCTTACTTTATACAATAATCCAATTCTGCAATCTATTTCCCAATAAACAAATTATACAAGACCAGATGACAAAAAAAGTGTAACGATTTGATTTCATGCGGATGTAGCAATTAGTGGGTGAGCAACTAAGTAATTGCACCACCCTGAAGATGCTTTCCTTGCAGGCAGGAGGGGGCCATTTCCAATACCCATCAGCCTCTGTCTTCACTGTTATCTTTACTCATATTCTGCTGTGCAACATATGTTATGTTTTCCATTCTGGGGTGGGGCATGGTGTTGCAGCATGCTGCCAAGTTTCTACAACACAAAGAAAGGGATAAATTCTGGATTATCAGATATCATGTCCCACTGAGAGAGCTTCAATAAAAAATAGAAGTTATTTATAATTTTTCAAAGAAAGTTTTAGTATCTAGGCACCCTAGTGTCTTCTGAGCAAAGATGCTTTCAGTCCTCAAATGGAGGTTGCTTTTCTGTATAACTCTAAATATTTGCATAACTATAATTATTCAGAGCAATAGGTACCTCTAACTGTTCATTTTGCCCTCCCACTGGTATTTTGTTACAACTATTTACAAGTAGCCTCTGCTGAGATTCTTCATATCTTTCACATTTTTTGATGATTGGTTCTAATGTCCTCTTGTCCTTATGCTGACAGATCTCTCCTAAATACTAAAACTAAAATGCTTTTTATGATTAGAATCATATAATTGTTTAGGTTGGAAAAGATCTTTAAGATCACCAAGTCCAACCGTTAACCCAGCGCTGCCAAGTCCATCACTAAACCATGTCCCTA
>NW_008824941.1:4820326-4830553 GCF_000699105.1 Pygoscelis adeliae
CCGGGTGGATACCATTGCTCCTGGTCGAGCTGGCAGAGCTTCAGCACCCTTCCTGCGTGCCCTGCTGCACAAACTGCCGTGCCACACCCTTGCTGATGCGCTGCGCCCTGTTTGCCCGCCCTGTTGGTCACTAGCGCTCCCTTGAGGGCTTCTTTATATGTGTGGGGGGCTTGGCCGCCATTGCTCCTGGCCCCACCCAGTTCTGGTCAGCCGCTGTCATGCGAGCTGCGGGCTCCCCCTGAGGCTCCCCTGAGGCTCCCCCTGAGGTTCCCCCGGTTTGGGAAACCCCCCTGAGCTCCATGCTAGAGCGCTCTGCTGCCAATCGTGCTGGCACTGGAGCTGCTCGCCTCGGTGAGTGTCTGTAGAGACATCTACAAAGCTATATCCTCTAGTTGTATTCTTTCTGATTTTGTAAAATGCTGTCTGGAATTGAGAAAAAGCTGTTTTATAATCACCACAATGTTTTATGAGGTGAAAAACCTCCAGAATTCAACATCAAGACATGTTTACCTGCTTTTAACACATATGAACAGGTAACTGCTGTGTCTGTAATTCTCAATATGTCTTCCAACAAGGATGAGAATCATCTGCTTCTTAGCAGGTTTTTAGCTGCAAAATGATGTGGTAAAGTTTTTCCTGTGACATTTATTGACAAATGGATTTTGGCCTAAAACATCCCAAAAGCGCTTTTAAGAAGAAACAAAAAGCTAATATTACAAGTGTTCTGAATTTATTTGAACAATCAAGAATCCTTTTTAAAAAGTTACAACTTTTTTTGCTACTGATTCTAGGAGAGTTTGAGTCACTGAAATTTCCCTAGAAAATAATTAATTATTTGAGATTTATTATGTATTTTACTTTAAGGAGGTTGGTTCATTTCTTTTCACTTGGCACTAATTACACCTGTTGAGTAACATTATACATACCCCTTATCTCACAGACCTGGGGAATCCAAAATACATTTTAGAGGTATTTATTTGCAGACTCCTACTTTCTAGTTTCTGCAATGCCTCAGCCAGATCTTTACTGTAAACTAACATAGCTCCAATGAAGCTGTGTGTGCCTTTCTGTCAACTGGTGACCCAAACCGTGTTTATTTTAATGTGTTTTAAGCCAGCTCTTGGAGCAAGACTATAAATATTGCAAACCGAGCAAGCAGTACCACATTCTGCATAAACATACATACATACATACATACATACATACATAAAGTTCATGCATTAAACTTATATGCCTCCAAAAAGTCATTCTGAAGTCTCTTATCAGGCTTTCTGGATGTTTCCACTAACAAATTAGCACAGTGGCCGTTGCTGGCAGCCACTCTCCCCCAGAGCAAAGTGTCACCCTGTGTCACTGCCTGTGCAGCAGAGCACACTCAGCACTCCTCCAGTGAGCTGGATGATGAACTGCAAATGCCATTTCAGATAAGCATCCAAAAGTCCCAGATGCAGGGTTAGCCTGGGACACAGGTGACTGTGGGTAAAGGTGAGTGTCAGGGAGCTGCAAGGATATGGGGTCCCTCAGGAAAGGGAGCCGGGCAGGGGCCTAACTGACTGCAGCCCCATCCCACAGAACCCGAGTAAAACAGGCACAGAAGCACCCCCAGAACCTTGTTTAGAAACATATTCTCCTGCTACTCCTTCACTTACCAACACAGTCATGGCTAAGCATCTTGATAGGGTCCTACTTTTCATGCCTAAGAAACAGGCCATATAGAGAAGCTTGCCTGCTCTGTAAAAACCTTTAAGGGCCAGACCTGATAAAAGGAGGTGAGGAGACATTGCTGGTGTTGCTGCAAGGAAAATCACACTGATTTGGAGGTTCTGGCTCTGATTGGAGGTCCTTGGAAAGCAAATGGTCTGCCCATGGTAGCCATGTAAATGGATGTTCTGCCACTGTTCTATGCAGAAATACCCAAAAGGACAGAGAGCTGGATGTCTTCCTTACTGCTCAGATAATGAGTAGTTGGTCAAGCGCTATTAAAGCAGCAAAGGGTCTGAGAGTTTCAATGAACAACAGACTAATTATAAATGAGTGGCATAACATGGTCTCAAAAAAAGAGATAAAACAGCCTCAGAAACAGAAGACATAGGGTATAATTATTTTGCTCTATTCAGCAGCTGAAATATTGTACCTGATTTTGGGAAGAACATTTTAACAAAGTTGTAAATAAATTTTAGAAAATCCAGGATGAGGTGGGAAAAAAAAAAAAAAAAGATAGATTAAGAAAATATGACTTCAAATGCAAGAAACAAAGAATACAGGAAGAGAAAGGAGTTTTAAAATGCTTCCAAGAGAGAAACTGAAATTAAAATCTCTTGCCATGTGTACTATTTGTCTTAAAATTTTAGTGCATTCTGTTGATTCCCACCAGTAATAAGGAGTAGATAGTAATCATCAAATAAGAGGCATTTTGAATATGCTATTTTCATATTAAATTCCATAAAAGCTAGAACATTTCAGTAAGGTTTGATCTTTAACAAAGCTTGATTTTAGTCTTACATAATTTACATAGATTGCAGATTAAAATTATAAGCACCTTATTTTAAATTTTTCACTCTATTTTAAATCTGAATTGGCTATCGTTTCTTTTTCTTCCTCCTCTTCTTCTTATTCCTGGGTTTTGATGAGTTGTGAGGTTTTTCTGGCAAAATCAGCTCTGTTTAGAATTTATCAATTTGCCTGGAAAAGCAGGCTTGCTGCATTGACTATATAGAGAAAAATACCAGAATAAGCATTTTTAGAAAATGCTATAACTAAAATATTTTTAAATTGATTTTTCAACCTTTTAAATCAAAATTAAGGAAACCTTAGGTTAAAGGTTTCACAGAGAATCAATCACATTTGTAAAAAGCCAGCAATTTAAAACTTCTGTGTGATACAATGCCTGAGATTGTTTACTCTGCTGGTTTACTGATAAAGCCAGTAAAATAAATATTCAGGGTTGTTTTGGTTAGTTCCTAACATATGTGATCTTGCTAATCTGACCTGTATATTTTGGTTGCTTTTACTTTTTAAGACTTATTTGTGCCGCTATGTGCCTCATTTCTAAATATCTCATTTGAATTCTTTTACAGAAAAAGGAAGTTTTACTAAGTTACGTAATCTTAAAGTAAAATGCAGTTACCTAAATATAATATCTAGTGCCATGACCTCAGGTTCTGAGACATGCATTGAGGTCTGCTGCCTGTGCTACAGTACTTACAGAAGACCTGCTGCTGAAATCGTTCCTCTCTGAGGAGATGGAACAGCAGGAAAATCCTGAATGCAATTGCAGTCTTGGTTTGGAGCAGACCCAGCATGGAGGGAATCAGCTGAGGATTTAGCCACTGAAGTCTAACAAGCGCTCCTTGAAACTGTGTGAACTGACCATGTTATAGAATACAGCTTCAGAGAAGGCATCACTAATATACAAATATTACAGGTTTTTAGTGTTTTCTAGGACTTCATTTTAGCAAACAATTTAAGGAAATGTAAACAGAACAAGTTTTCAGCAACTCATTCTGAAGAATTTCTAAATCGTTCTCTAAATCTCCTAATAAGGTTCTCCAAGCAACTTCACCCTGAAGCAAGCACACAGCACACAAAAATTCAGCCGAGACTTTCAGTTTGGAAAACAATTGGAAACCAGTAACAATCAATGAAACAGTCTTAACTTCAGGCATTGCTACCAGTTCCCCTAAATTAACAAGAGGCATCACTTCTGACCTGCTCTCATATTAAAATTCAGAATACAAAATCCCCAGCAAACAGTTTCTGCATTCAGTGGAATAAACAGCAACTGAGAACAGCTATGAATTTCACAAGGAGAGGAGCAGAGCTGAGCTGGGGGTAGGTCTGGGAGGAACTGTTAATTCTATGATGAGAGCTAAAGCTCATTTTATTTACTGCACGGTGTACAGTACATTTGCACTCCTTCTGTTGACTAGTGTTTTAACCACAACGAATCCAAATGCTTTCCCTGTACCATGCTGCGAGACTCAAGCATGCTCTGTCACCTGAGAATCTCTTGTTTGCAGTTTCACTTTCTGGCAATTGTTAAAAGCGATTTGAAGATCACAGACCTTCAGCCAAAATAGATTTTTATAGTAGATGCTATGTTTCTTTCCTATTACATGCGGCTTCATGCTGAAGGCCATTGTTTATTGGTGAAAACAGCAGTCTTTTTGCTCCATTAGATAGCTGCTTTCTGAACTGTAATTTCACAACATACTTTTTTTTTTCCAGACAGGATCAGAGAAATTATTAAAATTACATAAATTATTTACAGTGAATAATTTATTTGATATATCTAGTTGTGATCATATAACATCTAGACTTAGTTCTTCAAAAGAATTTAGGTAATGAAGAGTAAGTAGCAGTAAATCATCTTACTACAGCACCTGGATGTCCTGCGCATGACCAGGACCCATTACAGCCAGCGGCACACACCCACATATTGTAGGAGGTGATTTCTGAATAAAAGAGCTTACATTATGTGTGAACAGGACAAGCAAAGTTCAAAAATATGGCTCTTCACTAAGGTCATGCTGAAATCCTTATGCAACAGGTTTTGATTCTACATATTGAGAAACCTAACCAGGTTTACATGATGTTTGGCCATAAATCTGAAATTGTCTGTTGTCTTCCTTAATCACATATTAAAGCCAACTAAAAAGGCAAGAAACTTGATAACAGTAGTAGAGAAATAAATAAAAATTTCATGAATTACAATGACAACATACGTTCTCATTTCTCAGCTGTCCATTCTGCACAGTGCTCTTTGCATTGGAGAAAATTGCATTAAAATGAAATAACTACTTGCTCCAGTAACAGAGTCCCTTGATATATTACTAAAAAAATACTATTACTTTTCTCCTAAGCAGGAGCAAGCATCAGAACATTATATGTGGTCTTCTTGTTGGCCAGGTATAATCTTAACATTGTATGTTTAGTCACTTGCAGAGGGAAGAAACATGTGAAACTCACTGATCTGTCAGTAGTTGCTTTCCATGTACCTATATCCTGTTCCCCAGAAGCACATTTATCTCCACAGTTCTTTTATTGTAAATAAACTACATTTTTTCCTTCCTATCCCAAAATATCAGTAGCCACCAAATAAAGACAAATCAGACTCTCCCTCAAGACTTAAAGTCTTTGAGCATCAAAGATAAAAAATTGCAACTTAAAATAGAATATTTTCACCTTGAAACACTTCTATTATAGTATTTTGCCCTATTAAGCGATCTTGGACTTTGAAGGGAGGATCTCTGATTGTGGCAAGTAGGGGACCAGAGGATTCTGCATGGGTACACAGCTCAAATGTATGAAAGCACTTTTTATAAGATGTGCGTTGTATCAAGAGCTGGGTCATCTATAGAAACACAGAGCCCTCCCAGATTATTGCGCAGCATGGGGTGCAGGAAAGGTGACAACAGTCAGGCTAGCAAAACCTAGGAAAAGTGTTTAGCAGACAAGTAAAATATCACCTATAAAGAGAATGAGCAGGTAGCACACAGGGTGCAGATTACCAGGAGTGTTGTTGGATTTCTGGATAAAAAGTCTTGAACAAGTATAAAATCAAGGGAAGAAATAAATCTATTACCAGATTAGGGACTGCAGCCCTAAACTGGATTGCAAACCTAAAAGCACAGTGAATATAAAGATATAGTGAGTGCATGAGCAGAAAAGTTGGGGAAAACTGCTCTGCCTAGACATGATTAGCCATGCTTATGGCTGGGAATGCCTCAGACACTTCTTGTCACTTCTTTCCCACCAGTCTCCACAACAGCGTGATAAAAAAAAGTACTCAAGGTTTGTTTTCACCTTTGGCACTTATCCTATTATTAGATATAGTCACCCTGATATCCCAGAGGGATATTCTGCAGCTTCCTGTGAAGGGCCCACACTCACCGTGGCATCCCTAAGGTAGAACACATTTATCACACATAGAAATTACTAGAAAATGTATCAACTTTTTCTCTGTTGAGTACTTGTAAATGGTTATTTTCTGAAGCTCATAACTCATCCAAATAGAGGATTCTCATGAAAAATCTCATAGTGATTTCCTGTGCCTTTTTGTAACCCCCTACTCCATGACTCCGGTGTTTCTCAGGAAAAAGGTTTTACCAATGTTAACCGGCAAACCACTGAGCACTTTTGCCGCCCACTCTCTGAAGTGACTGTACTATTTTTGCTAAAACTAAAAAGAAATTTTTCAGGCAAAACCTGAAGCAGACATCTAGCAATGAAGTCTTCAGAAAAAAAACATTAAAGTTTAATCATTATAAGCGACTAACTCAGGGCCTAATAATGGTAATTTTGGGCCTCCCTAATTGACATCTTTAATCTATAATAACTCCAGATAGAAAGAAGAAAAAAACAACAGAGCAGCTCTTAAGTGATCTTAAGAAGAAGAGGAGATAGAAAAAAACAGAACATTTTCACATTTCAATTAAAATACATTTTAATGACAGTTCCCCATCCCTTATCAACTGACTCCCCTGGTCTCAAAGTAAGAGTTTTTATTCACTGTTAACTTTAAAAAAAAAAAAAAAGAAAAAAAAAAGAAATATAGTAAGATACTATTATTCTTCTTCAGTATAACAATACAAAATTCCATAAATAAATTAAAATATTTGAATTCCGGGCACAAGAGAAGTCAGCAGAAAATGCAATGAAAGCTGCATTTTAATTTGTCCCTTCTGTGTCTAGGGAGAACTTTTCAAGGTCGTTTGCAATTAGAAGAGATTTGAACTCTTTTGTTGAGGGAGAGAAAAAAAGAAAAGGATTACCTCAGCAGCAGTTTGAAAAGACTGCCTAGTACATCTGGGTTGGAAGAAGGATGTATCTTGAACCATTACTCCACATTCACATCTGTGGATCTAGTTACCATTTAACTGACAAAGTTAAAATGGACTTGTCATTATAGCATGAGAAAAGACTTTTTCTGTTCTTCAGATGCTTTCAATCTGATCCTGAGGAAATCATTTAGGGGGAGCATCTAAATATGGTTTAGGCATCTCAACACCTTTGAGGGTAATAGGACCAGATACTGAAAGGTGCATGGATAAATAATGAAGCAGATAGGTGCTTGATAGGAGTTAAGGAAGAAAAGTAGTCCTGAAAAGTAGAAACCTCACAAGGTTCCTTTCAGCATTGTTGGATATCAACAGTTTATTATAAAATTTCATGCTACTAGCAAAAGGGAATAAAATAGCTAAATCGCACAGAGCTTTGGGAAACAAATACATTGCTACTCCTCGGCCTTCTTAAATGTATGTGTCTCTTCCAGTATTTGAAACAATGAATACATACAAGTGGAACAGATTATTAATTCCAATTGAAAATTATGCTTAAAGTTAGGTACATACTTAATTAACTGGAGCCTATGCTCGCCCAAACTACAGCAATTACTTAAGTCCCTGAATAGAAGCCCATTCCCAGCCCTGCCATGTGTTTCACAGAGCAGTGGGCAAAGCCCTGATCCTCAGGACTTTGCAAACATGCAGAGCCACAGCTACATCCGTAGAGCCAACAGAAGTCTGGCAGCAGCTCTGCTCACCCCATGCCACATGGTTTGGGTTGGCCCCTGGGGCAGAGCAGCCTCCTGCCTGTCCACACATCTCAGAGAAGGCAAGCTCCAAGAGGGTAAATAAAGGGAGGTTAGGATAAGCCTTTTGCATTAAGAATAAATACACATACATGCATATCATAGTAAGAAAAACACTGGAGAGGTACTCTATAATCCCTTGAGCTTTGTCTTTTCTCTCTTTTCAAAGGTGCTTTTTATAGGAGTGACATATTTTATAGGTGTTAAATATGGCGAGTCTGATTTGCGTAATGCTATTTATCACTATGTACAGATCCTTTGCAGAAAGTTAGAGAAACCCTGGAGATGTATGTTCTCAGCCACAGCAAGAATCTAAATGCTGTCCAGAAGTTCATTACATGAAGAAATATCTAATGGATTTTTAGCAAAGGTTCCAGTTTTTGTTACTGCCACTGTGGCATTCTCCTCAAAAGAAAAATAGAAAAGAGGAATATAGAGAAAATGCAGCAGCAATGAACATGTGAAGGGAGACACGTGAAGGATACAACATCAGGCCTTCCCGTGGAGACTGGAGACAGATGTGGGTGTTTAAACCACCTGGTCAGATTCCCATTGATCACTACTCAGTGTAGAGGAGATGAGGCTGCACACCAGGCTCCAAGGAGCCAGGGACACAAGGTCCTATCATTCACACTATGAATGACATGAGACCTGGCCTATCCCAAAAGAAGAGCATCCTGTTCCTCCTCTTTCTTGAGGACTCATTGCCTCAGCATCAGAGCCATAACATCAGTAGGCCAAGCCTCTCCTCAGAGAGAGGGATGATTTCTAGAGTATGAAGTCCAGATTACACAACAAATTAATTTAAAATTAGAGTGGGATGTAAGAGATTCTATTTTGAGAAGACTTTTTTTTCAGCTTTAATAAAACAAAGAAATAAAAATGTTTGGTTAGGTAACTAAAATCTGTAAAAAAAACAGATGTCAAATAGTGTTCTTCGTCTTACAGTGAGCATATTTTTCTGGGTAAATTATTCTTTTTTCTTTTTTTTTTCCCCCAAATAAAGACTGGAAAATCTTTTGGTTTAATATTATTAAAAGAATATTTTTGAAGTTGTCCTGGTTTCATCTGGGATAGAGTTAATTTCCTTCCTAGTAGCTGGTACAGTGCTGTGTTGTGGATTTAGGAGGAGAACAATGTTGATAACACACCGATGTTTTAGTTGTTGCTAGGTAGTGCTTACACTAGTCAAGGACTTTTCAGCTTCCCATGCTCTACCGACTGAGAAGATTGGAGGTGCACGAGAAGCTGGGAGGGGGCACAGCCAAACTGGCCAAAGGGACATTCCATATCATGTGACGTCATGCTCAGTACATAAACTGGGGGAAGCTGGCCGGGGGGGGCTGCTGCTCGGGAACTGGCTGGGCATCGGTTGGTGGGTGGTGAGCAATTGCATTATGCATCACTTGCTTTGTATATTCTTTTATTGTTATTATTACTACTACTATTATTATTTTATTTCAATTATTAAGCTGTTTTTATCTCAACCCATGAGTTTTCTCACTTTTACTCTTTCGATTCTCTCCCCCATCCCACCAGCGCGGGGGGAGAGTGAGCGAGCAGCTGTGTGGTGCGCAGTTGCTGGTTGAGGTTAAACTACAACACCAAGTTAGGTAACGATGTTATGTAAATGAAAATTCATGTATAATCCTAGGTGTCTCTTTGTTTTCTCTTAACCTGAATAACAAAGTTTACCTAGGGATATAGTACATCCTAATTTGTGCATGTTACCTTTTCTTGAGTTTCATTGAGATAAGCTTCCTGGAGCTGATTTTTCACATAATTCATTCTAAGACATGTAAGACCAATTAAAAAAAAAAAAAAAAAGAAAAAAAAGAAAAAAATTGAAAATTTCAGCTGTTCAGCACACCTGCTCAAAGAGGCCGCTAGAACTCTTCTTGGTGGAGAAATGCACTAGTTAGGATCAATTTTGTCAATTTGAAGTGTTGTGTTGCAAGGCATGGAATCTATATGGGGAATGCAAAATGTCACAGTAATAAGCAGAATAATAAATTCACTGAGTTAAATCAGAGTTTCATATTTCATTATGTATTTTCTTCTATTGTGAGACAGAGGAACAGAACTTCCTCAGCTGTCTTTTCCACACTGCATTTTTATCATAGTCGACCCATAGTAAGAGGATCTAATCCACATCTTTCAATGCAATAAGGCATATGGTCAGACGGTGGCTTATCCTGACATTCATTTCTTTATTTGGTTGTGATTTGTTAGTGATTTCCAAAAGAGACAGCAGAAACTGATAATTTTCTCATAATTACTATCTTACTAATTACCACGCTTACTCTCTAGAATACCTTCCCTTGTTGCTTTCAGCATAAAGATTAGCATTTTAACTGTACGTTTCATTTCAAGTTCAGACATGAAGATTTCATATCATGTACTTCAGGCAGAAAAATAAGGAAAACAGTAAAGCTCCAAAAATGAAGATGTTGAAAGTGAACATGAGAAATATTCTTTCAGTATCTGAACACACATGTGGCTGGGTATCTGCATAAGGTTTCATAGTCAGTCTGCCTAGGGATTTCTCCAGCAAGTTCCTACAAAGGTAAGGGTGTTTCCATAAAGGCTTGCCCAACGTGACCAAGTTTTACCCCACAAAAAATTCCATTTATGAG
>NW_008824941.1:4830598-4846158 GCF_000699105.1 Pygoscelis adeliae
AAGATCCTGTTCATATGCATAATTTCATACAAAGAGCCTTCAAGAGATCAGGGTCTGAGGGCAGCAGCTTGCAACTCCCTTAGGAAGTGAAAATAATGTAATATTAATTCATTGACTAGCAACAAGCATGTCACTTTTTCAAATAAGCAGGTCTAATAAATAAATCTGTGAACTTCTGAAACTATTTACTTTTTCTTTTTCCATCAACATTCTGAATGCTCATTTTTCTTTCAATGTCTGCTTAGCAAAATTTAAAAAACAAAGGATGGGAAATTAGATTTGATAAAAAATACAGAAAGCATCTGATGCAAAAAAAAAAAAATCATTACAGATTGTAACAAAAGAGAAGTTTGGTACTTTCCATCAAGTCCATTTTCAAGCACATTATAGATCTGGTCACTTCTAGTTGTATGTCTCAATCTTAGACAAATAAAAGAATTTTGTAAAGAAATGGCTTCTTAGTAGGCACAAGCTAACATATAACCAGACTCCAAAATTTTTACAGATATTTAGTCTATGCAATAGAAAAGCTTATGTTCTGTTAAAGGTTCTCTCAAGCAGCAATGTAACCCCATAAAACAAAAGTCAAATGCCATGCAACAAACATCCCTATTTTCCCTGTCACTTCCATCCATCACTTATGTTGCACCAAATAGAAATAGTCACTTTACTCTCTTTCTTCATCATTTAGCAATTAAGAAATGACAAAGGCTAAGGGGTAAAGTAATACAGTATGTTTATACAGAGTATATCACCAAATGTTTGATAATGCTGGTAAAAGGGAAAACACTCATTTTAAAATATATTTCTTAAGACTACTAAATTTCATTAATGAAATCACTGAAAAGTAATAGTTGATCAATGATGCAAGTATGGTCAAACCATACCAATTACTGCTTTTGTGTAAAGATGTTTTATATAAATATAGTAAAAAGTAACATATATGCATCATTTTGTGTGTTAAGAGAAATCACTGTGTGAAAGACCTAGCTATAAGCTTCTCAAAATAATTTTTGGCATTGAAACACAAGATTTCACAGTCAGTGATGAGTTTCTAAAGTTGCTGTGCCACATTTTGACATTTCAGTACAAAATTAGAAGTATCTTAATTTAAGATAATTTTTCTATTGAAAAATAATATACTATTGATGAATTTTTAAATAAACATTAGTCACAGGAAGTTCTACACAAAGCCAGACTTTTCTCATATATTAGGCTCAGAGCTAAGACAGTGGTTAAAATCTGGACCATAGAAGAGCCAGCAGGACCACATTGTCTTATCTCTAGTATGCACCTGAAGGCTTTCCAAGACTGTTCTGCTCTTTCTCTCTGGTGTATCCATTCAGCTAAAGCATCCACCTACAGCAATAAGTTTAAGAGATTTTCAGTCTCTCATGTGGGGTGCTGTGACTCCTGCTAGAGTAACATAGAAAAAAAAATATATAACATTTAAACAATCAGTGGCACTGTGATACTTACACCATGTCATCAAATTAAAGAAATTACTTTTCTTTGAGAGAGGCAATACAAGTAAATAGTTATACAACAGGAACACTTTGAATCAACCCACAGCTATTTAGATGTGCACCATTTAAATCCCTGCTTTCAAGTTCTATATCCTTCTCAGGCTTCTAAAAGACCATTTATTGAATCAATTAGCTGTGGAAAAACAAGTATCCTCTAAATAATGCAAAATACCAAATGCACGGTGAATAATTCTCTTCATAAGAAGCAAGATTGATTTTGCCTTTGATTATCCTTGCTACACAGAAATACTTTTTCCAATTAAGGTTAAAAAGTTAATGTTACACAGTCAACAACTTGACAAAATATCACATTAATCAGGAAGTATAAACTCATTGGAATTCCATGTATATGCTGAAGGAGCTATTTCTGGAATATCAGACAAGTACCGAGATACAGAGGCATGTTCTGGAGCACTGATTAGCAAGGCCTTTTAAACAGTAACATGTTGATTGTACCAATAAGATATCTTTAAACAAGGTACTAAAACATTCAGTCTCTCACCTCTTTTTTCAGGAACAATTAGGAGCCTAAACAGTTGAAATTATTTCTAGAAAAATATTACATTCTATAAAATATTTTCTTTAAAGGTAGCTGAATGTATCTATTGTAACAATACTACCGCAATCAGCTCTTAACTATAGGTATACTTCCTTTCTTGGCACCCAGTGTCACAGGGACCTTGCTGTGCTAGCTGCTGGGAGTATTGTCACCACTTTGTCCATAACATAGAGGTGAAGTTAATAAACCTAGCTGGACCCTGCTGTGACTGGATCTGGTTTACCCTGGGCTCTTAGCTTGGCTACAATGAGTACAGGAGCTCACAGCAGCTCCCCTTTCCTGGAAGGGCTCAGAAACAGGTAGCAAGTGGGCAAATAAGAAGGAGAAAGAGGGAGGAAGGGATGGCATCTGTCCTTAGGGCTTCTTCACATGTATCCTTGGCTTGGTGACCAGTCCCCACTGGAGCTGTTGGTGCTCTATACCTCTAAAAACCAGACCACAGATGGCTTAAAGTACTTGTAAATGCTTATAATTGGAATGGTCCCATAGTTGCGGTTCCTATGTTCCAGACTGGGGCCAAGATTCAGTTTTCTAGACAACAGAACTGTAAAACAGATGAGCTATTACACAAGCAACCTGCCAAGAAAATTCACTTCATTTGAGATCCAGTTGTTGGTTCCCATCAAAGTGATGGACACTTTCAAAAGACTATGATAACTTCAGGGTGTTACGTCTTCTTTGCATTCCCACACATCAAACTCAAAATAAGATGTTGGAGTAATGTTTGAATAACATGTTGTCAAGTCTATAGGATTATGATAGCATAATGATGAGTGAGACATAAAAATATGTACAGACAGATAATGTTGACTATAATGAAGGAGGGTATCAAAAATGAATATTAAAAAAGGACAGTTTCATAAAAATGAAACAATTGCTTGATAATTTTGTTAATGGACAGGGAATAGCTCTTTGCTGTTGGTTTTATACTGATAACAGTGAAGCAAATGAAAGAAGTAATAGAGAATAAAATAATGATAAAACTTGTTTTTCAGGTAAAGCAATAACTCAGAACACTATTAAGAATATGGTTGTTATTATTTTTCTAATTTTTCTACCCTGCACAATGGATACATGTTCTCCCACTGTAAAACCAGTCATAAAAAGATATAATGAAAAGAAAAATTATGGTCCTTAATTTCACTTTGAAAATCTTTTTTCTTTATCCCAGAGCGTAGCTACACAAGGACAACTCATAATTTGGCCTCTGGCAGTGAGATACTCAAAAGGAATAAATAGGAGCATCTAGTGTTGCCTGCAGTAGTAATAGCCTTGCTAAGAATTCCTCTGGGAAAGACAGTGATGAGATCACAACTTCATTTGTGACAGTGAGACAGTATTTGAAGTGCTATCTACACGCCTGTCACTGTTATTGCGGATTTCAGCATACATTGCATTCCCATATCAGCTCCTCGAAGTATTGAACTGAACTCTGCTCACTTCTACGTAAGCAGTCCTTTTAATATCAATGGGATTGTACAGGATTAACTAAAATAATTTGGTTAGTACACCAAAGATGAAAAGAACCATTTTGTATTGTATTAATCAGGACCCTGCCTGATATGAATTTTAACTTCCAAAAAAAAATTATAGCATGGGATGGAAAGACTCTTAATTCTGAGGAAATTGTCTGTGGAGAATTCAGAACAGCTATTCACAGGCTGAAGAATAAAGCCATTAGGCAAGGAAAGGAGGAGGCGGGTGAGGCGGGGCGAGGTGGGGCAAGGAAAGGAGTAAAGGAAAAGGGAACAAAACCTGCAAACCTCTTCGAAGGAAGTAGTGGAACAATTTGAAAAAGCTGATCTAATTCATCCAGAAGAAGGGAAGGGAAAAACACACATACAAACCATGATGAAATTTTCTCATGAAAGAAATCTTAACAATTTGAACAACTGTTGTGTGGATCACATCACCATTAAAGAACAGTTTTAAGATAGATAATTTAAAATGCCATCAAGAACATGCTTGAAGAATAACAATTGCTCTTTATTTTCTCATCTCTGCACTGACATTTTTACAGTAAACATTTCTGAAAGCAAGAAATGGGGCTTCCATGTTTTCGTGGTGTTGAGAAAGCCATAACAGTAGGGACAGAGTGCGTTAATTCATTTCTAGTAACTTCAGAAAGTCTACTGGGTACAATTGCAGAATGTGGGGCAGGGAGTAACTTCCTTTATACCTAGCTAGGCACTTATTAAGGCACAATTCATCCCAAATATTTGACACATCAACTTTAGTAAACTGAATGCTGCAGCGTATTTCTCTGTGTCCCTTTCCTTAGCTGTAGAAGGAGCCTGGAGTGACCAGCTCAGAATAGACCTTTATAGTTAGCTGAATCCCATGGGAAGTCTCTTGGAGAAGGACTGGATATCTGTGGATTCCTTTATGAAATAACCAGATTTTCCAGAGTGTTTCTTGAGATACCATCTTCCACTTTCAAACAAGAAATAATACGATTAGCCTGATAGTACTACTAGATTCAGTAGTACCACCCTTCTTCGAGTCAACCTGTTGTTCTGGTCAACATTGTCTTTTATACAACAGACATCAGAAGTGGAACCCAGAGAGACAGCTGGACAGACACTGCACTTAGGGGTGTGGATGATATGAGTTCTTTGAATATGCAGATAACATTAAATTCTGCAAAGAACTAAAAGTTAAATAATATAATCCCAGTTGCAGAGTAAATACATGTTATTAAAACAAAAATGCCAGTATGATCATGGACAATCTCCATGTTCCAAAGAGAAGTCATGCGAAATTCTGCTATCATTCATGGTCTGCTTCAAGTTCTGGGGTGAACATGTGAAGATCCATCCTTTCCTCACACACTCACCATGCTTTGAACCTAAGAAATCTGGAGGACTTTTTTTTGCAATGAAAGACCAACCCAGCACCACTGTAGTTTCTTGTGCACACTGCTAAGGTTACAATGATAAGTTCTCTGTTTTATCTACTGTTTATGTAATGGAAACAAGGATAGGCAAGAGACATACATTTCTAAACAGTCACATGACAAATTAACAATTATTACAAAACAAGATAAGCTTATATGATGATTAATACTAATATCAAGCTTTTAGAAGTTGTTTTTCTCTCTGTTAACGCAAGATAAGGAATAGAAGGCAAGCGTAGGATCTCAGGAAAGATGCTTCCTAACTATACTGATTTTATTCCTAAACTATGTAAATGATTTGATTTTATGTACTCCTTGAATTAATTCTGCATGCAGTTATGGTTTCTCTGTCTCAGGATGTGGTAAAACTGGAAAAGGTAGAGAGAAGGAAGGCAAGGACAGTCAGAGGCATAAGGTGACAGCTCTGATGAAGCAGAGGAGGATTCTTCAAGCTGGAGAAGCTTTATAAAACCGGAAGTGTCATGGAGAAAGCAAATAGGGAAGAATAGTATTGTCTCTCCCAAGGCAATAAACAGGATACATCAAGCCAACTAGAAAGTGATAGGTTGAGACTAAACTGAAGAGAGTTTAGCTGAGCTATGAAATTACTTGTTACCAGTTGTTGAATATGAGTATTAAAAAGTGAGTGCAAAATCTACAATAGTGTCCACTGGGGGTTATTAAATAGAAAGGCTGCACCCTGATGTTCCTGAATCACAACTGTTGGGAGCTAGGAGAACACCTGGAAAAGAACTTGGTTTTGTCATCCGCTTCAGAACTTCTCCCCAAGCATCTGGCAAAATACTGGGCTAAAATGTCCTTGGCTAAATGTCATGCAGCAACATCTTACAAGGTATGTAAGAATTTTTTTCCTAAATATGTTGGGTAAATAACTCAGTATACTTGATGTAAACAATACATGTACAATGAAATGAGAAAGCTTCAAAAACACTTACTGATTTGGTTAATATTTATAATGGTATTTGATGTTATGGTATCCTAATACTTAGCTTGAGATTTCAAACTAACCCATACATTCACTATTTAATCTAACTGATCCTTTTTAATTTCATTAGCAGGAAATGCTTTCTTTTTTTTAATGTACACTGTTAATATTTATTTGCTCTTATGATGTCCAAACCCTCTGTATAGAAAATAACAAAACAGCTAGCTAGCTGTCTCAAAAGAATAACTGTGTTTGCATGCCTGTTATTATAGAAAGCTTTGGCATGATTATATTTCTCTTTTTAAAAGCTTTCTTCATATTTTACATTACAAGGCAGGTTCTAATCTATGCATTAATGACCAAACCCAGATTAGCAAACTCATTACTAGTCTTGGATGGGTTTTATGGAAGTCTGAGATGTCAAAATAAATCAAATGAACCAAATATATATTTATACTGTACCCTTTTGTCTGGTACTGGCATTAATAATCATGCTGTCGTTAGTCTGTACTCATCAGGAGGTAAGACATGATTGTTTCTGTCATGCAATGTTTGAAAATGGGTTGATGCAGACCATGCATGATGCATGGTTCATTGCTCTCTGCAGGGTAAACTGGCACTCAATACCACTGTGACTTCTTGTACCCAGCTATGTCTGGGGACTTCTGCACTACACTGCAGTGTGTAGTGTAGACAGATCCAGAACAACTTGCCTGTGTCTTTCATAGTAAGTAAATATTAGAGCCAGAAGCAGAACACAAGCAGCCCTGGCTCCCAGCTACTACTAGATCACAGTTCTGAAGGGATTAAACAGTGTGTGTTAACACATTTCAGCTCAGCTGCTTCACTTTGAATGCTTAGATTTTTCATTAAAAAAAAAATCTAATCCTGGAGTTTCTCATGTATTCATTTAGATTTGTAAATAGTGAAGAAAATGTAAAAGCTGTACATTCCCCGCTTAGCTGCAACTGACAGCTGCAAGAAGGACAAACCATGCAGGAAGAAGGAAAAAAAAAGAAAAGCTTAGAACAATAGTTGAAGCAATTATGTCTTCCAATAACCTCCTTAACCACTACCACACCTGCTTTCCATCTATCCTTATTAACAAGTCTAATGCAAGAGATTAAAAACTAGAGACTTTCAGAATTCAAATACTCATTACCAGCTGTTATGTGCAGATGTCAAAAATTAGGAGTTTCAGGTGGGTTACCTGAACCACAAACAACCTGTAAAATCCTGGGTCAGGTATTTTATCTCCTCATATAAAACTCATTGAAGAGAAGGCCTGTCTGTTTGGAACAAAAATGTCATTTTGACAACATGCGGTGTCACTACCATGGACAAAGGGAGGAAAGGGACACTAGAAAAAAGAGTTGGACTCAGCAGCAAAATGTATGTCTTCATGATATATATGAACTTTCTTTTTCAAAGGTTTCCACTCCTACCCCATCCCAAGTAGAGCCATTATCTTGTGGCCCATGCTGTGCACTTTCAAATTAGCAAACAGGTGTTAAATCTGGTATTTGACAGCTATAGCAATGACATGCATTGTCTTCACAGCTGTGGTAACTGGCAGCCATTGTTACCATAAGAAGTGCTGGCAATTGAAAGAATAATTTGCATTATTTTGCAACTGCATAGAAATTACTATTGTGCAGCCACTGCAGCCATCAGTCAGCTCTCTGGGCAGAGTATTCAGTATCTTTTGTATCAGTGGAGACAGTAGTCCATTTATCTTGCAAACTGGCATATAGCATCAACTTGTTACTTAGTGGATTAGGTAAATGTGTGAACATAATCTCTGCAGCTTCATGAGTTATGAGATCTTCAGGCTATTGTATTTAACGGTGGAATGAGGCTGGAATATCCACCGTGACCTTTCTTTCCAACCTTGAAAGAGAATGGTCTCCTGATTACTGCTTTTCAGTATAAGGCTCAAAGCTGAATTTTCACTTGAAATCGAGAATTTCCAAATCAGCATCCTGAGACTTAGACGCTGAAGCTCAGATCCACATCCAAACATAAAGGGGTTGTAACGCCAATGTTGAGACAAACTTTTCCTATTTATAGGCACAGATTTACCGCTGGGGGCAAGGATTAGGAAATTGCTTTCTGATTCATTTTTTCATTAGTGGCTTGCTGAACATTACAAAAGGTTACTTTTGGACCACAATATCAGCTCCCTTCTTTCAGAGAGCTCTCACAACACTTTCATGCACATTTGGTGCCCTAGACTTCAATTCCAGGCCAAAATCAAAAGATTTTGCTTCCAAAACCAAAGTATTGGAAACCAATACTACCAAAAGTATTGAAGGTGTTTCTGCTCCATTGTCCTGGAAAGACAAATATTGGTTTTTAATATTGCTTTGTCAAATCTACAGGACCACAGAAGATGTTTTTCAACCTTTTTTAAAAATTTTTACTAATATGGCAGACTAAAGAGTAAATTTCTCATGATCTGTTAAGAAATTAACCATCAGAAAGTGTTACAAATAGAGCTATAATTAAAAACTAAGTGTTTAAAAAAGGAATTTGTAAATCAATCTGTTTGCTTAACTTTATGTTTAAATATATCCTAATAAGCAAGGTATCTCCACAGCGAATCTACCATAAATCACTTCCTGGAATTATTTATATTTTTGGAATACATAGCCCCAATCCATAAATATTATGTTTAGATTGATTTATTTTAGTATTTATACACAGCCTGTTCTTCAAGCTTCTGGGCTTTTAATTAATCTGGATTTGGGGCATAATTTCTTTATGCCTTGATTAATACCAAGCAGGTTTTATTTAATTAAAGGGACAGACTGGTGAGAGACATTTTAATCAAAAATTTCATATGCATACAGTACATCTGTATTTTTTAATACAAGCTCAGGCACATTAAAACAAGATTTATTTTTTTCTCAGCTGTTTTCCTTTTTGAATTATGGCATATTTCTGGTTCATGTGGGGAGTTACCTTCATGCACTCATTCCATCCCCTACATCCTCTCTCCTCGGAACAGCAGAGTGAGAAAATAAGATAAAGTGACAGGAACAAACAGAAAAAACAAAGATAAAAGTAAAATAATCACATGCTGAGAAGCAACTTGTTTAGATATCCCTGAATTTTCTAAAGCAAAAAAAAAGTATATAAAAGCCATTTCTTGAGGAGCAAAGTAAGTCCAGGAAAATACAGGTAATTCCTTTGGTTCTCAGGAAAGAATTGGAAAACAAGAAACTTTCAAGAAAGAGTATCACATGGTCATATCTTTGTTATCTTCTAATCCATGCTGTTAAGACGTTAATTTTAAAACAATATGCATTAGTTTTTGTATGGAAAATAATTGTTTGGCACAGTGATAAACATTTGGCTAAAGTTTTGCATCTGTCTACATTGCGTGTATATATGGTCATCAGCACAATATATTTTAGCAGCTTTAGATTTTTCAGCATATTTATTTACCAGTCAACTATCTCTATCCATGTTTAAGGTTTTAAGTATCTGTAATTGGACAAAACAATATTTTTTAAAATAGAAAGCATAGTCTTCACAGCTCATAGCACAGATACAGTCCTTTCATTTTTTACAGAGCTGGAATCACAATTAAGAATCATCAACACTGTGGTTAGAGTGACACTACAGTATTTTGGGAAGGATAAGATCGATTCAAATGAATAGCGAGTAAGATCTGTGAAAAATGGAAGTCTGAAACAAACTAGTATAGACAACCTATATCATTCACAAGGAATTTCTCTAAAATCAAAGGCTACTTTTGTAATACTTAGTCTTGTCTTTGCCTCATTTTTAAGCTTTTTAAAAAAAATATTTTGTGCAACTAGATAAGTATATGTATATACAGGTTCAATATATAAATTTATTATGGTTCCATAAATGGATTTAGCTGACTATGAAAGAGGAAGGGTGAATGTCCACCCTATTGTGGAGAGAGGATGATGATCAGGTGCAGCCCCTCTAAGCGAGGAGGAGACTGTGTTTGTCCAACAAGCAATCAGGAATGCTCAGAGGAGCTTCAAGAGCAAGCTGCTTGATAAAGCAAACACTGTGAAGGAGAATCACTGCACCTGATTTAGGTGTTTGTAATGCAGTCATGCAAAGCTGAGATTACCCTAGGTTTGGGGTGTTTGGGGTGACCCAAGTAATTCACTTTTTCTACCTATTTTAGTTTGAGGAAAAATCTACTGTCAACACCATTAGTTAGAACTGCACTGACAAGAAAGAGAGCAGACAGTGGTGGCTACTCAAAAGTTTATGTCTTCATTACAGATGTCAACATTTTGTCAGAGTAATCCTCTCTGGAAAAATATTGTCCATGTCTGCTGGCCTGCAGCCTATCTGGGACTGGGAGATACCTGAGAGGAGTATGAACTTGTTGGCAACCAGGAGATGACCCAGCATGAAACCCCCCTTCAGAGGTGACAGGAAACCTTGAGGAGAGATGTTGGGCATTGGGCAATGCAGGAAGATACTGAGACATAATCATGGGGAACATTTTTCTCTCCTTCCCCTACTTTTACCTTTCTGGCTTTCTGAATTTATGCTGTTATATTCTAGTTTAACATTTCACATTTTAATAAAATCTAGGTTTAGCAGTTTGTCATCTTTTGAGGTGTTTTTTTTAAAGACCAGAAGAGCAGCTTCTTTCAAAGAACGGCTATTAAATCTTCTACTGAAAGATGCTGTTATAATTATTGGAAGCTTTGATTAAGCAGTTTTCCCCCAGAGGATAAGGTTTAACTTTTCCAAACTCAGTCAGACACAAAAGCTGAGAGTTTATGATGGTTTATTTGCAAACCAATTTATATCTTAGTTAATACCTAACTTCAGTTTTTGAACTTTTCAGAAACTTTTTTTCCCCCTGAACTCTCTGTTTTTGGAGCAGAAAATTACCTCAGAGGAGGATCCTTTAAATCTAGACATGATATCTACACCTAAATTATGCATCCTATATTTCCTTTATAAACAAAAAAATGAAACAAGCCAGACAACTCTTTTTTCTGAAAGTGCTACCTTGGTGTTCCTCTATAAAGAAAGACTATAAAAACTAGCTAAGATTTTTACATCCAACTTCTTGAGATTAATGCAAGTTTTGATGAAGCCCATCAGATGACTACAAATGGAAGAAGAGAAACTCATGTCCAAAAATCAAGCTGATCCAAGACTAATTTGTGTTGTTGCCTTGCCAGTATACGTTTATAGATAATTTGGTCATAGAAGCAGGTAACTATTGGTATATAACAGATAGCGGGTAACAAGTAACATTATTAGGAGCAGGTAACTGTCACATATTTACAATATTGAACAGAACAGCATTTCTCTAAATAAAAACCAAGACTTCAAAAATAAATACCTAGCAAGACATATGAATTCTGAAATCTGTACTTATTTGCCCCAGGTGTCACCTGTCTCCAAAATAGACATTCTAGACCAAGCATATGTTTAAGAATATCAGTTTCCGGAAACATGGGAAAAAATTCTGTAAGTGACAGTACATGAACAATAAACTTTCTCTAAAAGCCTTGGAGTTGAATTTAAAAAAAATTAATAAAAGCCACAAGGTTTTTTTGTTTGTTTTTGTTTGTTTGTTCTGTAAAGGAAATACCTCCATAGTGCATGATTACAAGAAGTAAAAGGTGACCAGAGGTATCCAACCTGCAGCCTGGGCATTCTTGGAAGTTGTCAGCACACTTCTAAGAGGTCCACAGAAGTTGACTGAGAAAAGCAGTTCACAATACTTGATATTTCAAACAGAAAAAAAAAAAAAAAAAAGGAAAACTGCTGACCTGGGTACAAAAGGTAACAAATAATACCATCTACAAACTAACATTCCTCTTTTTTAATAACCATCAACCATCATTAGTTAAATTAAAAATAAATGCAGGATTAACATATCAAGCATCATAACATCATTCAAACACAGTTCACAGGGGGCCTTTAGATGAGATAAATTAGACCAGTGGTTAAAAGATGAGAATTAGCAATGATTTTCACTCTTTGTTGACTTTGGATGGCTGAGGTGAGATGTAGGAAGTTTTGTCTGCCTTCACAAATCTCTTCAGTGGTCACCACGTTTTTCAGTGTGATGTTCTTAAGCAATATTTGTGCCAAGACTTTTGTGTGTTCAAGTTGTGCAGCAACTGGTTTTAGAGAAAACAGAGCTGCTCTCTCTCCATCTCTCTAACATACTCTCGAACACTGATTTATTGTGTTTCAACATCTGCCTGTCAATATCTCCCTTCTCTCAACTGAAAACTGCTTCAAGGGTTTTTTTCATGTTTTACAGCATCTTATACATGGACAGCACTCCTAAATATTATGGTGAAATAAAATAGTCAGTATATTCACATCAGTGAGATGAACCACCAGAGCCACCCAGCCCTACAAATGCATGGAGGAGGCTGGTCGTCACTGCTCTTTCCTCTCCATGTGTAAGTCTTGGTTTATCTCTACAGCCACCTTCTGCAACATCTGTACCTATAAATCGATCGTAGGAAAGGGCTTCATGAACATGTCTACCTACAAGGCAAAGGCCAACACCACACAAGATATGAATGAAATGTATGTTGTATATGTTATGTAATACACAATGTTCCTCTCATCATCATTCAGAAAAGCTGTGGGCCAGACATATTCCCCCTCTTTTCAGTGGAAGCTGACAGTATTTAATAGAAATAGTTGAACACCTCTCAGCAAGAAAATGATCCATGCTTTCCTTGAAGTTGTGAATGATTCACACAGACAATTGTGTGTTTGTTGCACCTCCAGTTTGCTGCACCTCTAGTTTGTGTTTAAACCAGAATTAACAATACTTTTTTGTTTGGTTTTTTAGGGTTGTTTCTTATCTTGTCTGGTCAGAAATCATACGATGTGCTTTTTGACTTTTCAGAAAGATGAGTCTTGATTTTGAAAAAATATCGTAAGCAAGATGGATGGCAAAGGAATCTGAATCTATACTTTTCTACATAACTTCACTCAAGCTTTTGTAAGGCATATATTTTACACAAATATCCCTATAAAGAAATAACCACTGCTATAAATAATTGGAGGAGAAACTATTCTGATGGTTCATGGTGAGCCTAAAAACACAACTAAAGAGTTCATTTAAAGAAAAGTTGGTAAATACCTTCTGTATCCCAAATGTACTATAGTGCTGAGAATCTACTTGTCACAAGTATCATTTGGATGTTTTTCTCATTCTTTTCTCAGAATTTCACATGTTGAAAAAAATCCTCTGTGACTGACTAAAAACTGATTTATTTTAATAAAAATTTCAGTGGAGACTGATTTTTTTTTTTTTAAGTACAACTCATATCATATATTGCAATCCAGTTGGTGGGGATTAGTTGCCAAATATACAATAAATACATGCAGTTCTGTTCTGATATTTTGTTGAGTACTAGAATGATAATTTATTTGGCTTTTAAAATAATATGCTAAGCATTTTGCAAAGTGCAAATATAACAAAGCTCAGGAAGAGCTTTCCATCAGAAAGTTCAGTCCCTGTCTCCATTGAACTTAATGGAATTCTCTGTGAAATTAGACCCGTTTGGTACAAGCTTCATGGACTCTGCACAGATTTTGAGCAGAATTTGTTATTATACTCACTTTAAACCACACATAGCTCCTCTCCATTCAGACTGTCATTGCTAAAAAAGCATGTGGTGCCATTGAGACAGCTGAGGTTCAGATCAGGTTGAGCAATAAAGATAGCAAGTGTCACTTTTACCCTTAGATTCATACCACCACCATGACCCACAGTTTTCCCAGAGTGTCCCAAGAAGCAGCAAAGTGTACAGCTATCAAACATTGCACTTCCCTCACAATTTACGTCTCTGGGATTTCAAAGACCTTAAAGATCATGATATACTAGTACAAGGAGTCAGAAAATGGTAGGCTTTTGTTTAGATGAGAAGAAAATGTAAATTTTTCCAATGAGTGAGGAATTGCATGCTAATTTCATTTTGATTGCTGGAAACATCTTTTGAATAAGTTTTCTGATACAAGTCAAAAAAATATATAACTGTTATAACTGAAAAGAACCGCATCATACAACAATTCTACAAGGCTGTCTTTATGCATATATTGTCTTTCCCCCCCTTTTTACCGGATTAATATCAGAGTTTATTGATCATATTGACAGAGAAAATGGTTACAATGCTCCAAGTATTAGAGTCAGACTTCCTGTGTAGAATTTTATTAATTACTTTATTACTACAAATTGTTGGAAGAAACGTGTTCTTGGATGTTAATTAATAGCTCATTATTATTATACAAATTAACTTGGCAGCACTATGTACCGTATATTTGCGGAATAATGAATTACATTAAAGGGAAGCCAAGATGGCAAGCACTGAAGTGCATGCATCTATTATCTGCTCCTTATAAATGCATAAGCATTTCCTAGGGCATTAAACAGAAATCCTAATGTGAGGCACACTAGAGTCAAAAGAAAAGAAAAGAAAAGAAAAGAAAAGAAAAGAAAAGAAAAGAAAAGAAAAGAAAAGAAAAGAAAAGAAAAGAAAAGAAAAGAAAAGAAAAGAAAAGAAAAGAAAAGAAAAGAAAAGAAAAGAAAAGAAAAGAAAAGAAAAGAAAAGAAAAGAAAAGAAAAGAAAAGAAAAGAAAAGAAAAGAAAAGAAAAGAAAAGAAAAGAAAAGAAAAGAAAAGAAAAGAAAAGAAAAGAAAAGAAAAGAAAAGAAAAGAAAAGAAAAGAAAAGAAAAGAAAAGAAAAGAAAAGAAAAGAAAAGAAAAGAAAAGAACGATGCACGCACAACTTGAAGCACTGAGCATTGCACTGAGAAGCAATAGCTACTGTTTCATTCCCATAGGCATTTGCTCTTAAATGGGTTGTCATAAAGCTGGGAAAGCCGACAATGTACCGCACAGTGGTGTGAGATTTGAGTCTGACCTGTGAAACTAATAGTAGCAATAGGCTCTTCTCAACTGCTCTGAGCAGCTGGCCAGGATAGTAACACAGAAATTCAGGGGTTCAAAAGGGAAATCAGCAAAGTCTTACCTACCCTGGTGCAACACAAAGAAACCTTGCCTTGCCTTGCTATTCTGTTTCTTTTCATTTCCCTTTTCTTTTCCCTTTTCCCTTTTCCCTTTTCCCTTTTCCCTTTTCCCTTTTCCCTTTTCCCTTTTCCCTTTTCCCTTTTCCCTTTTCCCTTTTCCCTTTTCCCTTCTCTTTTTCCTCTTCTCTTCTCTTCTCTTCTCTTCTCCTCTCCCCTCTCCTCTCCTCTCCTCTCCTCTCCTCTCCTCTCCTCTCCTCTCCTCTCCTCTCCTCTCCTCTCCTCTCCTCTCCTCTCCTCTCCTCTCCTCTCCTCTCCTCTCCTCTCCTCTCCTCTCCTCTCCTCTCCTCTCCTCTCCTCTCCTCTCCTCTCCTCTCCTCTCCTCTCCTCTCCTCTCCTCTCCTCTCCTCTCCTCTCCTCTCCTCTCCTCTCCTCTCCTCTCCTCTCCTCTCCTCTCCTCTCCTCTCCTCTCCTCTCCTCTCCTCTCCTCTCCTCTCCTCTCCTCTCCTCTCCTCTCCTCTCCTCTCCTCTCCTCTCCTCTCCTCTCCTCTCCTCTCCTCTCCTCTCCTCTCCTCTCCTCTCCTCTCCTCTCCTCTCCTCTCCTCTCCTCTCCTCTCCT
>NW_008824941.1:4846258-4863797 GCF_000699105.1 Pygoscelis adeliae
TCTCTTTCTCTTTCTCTTTCTCTTTCTCTTTCTCTTTCTCTTTCTCTTCTTTCTTTTATCTTCTTCTTTCTCTTTTCTCTCTCCTTTCTCTGTAGTGATATAAAGAAAATCAAGCTGAATTCCTGTATATCAGAAGAAATAAGAGTTATTCACTTGAAGAAGAGTAAACAATGTGTTCAGGAAGTAAACAAACTCTCCAACAACTGATTTTTTTCTATCTAGTTGAATTTGAAGTCAAATAGATCTAGTAACTTAGATACTTTCTATATGCATTTTTCCACCAGTCATGCAATTTTTTTTGTACTGAAATTGCAGTATCAAAATCTAGACCCCATAATGTTCAGGCTCCCTGATTAAGGTGTATCAAATTCCATATATTTTACCTCCAATTCAAACATAGTCATATTCTTTTCTGTGTACTCATTCCCAATAACTTGCCTTGTCCCTGTTTTTATTATTTATTTAAAACTAAGGAAAATATTTGTTTGGGGTCCTACTTAGATTATCTCCAAATTCTATTTCTTCTCTGTATTAATCTCTTTGTATTTATATATTATTCTAATTTTAATGTCTTTTAACTTCTTTATAATTTGGCATTTCTCATGTAATTTCTCTAAACTTTTATATATCCATAGTATTATATTTTCTGCTGTTCTATTCTTTCTCTTACTTAATTTATAGATTCTCTACTTACTCCTAGAAGCAAGAGATTCTCTGCTAACTTCTACTACCATGTAGAGATGACTATCGAATTAGTCTGGCCTGAAAGATACTCCTTGTAAGTGTTTCCTCCCTCTTCGCAAGGTCAACTCCAATTAATTTCATTTAAAGTTACTTCAAAATCTAATTCCAGGAGATATTCTGTCCTGTTGGCTTCCCTAATTGTTTCCCTGAGCTTCTCATATTCTACCTTTTTTAAACCAATAGTTGCTAATATCTTTTGTTTAGCTCTTTTATTTAACTGAAGTGAAATCTCTGTAATCTTGTGCTCCAGGATTATTTTTTATTGAGGCTTTTCTCTTATCTCTCCACTACTTATGAGAACAAAGTTTAAACCCTTTCTTGTTTGATTGGTAGAGAAATCTAGAAGCTTTTACAATCTGAAATTATGAGGTCTCATCAGTATCACTAATGATATTACATATTCTATCTGTAAGAAGTTAGTCTTTCAAAATAATATAATTTCTAGCACTATTTATTACTCTATTTATGCCATATTCATAAGCAAATCCAACACTCACTGTCTATTGCAAACTCCTAACATTGTCTCATGAAATCCTAATTTACAGTCTTTTAAAAATCTTGTTAGGGACCAAATCATTTCTCTTTTATCTGCACTGTAAAGTCTTATTTCTTTAAAAATTTATCCCATCACATTACTTAAAATGCTACATAAAAATATGTACATTCATATAGCTATAAAACTTCATTCTGAGTATTGAAAAAGGGGGTATTATATTCTATTTGGTCAGATACCTGACATCATTTCAAGCATAACTGTGCATCCAGGAATAATATTTTTAGGCAAAGTTTGCATTTTCTAGGGGACAGTTTGGCTTTTACTTCAAAGCAGTGTAAAGTAAGGAAAAGAAACACCACAACTTTCCCAAAGTTTATTT
Organism: Pygoscelis adeliae; assembly: GCF_000699105.1. Taxonomy (NCBI): domain Eukaryota; kingdom Metazoa; phylum Chordata; class Aves; order Sphenisciformes; family Spheniscidae; genus Pygoscelis; species Pygoscelis adeliae. The sequence goes on from NW_008824941.1 coordinate 4,847,878, forward strand.
CACAGATTAAGCATCTTAGTAGGGTTTCAGAAAATCGGCTGTGTATATTCTTCAGTAAGATCCCACTTTGAAAAGCAAAAATGTGAGAATTTGTCTAGTTGTAGATTACTTTTTTCTTATTTGTCAGGTGCAAAGTGAATTGTCAATCTATCAAATCAACAGGGATATGAGAAAATTTCAATTTTTTCATTATTTCAGCACTGAACAGTATTTCTTCAAAATTTCTTTCTCTCACATTTAGATAGCAAAGGGAGTTATGATGAGATGTGAGTTGGAGAGATGAAAGGTACAAAAAGTCAACCTTAAAACAGCCTAGGGAATGTAGTGAAGGCAGTGAAATGTTCTGATAACACTAAAGTCTGGAACTAAAGCAATCCTGATATTATCAATAAAGGGGGTTGATAACGGTTTCACCTGTCAAAATAGGAGACACTTTCTTTGATGTCACCCTGACATGGACCTTTCATTTAAGTTTCTCTTCTCCTAACTGAGATAAACCTACCTAGACAATTTCTATCAATTTTTACTTTGCATTTTTAATTTTCTGTCTGTCTTAGTTGTATTAACCTAGATGCCTGAATCTTTATTTTATAAAGTTCAAGGAAGAATAGTTCAACAGAAATATTGGGCTGTGGAGTGGAGATAACATATAAATGATAACCTGAAATTTAAAATTAAAAAAACAGTGAACCCAATTCCCTTCTGAATTAATCTTGTACAATGGGGAAAAAACACTGGAATCACTCCCCTTTCTCAACAGGACGGGGAGAAAAATATGACAAAAAGTTTGTGGGTCAAGATAAAGACAGGGAGATCACTTACCAATTACTGTCATGGGCAAAACAGACTCTAGTTGGGGAAATTAATTTAATTTATTGTCAATTAAACAGAGTAGCCTAATGAAAAATAAGAACAAATCTAAAAACACTTTCCACCACTCCTCCTGTTGTGGTTTAATCCCAGCTGGCAACTAAGCCTCACACAGCTGGTCCCTGGTGGGACAGGGGAGAGAATTGGAAGGGTAAAAGTGAGAAACTCATGGGTTGAGATAAAGGCAGTTTAATAGGTAAAGCAAAAGCCACGCAGGCAAGCAAAGCAAAACAAGGAATTCATCACTACTTCCCATCAGCCATCTCCAGGAAAGCAGGGCTCTATCATGTGTAACAGTGACTCGGGAAGACAAACGCCATCACTCTGAACATCTCCCCCCTTCCTCCTTCTTCCCCCAGATTTTATTGCTGAGCATGACGTCATATGGTGTGGAATATCCCTTTGGTCAGTTTGGGCCAGCTGTCCCGGCTGTGTCCCCTCCCAACCTCTTGTGCACCCCCAGCCTGCTCGCTGGTGGGTTGGGGTGAGAAGTGGAGAAGGACTTGACACCGTGTAAGCACTGCTCAGCAGTAGCTAAAACATCGGTCTGTTATCAACACTGTTTTCAATACAAATCCAGAACATAGCCCCACACAAGCTACTATGAAGAAAATTAACTCTATCCCAGCCAAAACCAGCACTCCTCCCTTCTTCCCAGGCTCAACTTCACTCCCAACTCTTCTACCTCCTCCCCCCAAGCTGAGCAGGGGGACAGGGAGTGGGGGTTGCAGACAGTTCATCACATGTTGTCTCTGCCGCTCCTTTCTCCTCATGCTGTTCCCCTGCTCCAGGTTGGGGTCCCACCCATGTGAGACGGTCCTTCATGAACTTTTCCAGTGTGGGTCCTTCCCACAGGCTGCAGTTCTTGGGTACAGTCCTTCAGGAATGGACTGCTCCAGCCTGGGTCCCCCGCAGGGTCACAAGTCCCGCTAGGAGCCTGCTATGGCATAGGATCTCCACAGGCTCTAGCCTCCTTCAGGGCACATCCACCTGCTCTGGCGTGGGGTCCTCCATGGGCTGCAGGTGGATATCTGCTCCACCGTTAACCTCCATGGGCTGCAGGGGGACAGCCTGCCTCACCATGGTCTTCACCATGGGCTGCAGGGGAATCTCTGCTCCGGTGCCTGGAGCGCCTCCTCCCCCTCCTTCTTCACTGGCATTGGTGTCTGCAGAGTTGTTTCTCTCACATGTTCTCACTCTTCTCTCTCAGCTGCTGTTGTGCAGCATTTTTTACCCCTTCTTAAATATGTTATCACAGAGGCACTACCAATGTCACTGATCAGCCCAGCCTTGGCTAGCGGTGAGTCCGTCTTGGAGCTGGCTGGAACTGGCTCTATTGGACATGGGGGCAGCTTCTGGTGTCTTCTCACAGAAGTCACACCTGCAGCCCTCCTGCTACCAAAACTTTGCCACATAAACTCAATACAGGGAGGAATGAGAGGTGACCGTGGTTGTTTCAGAGATGGCTATTAGCAAAGTCTGACCCCCAACAGCAGTGACTACAGCAGCATACCTGTCACCTTAGAAGCAATTCCAAGGAGCTCAAAAGATATTCAACAAAAGTTAAAGACATGAAGCAAAACACTTCATATCAATTACCAAATGACTAGTGGCTACCTAGCTAGTTGATCCCTGGCAGAATTCAGACCTTTATAATCTGATAAATTAAAAGACCTTTTTCCTTTAAATGGAAGTATAAGAAAATAAAAGGCATGCACTCTCAATAAGATTTATTTCCTGCTTGCTTTCTTTGGTGTTTGATAAGTTCCCTTGCTGACCACAGCCTGGGTCTAAGCAGTTTTATTCCTGTGTAAGGGAAGTATTACTAAACCCTAAGATCTGCATAACTTGTTTGAGGGAAACCCTACTTAGTGCATGCGTCTTGTACAGCACATCAAAGATCTTAGCTCTTCAAACACACTAGGGGGGGGATCCTGGACAGGAAGATGCCAATTTGCCAATAGGTAGACTTCCATTACTACATCACATGTCACAAAAGAAAAATTCATAGTTCATGAGAACTTCAACTTTCCTTGCCTGCTTCAGTAGCTTTTGGGAAGTTTAAGAAAGATCAGAATACACCAGCAAAATATGTTAAAATGAAAAGTAATATATTTTCCAAACCGCTGGTGGTCATCGAAAGATAGAGCAAGTACTTTGTAGACAGTTTTGATTGTCTACAACATGTATCTATCTGTAACCACAATGCAAATTGCTGGATTATTATAAATTTAGTGCTCAAAAATTCAGTTCAGTACAACATCTATTCTTTATTTTTCTATGTGCAATAGAAAAATCCAGATAAAGATTTCATATTTTAAAGCCACAAGCAAGGAGAATGTCCTGAAGATTATCTCTTTGACAACCCAGCTGACATCAAGATACCATCTTCACGCACAGATGTCAGAGCTGGTGGCCCAGGTGCCCAGGTGCCAGTCCTGCCTTTGATGTCTCCTTGTTTCCCTGAATTAGAGAGAGGCATAGAATCGCACTCCATTGCTATTTTATTTTACAGCAAAAAATCTGAGGAAAAAGATACAGCAAGAGTATGGTAAACATCAGAATCCCTTATTGGGCACCTGCTTAAAATTTGTAAGGTAACAATTGTCAAAAAACTATAGCTTAAAGATTCCCTAATCTTTGCCAACAGGAATTTCCTGATCATCATTTTCAGCTCACAACATTATACAATTTCTTTGTATAACTTTCTATGTCAACAATTTTTGTCCCAGAAGAAAGTAATGGTGAATAAGGTATGGTATATAATCTTTTTATTTCTAATTGTTTCATATTATGAACAGTTTTTAAATCTCAGTATAAAATATCTGCTGAACAGATAGTCTAGAGTAGGGATTGGAAGGAAAACAAGTTAATTTTCTAAGGGATTTCCTGACAGTGTCAACTCTTTCAGGTAAGAGCGCTCACTGACTTGCCACGGAACCAGAATCATGTAATTGCTATGCCTCTTACTATGTTTTTGCACTGCCAGGTGGTCTCAGGGAAGAGAGAGGTCATGCTTTCTGAGTCATATAGATGTAACCAGGGATTACAGTCTGCATATCAATAATTGTTTATAATGTATGTAATTTCTTAAAAAGGAAAGTGAATTACGTCAGTGGGACCAGGAGCTCACTCATAATTTTGGTGGTTTTAATCATCAGTATTTAGGTCTTCAGGCAGAATGCACAACCAGCACATTTTATAGGCAGGACCTGAGTTTTGTTTCAGGAAAATGACAGAGTGTGCACAATATCTTCCTTCAGAGTCTAGTTATAACCAAGCTTAATTTAGATCGAACAGGTAAAACCAAAGCATCTCTTAGGCTGACTGTTATTATTATTATTAACAAAATTCCAGGTATGACACTTATTTTGTAAGAGAACCTTCTATAGAGGGCTAATACATTTGATACTATGACCCTACTATAAAAATACTAGGTTTTACTTTCTGTATTTCTAGGTCAGCTAGCATTTGTGAGCCTACAGACAAAACTAAAAGCTTCATCTTCAAATAGCATCTTACAGTCACTAACCTTCTCTTTTCTAAGAAGCCAAGGGAACAATCTGCTTGATCTTTTAAGTTCTCCCCATGACTGGATATTTAAAAAATCCAGTATATGTAATCAGTCTGGACTGAGGTGCATTAGTCAGCCCTGTGGGGCTGTGTGCCAAATTGCCTTTCAGGATGTTTTGAACATCTTGGTGCCTGTTGAAATTTCCTGAAGGCGAAAATACAGGAAGCTACTCAAGACCTATCAATTCCATAGTCCTGCACTAGTGGCTGCAGAATAATATCCCATTGTACTATGGCACTTACAAAATCTCTTTCAGAAGTGTTTTTCAGTTTTGATCTTTGAGAGTAGATATGTGTGTATATTTTAATATTTTGAGGAAAAAGGGTTGTAAGTAAAAATAGGCTTTGCTTTCTGTGGAAAATGTTTTACTTTTCACTGGAGGTAGAATAGGGGTTTGTGTGTTCAGAATTGCTGCTATAGCATTTTTCAGGAAACATATTTCAGTTTTCCTATTCTACTGAGGCCCGAGCTTTCCAGCCTAAGACCTCTCACCTTCTCACTCCCTGAGGCATTATAACAGCTTTTCTCAAAATATTTGGTTTTCTCTTAACCCCCCGTCCCACCCAAATCCTAAAGTTATTTTTTAAATTAACACAGAAATTGTTTGTACAGTTACAAATCTTGTTTAAAAAAAAAAAAAAAAAACCAAACAAAATAAATAAATTATGATGATATTCTCTAAAACTTCAGAGAGAGACAGAAATCTCTTCATTTACAACATTTATATGTACAAAACGGGATATGATATATACAGAAGAACCATGTTTATGAAGGCAATGGTGTACAGCATATACCATGTGTTGTGTTTCTGGAAATTTAATTAAGTGAAAGGAAACCCTAGGTTGATGGGTAGGAGGTGGCATGTAAATCACTCTATGTGTGAAACAGCTAAACTAATTAAGATGTCTTATTTCATGTCCAAAGCTATAAAATGTTGAATCCTCACAACTCACTAAAATTAAGAATCTGATTTTATTAACTACTGAAATTCCTTAGTTATTGTGATTTGTATAACTTCTGAGGATCATAGATCCATATGTATGCTGGCTAAAGAGTAGAATAGCATTGATATCACTACGGTGACATATATCCTTTATTTTAAGGAACCATCTTTTGTTTCATGAGTAAAGGCATGCTGAATCTCTGAAACCATTGAGAAGAAATTAAGCATAATAAATATTAATCAAAGCCTGTTTAAAGCATAGAACTCTGCCTGAAGAAATCTACTATTTTAATAAAAAATCACAAAGCTCAAGAAAAGAGAAAAAGAAAATGTCTTCTAAAATGCAGGCTGAAATTTTATATGAGACTGCCTATGGAAATATGTTATCTGAACCTGGGAAATTCCATGTGAGGAAGAACACTTACAGAAAACGTCATTAATGAATGAGCAAATAAATGGTTGTCATTGTCTGCACGTCATTTGAAGGTACAGGTTTGGTGTTTATTGTGTGCAGTATGGTGTTTAAGATGTGGCATGAGCTCAGGTCTGTCTGTAGATGTCCCTGTCCTACACTGGCATTCCATCAGAGCTTTCTGGACATGTTCATCCCAATTCAGCAGGCTGTGAAAAGGCCAGGACTGCGCAATAGAGTGAGGAAATTTTTTTTACTCCATTTCACTGCTGAAGAAATTGGAGCAGGAATTTTTTGGTGATAGAACTGGAGAAACAGTTTTCTTTTTTGCTTAGTTCTCAGAGAAGTGGAAGTGTCTTCCAGTTCCTGCACTGGGACTATTGCTTGAAAACTGAAGGACATCACTATACCAAGGCAAATATCAGGACTGTGATTATACCCTTCTCAAGAGGTACTTTTTAAACAATTAAATAGGCTGTTTTTGCTGAAAGTTATTTCTTTCCACAAACGACCAGTTGAGATGCAATCTTCTGTGTCTGACCATAGACATAGTATGTGTTTGTTCCACAGCTGCAAGAATAAAAAGTCCTAAATTCCCTTTGGAAGTTTTTTATATTAATGTCTTTTTCCTTTTTTTTTTAAATGCAAGACAATTCTGATTTTTTTTCTACAATAATGCTACAATATCTATATTGCAACTGCAGCTTCCCTATATATTCTTATTTTCCTGTATTTATGAAGAGTAGAAATTATTTCATCTGTATAATTATCATAGGCTAAGAAAGGCTGTAGAGAGAATAGCATTTGAGTACTAGTGTTTGTGTATATATGAGATGTAAAAGTAGCTCTGATGCCAAAGTGAGTCATTGTCTTGTATTAAATACTTTTAAGTAGTCATATTATTTTCTCACACACACTCACTGCAATAGGAACTACAAAGGTAAAATTCCATCAACTCAAAACAGAGCCTCAGAAAGCATGGCACTGATATTTTCTAGATTTAATGGATAAATTATATAGATGTTAAAGAACAATATTTACCATAAACTTTATGAAAAACACTGAAATGGAGGTGGTCATAATAATTCTAATACACCTAAGAATTAATCTGATATTCATGTTTGAATATGAAAATGCAGAAAACAATCTGGTAGCTGCTGTGCAAGCATCTATACCATAGTATTGTCATTCATATGAACTGATGTACTGTGACAACAAACTAAATGTTATAGTTTTACAAGATTTACTTGTAAGTAAAATGATATATATTGGGGTGGGGATAAGCCTATGTATTGTCAGGAATATGACCAGCATTTTTCTCTGCGTATGGTTCTGCTTCTTTCCAAGGAAATATTAAAAAGCTTCCACCAGTTATTCATTAAGACATACTTAAGAAAGGAATTTGGCTTCTTGATTGTTTTCAAGACAACACTGGAACCGTGTTAAAAATATTTGAAATGTAGCAAGTGTATATCAAAGGATGAACTGAACTTTGATGTGCCATAATTTGCAGCTGATAAAGACAATGCTATTTTTGACATGAATTATTCCCTACTTCTGGCTGACTGTCCGGTGCATACACTACTAAATGCATTACAATGCACTTTTTACAAGTCATCATTTGATCTTGAAAGTTGGAGAAGACACTTTTTTCAACATGTTTTCTATACCAAGTTTGCAGAGATCTCACTTTTCTGACTTTAAATACATGGAAATGTAGAGGGTGGTCTTCTCACATATTTATATATCATAACCATTTCAGCTACAAGGTATAACACTTTCCAGTTATAAGAAGTAGGAAAACTCTTATATTAAAGCACTGGTAGTTCCCTAAATGTACTTTTAAATAAAATATCTTTGTATTTCCATCCAAGAGAGATGCTCACTTTATGTATAATGCAAATGTGAAATGTTTTATATTAACATATGCTATAGTGTTTCAACAGAAATCCAGTCCTGCTGTTTCGCTGTTTCCTTTTGTCCATATATTTTCAAACAGATTTTCACTTGCTATAGAACAAGTAGATGGTGCAACTAATCTGTGACAGTAATTTAATGTTGCATTGTACATGACTTTCTCAGTCATTATCTAAAATGACTAACTTGTTAATTCAAAGAATCACTGGAGAAGTCAAAACAACATCTGCTTAATCTGCCTTACCCTGACAGAATATACTGACCCATTCTGGTTGTCCATTTTCCCAAAGAATCCTTTATGAATATAAATCTTCATTGTATCAAACTTCTGTCACCTTAGATTTCAAAAGATTTTCTGTTGCCTTGACAGAATAGTTACACAGTCCACAGATTTTTATGTGCCATTTCTAACATATTCCTCTATTTATATTAGAATTCAACCAACAGGTTAGATGCTATATACTGGACATAATTTTATAGAATAAATTGTTGGCACCACTTCCAGCTATAAGGGAAAGGATCCTTTGCCCAGTTAATCAGTTATTTCCTGAAAATTATCAAAATAATTATTTGTAATTTCTCTGAAGCTTGTTGCAAGAATTTGTTTTCACCAGTGTAAAGCAGATATCAAAGTAGAAGAATAATATAGCCACTCCATGTTTATTGAAGTGGTTGGACAAGACTAAGAGTAAAACCCTCACATCACACTTTATTATGTGCTCAAAGGCAAATAGAGAGGTGCAATTCATCCCACTGAAGTGGAAAGACACTTATTAACATCGCTGTGTTTTAGCTACATTTGCAACTGGAAGTGATACTTTTCACAAGTCCTAAGTAGGGGAAAATATTATGTACTGGTAAGACATAATAGTAGCCCCACTGTATTCTTGCATTTACTATACTATAATTAAAGCAATACTTTAATTATTGCTGATAAATATAGGACTTTTTGCTTAAATACTGAAATAATAAAATTAAATTACGGAAACGAAGAACTTTTACTATCTTTTGTAGCTATGAATTTACTTTCTTACTAGGTGTATACGTAAGTATTATTGAAATAGGGTCCAATAAAATAAATGGCTTTTTTTATAGCACTTTACCAAGCACAACTCTATACGTTTAATATAGCGTCACAAGTACTATACAGCTCATACATGCTTAAGGCAAACAAGGGTCATTCAGACATGTGCCTATTGCTACATCCACATTTAAACCAGCTGATGGGTTGAAGTAGCATTTCCATAGATCATAAAACAAGCAATCCTGTGCATTTTACCCACCCTGTCAGTGTGTCCCTTAAAGGCGGTCAGTGCTCGGTACGCTAGGACATTTGGTAACTTCATCATATAGCTCCACATGGAAAAAGTAGGTCATAACTTCATTTACCACTTTTGCCCAAAGCTTTTTTGAGGACTAATTCATAGGCCTCTCATTTAGGTCTGATCTTCAACAGGAATACATAGGTTTTCCACAAAAGCATAGCTGAAAAGACTTTAACAAGATGCTTCGAGGTCTGACATTCTGCCAAAACTGCCCTAAAATGCAAGGGAACGCTAAGCTATGGGACACCTCTCATCTACACTCTCCATAACATTTTTCTAGGAATAGCAACATCATTTTCACCATTCTTATGAAACCTCTAGCTTCTGACTAGTATAAGTCCATACAGTCCAAAGAACAAATTAATCATTGCTGTTCTAGAATTATATATTTACTGTACCAATGTAGACAGTAGCTACATTTACCAGTGTCATGTATTAGATCACTGGGAAAGCATGAGTTCACTATCCCTGAAATGTCCTTCAAGGGAAATGATGATTTTCAGATGTGTTTGGTAATATAAAAAAGGGTTAACAAAAAGTTTGCCATTTGAGATCTGGGCAATGTAGAGCAAAAGAAGTTGCCAATGAACACACATCCTGTTTCTTACTCACCACCCCAGTGTACCTGGAGGTGGAAGAAGTTTCTTGGATCTATTCAGTGTCAGTCACCATCAAACATATATGTGCTTTGGGAGAAGTGGGGTACAATTGAAGGGTTAATGTTCCCTTGATTTTTAGAGAGCACTACCAACCTTAATCTCACTGGTTGTTTACTTTTTTGTTCTCTGGATTTTCAAAGTGGTAAGCATAAGAAGTATTGAAGAAGTATTCCTCTTTTTTCCACCCCCAGACTCCTTTCTTTCCTTGTTTATCACAAGGGATGTAATGATTTCTCATGCTGCAGGGAGGAACAAAGCAGCATGGTTGAGGCAAACAGACTAAATTTGTTTGATGGAAGCTGTACCAAACTATCTCTATTCTTGCTATATGTTATACAACATTCTCAACATTCCTTATCAAGCTTTTTATCTACTCTGCGGGAAGACATGTTTTATTAGAGCACAGCTGCTTCTATCAAAGCTACTAGAGCTCAGAATACCTTCTTTTTCCCATGAACACCCTCTGCCACCCACCAGATCTGCCAGTGTTCCCAGCACAGATTTATCTCCACAGAGTTGCCTTGCTCTCTCGTAAAGGGACAATAGTTGTCTCTCAGTTCTGACATCCTAATGGTTACCAGTTGGCCTTTTTTTCTACATTTCACAGGAAATTTTCACAACTCCAAGCGTGCCATTTTTCAGTTGAATTTGACGTATAGTTCACAGATGGAGAGAGACTCATGATAAAAACTCTCTTTAGAAGACAGTGCAAGAAAACACATTTCTGCATTCTGACAGGTTAATATTCTACACATTGATTTGTTTATAGTTTTCAGGGTGTGATGCCAAAGCCTTTAGTAAATTGGAGTCAACTTCTTTGAGAGTAGTATAAGGGAGTATAGTCTTACTAGAAAAAAAAAGGAAATGACAAAGTTATTATAATAGAGGCTCCCACCTGCATAGAAAGTGACAGCCTTATTACTACATTAGCAACTCATATCTCAAAGTGTGGTAGTTCACAGCCATTATAAATCATGGGACATAGTGGCTATCTAATTTTTTTCAAAAGAATTAATCAGCAAAACGCATCTGCATATTAATTAATCACTACTTACACAAACTGTTATATTTAATAGAAAATCTCCCAGGAATTCAGTCTTTGTTTCTCACTCCTTAACTTTATATCAACAGCGTCAACAGCACAACTCAAGCTGCAAAACTAAAGGCTCACTTAACAAAATGGAACTATGACATTGAAAAGTAAATATAAAGAAATACAAAAAACAGAGAAGTTTCTTCAGAAAATTGGAACATGGTCCTGAGCAGCAGTATAATACATATAAGGAAATAATGCACAAAATACACTTCTGGGAACTTTGTCACCACTTTTAATTTCATTTGCAGTCAGAGCTGAGATTGTTCAAAGGGTGATTGTTTGGACTATCCACCTTTACCCATGCAAACCCCTTTTTCTTCTTTTTTTTTTTTTTTTTTTTTTTCTCCCCCCCCCCTCTTTTTTTTTTTTTTTTTTTTTTTAACTAGCAGCCAGCATTCCAATTGTACCCTGTCTGTCTCCAGTTCAAAACTACTGTTTTCCTGGCTGTCTCAGTGTGCAGCCACTTCTACTCTTTACTGATCATTACAGCCAAGCAGCTCCAGAGCACTCGTTTCCTCAGTGCCTGTGTTCTCACTGATCAGCTTACCAAGAAAATAAAATCTTCATCATATAACAGCTGATTCTTGTTAATTCATGTCAGACAGTCTCACAGGTATGGCTGCCATCATTCCTATCACACCTCCTTAAGTGCATGATAGATGTTCCATCACTAGAGTTCATTTCTGAAATTACACAGATATTTTCTTTAACTCCAATATCCAAGGAAAAGGGCTGGGAAGGTCTTTTAAGTATGAAGCTGGATTTTGGCAATTATGGCACTGAGTTTTGGTTTGGAAGCAACATCTCAAAATCATTTGGACAACCACTAACCCCAAATTTTCAGATTAAGCACAATGATGAGGACTCTGCATGTGTTTAAAAGATTTCATTTGGCAGGGTTTGTGGGTTTTTTTAATGGGGAAATTTCCCTTTTCACCAAGAGAAGCAAAGGAAAGCTGAACTTATTTGAATCACTCAGCTTGTATGCATGTGCACACTATTCACACATTAATGAATGTAGTTTAAGAGAAATAAGGTAATGATTTTCCTATGCCTAAGTATAAAGTCATTTTCCAGATTTAAATTTTTACACACAGACAAAACTGTTACATTTTTTTCTCAATAATAGTGCTATTTTTATTAGTTCAATAATAGATATCTAGTCATGTGGAAAATCTCTACTAGTGAACACTTTCAAAAATTAATTTTTTTTTTTTTTGCTTTGTTATCTGGATACCTTTCTGCTGCATCTTTAAATGTAATTTTCCCATGCTATTTTGATAGTTCCTGTTCAGTACTATGGCTTCATTGTTTCAGTGGGCACCAAGTTATTATGAGGCTTAAATTTAATAAAATTTTTATGATAGCTTGCATTCCAGTAATCTGTCAAATAAATTTTACTGTCTTTCTGCTTGTCTATGGGACGTTGCTGCAAAGTAGCTGGGAACACCTTACTTGTTTTCTGTAATAAGTAAAACTCTTCAAGTTTCTTTCTGTGGAAGGCTGGAGTTCAAGGTTTATTAGAGAGCACTGAATTTGGAAATTCTAATTCATCTTTTCTGCATTTCATGTACAGGGTTCTTAGAGAGATGGCCAAACCAGGAATAAAACACTCCCCTGGACTATAAAACTGGAAGATCTTTCAGGAGATAATCTATTTAATTGCCTTACTATGACTTTTCTATGGCCTTTGGCCATAGAAAATTATATCCATCAAATATATGATGGATATTTGTTTAACCTGTTCTGAAAAATGCCCTACTAAGGCTATTTACAATTTTTCAATTCTTTCATTAGCTTAACAGTTAGAAAGATCTTCCTTAAGCTTCTCTTCTTTACCAAAATAATGTCCAACTTTTCCTCTTTCCTTAACAGACATAAAGACCATGAAACATAAGATTATTCTACACGAATATCGATGCTGTCAACGACAATTATGCTATCACCACAAAGTACCACAAAGTCCAGTCACAGATGTATATATCCCTATAGTTTGCCCAGTGGCAAAATAATAATAATAAAAAAGTAAGTTTAAAGTAATGGTAGGTTAATGCAACTTGATTATTTCAGATCATGTGCAAGTATCTTATGGACTCTATGTCTTCCTAGGAATCCTGTGGTCATTGTTGCCTGTTTTGGAAACGAATGAAATACTGATTTGAGAGCAGTTCAATATACTTAGCTATGTCAAGTCAAGCTAAGGGGATACAAAGTCTTGGCTCATATATAAGGCCAACCAAATAGTGAAATATTACTTTTGCATCAGCCAGAATGCCTGAGGCTTTGGCGGTGACAATGAATATGTCATGTGTCTGTGTCCCTCCCATCCCTGTCCTGATGAAAGCCATATGTCCTTCCCCTCCACCCTTCTCCAGGCAGCACCTAGGAGGAGGGAGGGGGCCAGGCCCTTCCTGCAAGCACTGCGATGCTGAAGGCTGCTGGCTGGTAGCGTTTCCTGCAATCTAGTGTCTGATACACAGGTATTTGCTAGCTGTAAGTATGTTTCTTGTTAATCACTTGCTCATCAAGAAGTTTCACTAATCAAATCAAAGATCAGAAGTTATGGTGGATTTCTTAGGCAAATAGTTGAAATGCACTGCTCTTGGTTTTCATTCAAATTTACAGATTGCTATTCAAGCATAATATTTAAAATAGAATCACGAGGGTGCCTATCAAAACAAATGTCCTAAATCAGTAACTTTGAAATGCCCAATTCCAATTTGACTCACTCAGACTTAATGAAAGCCTTTAATTCCTCTATTTGAGATCAACAGAGGAATTTGCATCAGTAAAAAAAAAAAAAAGTTTATTATCCTTAACTATTGGCTTGTTCATCATCATACAAGACGTCACAAAAGACTTTTTTTTTTTTACATTTTGCAGTGACAATGCTTAGTGCAGCAGCTTCTGCTTGGCCTGTAATACTTTCTAAGTCCACTAAAACTCTTCTAGACTCACAGAGCTGGAGATCTGAATTCAAAGTCTACCTAAATAAAATATAGGAAAAAATAATAATGGCAATATTTAAATATAGTTTGAATTTTGGGGGAAATCTGTAATCCATACTCATTATTGAATCTTATTAAAGAATGAAGTGACTTTTTTAAACACTAAGTAAATATTTATACTGTATGTTTAACATTTAATCAGCTTCAATGTATTGCCACAGCAGCATCAAAGCTATTAATGATGAACTCTAAAGTTTCCTTTCACTAAGCAATAGTTGCAATTACTGATACAGTCTAAGTATTTTAGTACCCTCTGGTTATAAAAGTCCTTTTGATAAAAAGACAAATGTCCCTTTTTTCCATCACTTTTTATCCTTTTTATATAATTTTCAGAAAGGTTATTTTAATGTATTTCAAAGTTAGCTTAGTGAACTAAGTACAATGCCTCTGCTTAGCTAGGGTATGTGAGAACTTTCATCATGTGAAATGTTTTTCCCCTAAACCTAACCAGTTATTTTCCATTGATACTTCTTCTTTTTCATACATCTGTATATACACAGGATCTTTCTGAGGTTTTTAGGAGATCTAAGTTTGATAATTTGAACCAGAATTAGTTTCCTCTTTTAATACAGTTAAAAGTCACATGTTGAAGGAAGGAAAAGGCTAGGGGTTTCACCCAGAGTGCTGCTAGAACAGAAATGTTCTTCTAAAAATCCAACCTTTAAAAATATGTCAGATCTGGCATGCTGCAGTTCTGGCATGACAGAGCCCAGTGAACACTCCCCTGACCCACAATCTCCTTGAAAATTTACTACTCACTACCCTGTTATGCTCAAAATCTTGTTATCGCAGAACCACAGAATGATTGAGGAGGGATCTGCTAGGGAACTGCTAGAGGTCATCTAGTCCAACCCCCCTGGTCAAGCAGGAACACCTAGAGCCAATTGCCCAGGACCATGACCAGGGAGCTTTTGAATAACTCCAAGGATGGAGACTCCACAGCCTCCCTGGGCAACCTGTGCCTATGCTCAGTCACCCTCACAGTGAAAAGGTGTTTCTTATGTTCAGAGGGAACCTTCTGTTTTTCAGTTTTTGCCCATTGCTTATGGTCCTGTCACTGGGCACCACTGAAAAGACCCTGGCTCCGTTCTCTTTGCACCCTCCTTTCAGGTATTATTACATTAATAAGATCCCCTATGAGCTCCCTTCTCTAGGCTAAACAGTCCCAGCTCTCTCAGCCTTTCCTCACAGCAGAGATGCTCCAGTCTGTCAATCATCTTCATGGCCCTTTGTTGGACTCTCCAGTGCGACCATGTCTCTCTTGTACGGGGGACCCCATCACTGGACACAGTATTCCAGGTGTGGCCTCACCAGTGCTGAGTAGAGGGGAAGGATCACCTCCTCCGACCTGATGGCAATGCTCCTCCTAACGTAGGCCAGGACACCCTTAGCCTTCTTTGCATCAAGCCTGTTAAAAAGGCTATTTCCTTGACACTTCAAGTTACAAATTTAGAAGGTGGCCATGGAGTAAGTTGTTATTGTCCCAGTGATTGCACTGATTTATGATATATCAAATACATTAGTTTAACATTATATAAATTCCAACTACAATCCCTCTATCCCTCTCCTCACCCCCCCCCCCCCCCTCTTTTTTTTTTTTTATGTGAGTGGATTATTGTGAAAGTAGTGAGCCTTAATAAAGGCCCAGGTTTTCAAAAACCTTTTAGGATAACTTCAGAGGATGTTTGGAAAATGTGTTTCTGGTGTCTTCCCAAAAGACCTGGAGAACTACCTCTGTGTAAAGTTGTTACACAGCTTCCAGGAAACCTGCACTCTGTTACTATTTTTTAAATTAATTTTCAGAGCATTAACACATTTTCTAGGAAAAGTCATTGAGGAGCAAAAGCAAGGTAAAGGGTAAAAGTGACTTTTTGCATCTAGTGCATTAGACTGAAAGTTCAGAACAACACATATTTTGATGTGTTGGACTGAGAATCTTATAATTTTAAAAAGTACCTCCATCAAAATTAAACCACAGAAGCATAATTGGCCAATGTGATGCCCATCTACAAGAAGGGGCAGAAGGAGGATCCGGGGAACTACAGGCCTGTCAGCCTGACCTCGGTGCCGGGGAAGATCATGGAGCGGTTCCTCTTGAGGGCGCTCGGCAGGCAGG
>NW_008824941.1:4864898-4869407 GCF_000699105.1 Pygoscelis adeliae
AACAGGCTGCCCAGGGAAGTGGTTGAGTCACCATCCCTGGAAGTATTTAAAAGACAGGTAGATGAGGCGCTTAGGGAGATGGTTTAGTGGGCATGGTGATGTTGGGTTGACGGTTGGACTAGATGATCTTGGTGGTCTCTTCCAACCTTAATGATTCTATTCTATGATTCTATGCTGTAGTATGGCTGGGAAACCCTTTGATGACCACAGAGTTAGACTTCATGCCTCAATACTGGAAATCTTAAAGCATTCATCTCTCACTTTTCAGACTCCAGCCCAGCAAAGCAATCAGCTTTCAACAAGAACTACCTATTCAGTGAAGCATTAAGGAAAATGCTCAAGTCCAACCATGTTCAACAAAGCACAGAAGCATATGTTAAACTGTCAAGGGGACAACAGTATATGCCAGAAAAATGCCTTGCTGAATATGGATGAACTGTTGTAGATTGGTTGACAGCTGCCCAGTATAAAAAACTTTAAAGACCACGTGTAAGTGAGCTCCTGTGAGGTGATGAGCACCTCCACATTTCAGTGGAAGATCAGGATACTCAGCAGAGTGGCAGTTCAGGTCCATGAAGCATATTTCTCTTGGAAAGGCAGGTATATTTGACAGCCTTGTCTACATTCCAAAGCTTTCTCAACCTGGAGACTTTACAGTTCACAGGTGTGGTGTCATTTTCTGCACTGTAATAAGAAATGCGCAAATCATAACTCAGGAACAAAGTGCTCATTTGAGCTGACATCTATTTATATTTATATTTTTTTCACAATCCTTTTATGCTGAACAAACATGTTTTGTGCTGCAGGACTTTTGCACTTTAACTCTCTTTTAAAAGCTGTTTTGTGTGTTTTGTAACATTCAGCCCTAAGAAACATAAATTCTTATAATTTCATCATTTCACCATTGATACAAAATACCTTTTGGTAACCCATGGTAACAGTCTTCCTTGTTTTAAATAGCAGGTGTCGAGGACATGGCAAATAGCTGCCTATTCAGTTTAGACCTCCTAATGGAGCTTTTAGGGCTAGTCAACATTTTCATTTAAATTACACCAGGATATTGTACATGCATCTCACACAGTGAGCTTTGCTGGAAAGCTGCAGGGATTCAATAAACCCTACATTACACAGTCTGTCTCTGCAGACAATTTTAATACCAAAGGCCTAGGCTGCTTTTATGTTTGCCCTGTTTAACTTGGATTTTTACATATGTTAAACAAGACAGACAGTATAAGCCAACGTTGCTCCTCCTACAACCCAGTCTTGGTCAATCAATTTATTCCAGGGATGAACTGTCTCACTGTGGTCAGTTGGGCTTTTTTCTACAGAAAAGTATATATCTCAATCTTAGAAATATTTCTACGTATGAAAGGGGAGTAAATGAGACTAACTAAGCAATCCACTTACTTTAGAATCTCTCTTCACACCTTCTGTTTCAGTCTTTAAAACTATATGACCTATATTTGCCATAATTCATAAAAATGGTTAAAGATCAATGTCACTGTTTATGATGATGAATGTTAAAATTTGAGAAATTTGTCATGTAATATGAAGAGTTTGCAGAAGCTAGAATTGCTAAGGCCCAGATGACTCACAACAGTTTCACTATAGAGAAGTAACTGTTCCTTCTCAGATGTACTTCCTACATTTTTTAATCAAAATACGTTCCTACCATCTTCAGTCATTCATTCTATCAGAATTCATTTTTAAATCTAGACCATTATCAAAACATGTGCCTTTTCCTGAACACATTGCAAAGGATGCAGAGGTCTTCTTCCTGTTCCTTTCTACTCCAGAGATGAGAGTATGAGGAGTGAAGTGTTCAGCCACAGAAGGAAGACTGAAACTGTTTATCTTCAGAACAGAATGATCTTTTAGCTGCTCCCATTTTTTTTTAGAGTGCTGCAATCCTTGCGAGTCTGTTCCTGGAAAAAAAAAACTGCCATGCAGCAAATTTGTACAGAACTCAGGTAGTCTGAGACAACTAGAGCTGTACAAGTAATTCTTTAAAGTATTAGTTGCCCTTTTCAAACTTTACTTCAAAAAATATTGTAATGTTATAGGTCTTGAAAAATTATTTGGCAGCTTATGTTTAGATGTTAGCATTAATTCCTTTCCAATGGTTGCAGATCCAGGCTCAGCATGACTCCAATAAAGGTTTGCAGAGGCTTTAGGGTGGAATATAAGGAACTACTTTATTCCAAGGTGCATTTTGGGCCCATTGCAAAAGAAGAACCAGAGGAAGCATCATGGTGTGCTAAATACACAGTATCAGCTACACAATCTGATAGCATCTTGTGTCCTTAAAGAAAACTTCTGTATTGAGTTAACACTGCTTCATTGTGATTTCAGGGTGTTGTGTTTTTGTTTTTGTTTTTGTTTTATTTTGATTTAAAATAGGGCAATAGTCAGTAGTCTAACTGGTTATTTTTAGATCACATTTATTCAGCTGCTAACTTCATTACATAAATTCTGGACCTAAGTAATTATTTAATATCTAGCATTTGCTCTAATTATAGCAACACCCTGCTGAAATAAAATGTAAGGTCAAGTTTCATAGAATGTATGTAGCATCAGTTCAACAACATCTGTATGTGCCGCACTCCACTGCATAGTCTTACCTAGAGCACAATGACATTACACACTGTCGCAGCTCTGAGGAATAATACTAAAGCTCATTGATTTCCTGCTATTCTTAATAAACTTTAGAGAATTCAAAGCATCATAATCGTTCCCAAAGAGCACCCAAAGAACACATTGTGTCACTAAGTCACAGGTTAACAGGTAGAGACAGTATAACATTTGTGCATTACACACAGTATAACAGCAAGCAGGAGAATAAGTGTGGCCAGCAGGTCGAGGGAGGTGATTCTGCCCCTCCACTCTGCTCTGGTGAGACCCCACCTGGAGTACTGCGTCCAGCTCTGGAGCCCTCAGCATAAGGAAGACACGGACCTGTTGGAGTGGGTCCAGAAGAGGGCCATGAAAATGATCAGGGGGATGGAACACGTCTCCTCTGAAGAAAGGCTGAGAGAGTTGGGGCTGTTCAGCCTAGAGAAGAGAAGGCTTTGGGGAGACCTTATTGCAGCCTAGCAGTACTTAAAGGGGGCTTCTAAAAAAGATGGCGGCAAACTTTTTAGCAGGGCCTGTTGCGACAGGACAAGGGGGAATGGCTTTAAACTAAAGGGGGGTAGATTTAGACTAGATATAAGGAAGACATTTTTTACACCGAGGGTGGCGAAGCACTGGCACAGGTTGCCCAGAGAGGTGGTGGATGCCCCATCCCTGGAAACATTCCAGGTCAGGTTGGACGGGGCTCTGAGCGACCTGATCCAGTTGAAGATGTCCCTGCCCACAGCAGGGGGGTTGGACTAGATGACCTTTAGAGGTCCCTTCCAACCCAAACTATTCTATGATTCTATGATTCTATGATTCTATACATTTGCCCCCTCCCTGGTTGATATTAAAAGGAGATTTCAGAGACTGATAGAAAAGTAACAATTTTTATTTTGTTGAGCTGCAGAAGATAAGGACATTTTACATATGTGTGGGAACTGTCTTTGAACACTTCTAGAAAGAGTTTCTCAACACCGAGGTTGTATCAGTGGTGCGCTGTTTCCTTTTCTTTCTGGAAAACATGGGGATACCCTGTGCTGCTTCTTCACTCTTTAGCAGGACTGCTTTCATGTAACTATCCCTGAAGAAAGGCATGCCAACCCCAAGATGTTTTATCATCTGCCTGTTTTTCATTAGTAGCTTAGCAGATGGAACAGTTTAGTACTGTAACACTAATATATACACATATACACATTTTATAGATACTTTGAAACCTTCTTTAGCTACTTATATGTTCCTCATATATATGTGGAGAAAGAGAATGACAGAAGGATTTTGCAAGTTCCACACTTTTTTCACTGATAATTTAGACAACAGTTCTGGGCTCTGGCACATTTTTGTAATTATAGAATCATAGAATCATTAAGGTTGGAAAAGACCTCTGAGATCATCGAGTCCAACCATGAAACCAACACCACCATGCCCACTAAACCATCTCCCTAAGCGCCTCATCTACATGTCTTTTAAATACGTCCAGGAATGGTGACTCAACAACTTCCCTGGGCAGCCTGTTCCAATGTTTAACCACTCTTTCAGTAAAGACATTTTTCCTCACATCCAATCTAAACCTCCCCTCGCGCAACTTGAGGCCATTTCCTCTTGTTCTTTCGCCAGTTACTTGGGAGAAGAGACCGACACCCACCTCACTACAACCTCCTTTCAGGTAGTTGTAGAGAGCGATGAGGTCTCCCCGCAGCCTCCTTTTCTCCAGGCTAAACAACCCCAGTTCCCAAAGCCGCTCCTCATAAGACTTGTTCTCCAGACCCTTCACCAGCTTTATTGCCCTTCTTTGTACACACTAACACCTCAACGTCCTTCTTGTAGTGAGGGGCCCAAAACTGAACACAGTATTCGAGGTGCGGCCTCACCAGTGCCGAGTACAGGGGCACGATC
>NW_008824941.1:4869974-4874656 GCF_000699105.1 Pygoscelis adeliae
GACCACCACATCTCCCACCAGTCCTTCTCTGGTTGTAAACAGCAGGTCGAGCAGGGCACCTCCCCTGGTAGGCTCACTTACCAGCTGTGTCAGGAAGTTGTCTTCCACACACTCCAGGAACCTCCTAGACTGTTTCCTCTCTGCCGTGTTGTATTTCCAGCAGACGTCCGGGAAGTTGAAGTCCCCCACGAGAACAAGGGCCAGCGATTGTGAGACCTCTGCCAGCCGCTTGTAGAACGCTTCATCCTTCATCTCTAATACCACAGATTAAGAAATTATTATACATTGCCTGGGCTGCAGCAACAGTGTCTTTGTGCATTTTCAACCTATGGCAGGACAGAATTAATTTTCCTTGGTTTAATGTTAGAATTACAATTAAAGTCATGGTGTATTATCTTGCATGTGCTGTGGACAATGCATATGTACGTATATGTAGCACTCTGCATTAGCAATTACTAAAGCCCAGCTGACAAACATGCACATGTTTTATGTGATCCATTATCACATCCTGGATTGCTTCTTCTTTTACCCAATTATAGGATCAGCACCTTAAACGAAAGCTTTCCCTAACCACCTGCCAGACAGTGCAGTCGTGTAACATGGCTCCATTCACTGAAATTTAGTCAGCAACTGAGAATGTGGACAGAGGAAGGACATCTTTCACTATTCAGTTCAGTTCACCTGTTATCCTAAAGAACACGCTCTCTAATTCAGAAATGTAAAGATCTCTATTTAAAAGCCGTTACCTTATTTTGCTCACTCTATTCTATTGGAAGGCTGTCGCTGGGATTTTTTTTCTAACTTCCAGCTTAAATCCATTGAAACCAGTCCTGACCCATACAGGTATTGTCAGCACTGCTGAAAAAATAATTCTATCAATTATTCCTCACAAGAGCTTAATCCCTTCATGTAGAATTTAATCCCTTTATGCAGCTATAGGCAGCATATCCCCTCCATGTAGTGAGGATAAACAAGCAATAGATCTTTTAGTTTCTTCCGAAGAGTTACGAGCTCCTGGCTGATCCCCCAGCAGCCTGCATGCCCTGCGTGCCAGCACTGTGCCAGCCATCCATTGGGGAGCTCAGGGCCACCGCCAGCCGGTTTCTGCCTTGGACACCCTGCTCTGCCCGCTAAGCTCATCGATGCTCCTTAGGATTCTCCTACCTCTGTAGGGACATTTCTGAGAGCAGCAGTTCAATCTGGAGTAAAATACTCTATAATTTGCTACCAAAGGTAAACCAAGGTAATCCTTTGCAGGATAATTCTAAAACATATTAACTCACGATGAAGTCTTCATATTATATAGCACTGAGAATCTGTGCTGTTGCCAAAAATTGGACAGTTTGCATCAAAAAAATCTTAGTCTGATTCAGATACAAATTGTGGCATTCCTATTTTAAACCTTGATTTAGGGATATTGAAAAGTTATTAAAAGTTCCGGACAACTTTGATCAAACTTGTGCTTGCCTCATTAACATTTGTTCCGCTACTGAGGGAAAGGAAGGAGCTCTTTTGAATTACTGTGTAAGTAAAGTTTTATCGAATTGTCTGCCTCAGAATGTGCTGATTTTGGGGGGAGATTTTAACTGCACTATCTATTATGCCAAAGACAGGAACCATTTAGAGTCTCGTCCTCCATCTGTAAAAGAATTGTACTTTCTTACACATTTATGATTTAACTGATGTGGTAGAGGAGTTTTAATCCGTAAAATAGGCAATATACATGACTCAGTACAAATGCTAACCTTCTTTCCAGCAAGGCAAGATAGGTTTTGCACTTATCAGAAGCATTTGAATCTGTTAAAAATGAGCTATATTAATTCTAACAGCTTTTCTTTTCCTGATCACAGTTTAGTTGTTCTTAATTTTGTTCCATCTTCCTTACAACTGTTAACGCGTATGACAGTCTTACGGCACGCATTTTCAAAATTCTGCTCTACCTGAAATAAATGTGAATGCTTTCAAACAGAAATAATGTGTTTTCAAGACCCCAATTTGTGTTTAAAATCAATTCTAATTTAACCTGTTTGTATTCTCATTTGACTAAAGCTGTTTTACACCATTCTGATATGAAAAGCAAGCCTTCGAGCCATATAAAATAAATGAGAATTCAAGGCCATGCATAAGTGCTTCGCTGAATCAAGCCTCAATTACTAGACCATTACTGTAATATCATGATGCTGTATTATAGCCTTTAACAAACACATCATAGTTGCTTCCAGACATCTGTGCTTAAATTCCAAACATTACAAGTTCATATCTTTAAAAAGTGATAAGAAATTACCTTCTGTTTCAGTCATGTTAAACTGTATAAATTAGTAATACAATAATGATGTTATTTAAACAAATAAAACAAAAAGCAAACAAATAAGAACTTTCTACCTTTTAGATGGTGATCTCAGATACCTGCTAGCACCTTCTTAAACTTTAAAAGAATGTGAAAGGCTGAATGGAGGTTATTAGTTTTTCCACAGGTCACACAGACTTTATATTGTAAGCTTGGTCAAGTTCAACAGTGGAGACTGGACTCATGGAAAGATACTGAAGGACCGTTCATTACCTCTGTTATGCCATAAAGTAAAGAACACATTTAATTTTATGATTTTACAAAGTTGTGCACTGTGGACTGATGTAGGAATTTCACCTCTTACCTGGAAAGACATTTACTGAAAATGGCAGAACAGGAGAAAGATATATGAATGAATCACAAAGGATTTTGGGAACTAATACTATGCACCTGAGAAAAACGCAAGTGGATATAGGAGACAAGGTGTTCTCCATAAAGATCAAGAATTAATAATGCTATGACGAGAAACTCTGGTAAGGCCCTTATAGGAAAATACTATCTACAGAACTAATAACTTCACACACTTCTTTGTGTGTGCAAATGCAAGTACACAAACTCACGTGCACATACAATTATATGTCTGATATCAGATATAAATAACAAATAGGATATTTCTCCTTTTTTTGCTTTTTCTTGAGGCTTGTCATAGAAAAGAAAATGGAAAATTTAGATGAAAACAAATGAAAGAATTTCTGTGAAATATTTTCTCTTACAATGAGTACTAAGGTATTTCTAGAGTATTATTTCAAGCATTTTATTTGTCTTTAATCTTAAAAAAAAAATTATATGTCTGAAAAGTATTTTGAATGAAGCTACTTCATTTAAACTGATATTTTTGAAGATACATATTTTGGAATAGGTTTATTTTTGGCCCTCGATATTATGTTGTACAATTTACATTATGATGAATGCATATAAACACATGTCCATTTTTCAATTTTGCTCTCTCAAAAGGTGAGTTTCTTCTATTTCTGTACTGTAATTGTACGAGTCTAATTACTGCAGGCATGTCTCATAAGTCAAGCTTATGACAGGAAGGCATGGGAAAAGACGCTATTTGTCTTTGAAAAGACTAAAAACAAAACCACAAAAAAACCACCTCTGAAACCCTGAGCTTCTCTTTCTGCCCTTCTCCAGCATGGGCTCCAGTGTCATCTGGGAAAGGAATGAGGGAATAAGAGGGGCACAAGACATTCTTCTTTTGGCAATGAAGAACCATTGGATTGTCTCAAGCCATCTTGCCTGTTTTCCAGCTTGACCAAGGAGATTGTGCATGACTAGAAGGTTTCTTGAATATAATAAAATGAAACAAGAGAAGGAGATAGGACTGTTGTCTATGAAAATGAGGGCTGTAACATTGTCTCGAAGTAAAAGATACAAGGTGATGGAGTCTCATTAGGCACATCCTACAATATCCCCAACAGATTTGCTTTCGTTAACATCTTCTTGATCAAAGATAGAGCCGTTTCAGAATAATGTAATTTGATATAGATTCTGTCTTTTAGAACTAGAAAAGACTTTTGATCATCTTTGTTTTGTCTTGCTTTAAACCCCAAAGGTTTCAGTTTAGGTTTCAATTTGTGGTGGAAGTACAGGGAAGAGGACCTATCTGTTTTTATATTGCTGCATCAATAAAAACAGTACATACGATTTCTCTGATTAGGGGATAGCCTTCTGCTTCCATCAAAATCTCTGGGAGCTTGGGCATTAGATTTCAATGGAGAAGAATCAAGTCCCTAATAGACCAAAAGCAAAACACCTCTTTGTCAGGAGTGTTTTATTTATTGTTCGCAGAAGCCTCGTTATACGGGCAAGAGAACGCTGTGATTTTTTCATTCCTTGCTTCCATCTGCACTTCTCGTTCTTGTGGGATTCTAGGAGTTAGAGCAAGAGCTCAAAGACAAAACAACAAAAGACCTGACTGGAAGCAAACATTACATAGGGAGGTATTTCTCAATGTGAATACTGTTGAAAGAATCAGTTCCAAAATGTTTGCTGAAGGAAATGTAAGATAAGAAAAATAATGGCAAAACAAACAAAGATGCTGTAGGAAATAAGGTGACCTATGGCATGGGGAAAGTTATAAAACAAATGAATAGATCTTCAGCTGCCCAAAATCAATGTAAGTCCTTATAAGTTGGAGAGCTCATGCAGTAATTAAAAGGAAGCATGATGTTTTCATATATATAACCTAAATTCCAGGGATCTCACTGCCCTTTAAAAGTGCACTGCTTGAAAAAATTATGCCAGACAACCTGCACAATTCGATATCCTCCACAAAACGAGAGAGTGAGGCAGCAGTCTGAGGGTCAGTATGGCAGAGAGAGGGGAACCT
>NW_008824941.1:4874700-4879473 GCF_000699105.1 Pygoscelis adeliae
AATTTGGAGATGGATATCCTGAAATAATTTTCCCTCCATACTAACTTCATGTCCATATAGACTGCACTGCTTCACAATCCCAGGGCTCGTTTGTTTTGCTGAGACAATCTTCCAGACACGAGTAGAGACCTGATTTTTCATGAGACTCAGTTCAGTGGATTTCATTTGAACCATACGTATGGTTGGAGTGACCCTTTATTTCATGCTGACCTTAGTTTGTGAAGGCAAAAGAACATCTCCCCCAAAGTCCCTTTTTGTCCCCCAAAGACAATCATTTTATTAAAAAGAGGGGAAAAGCTATACCATTTCTCTTGGACAAATAATACTAACGATAATGTGTAATTTTTGAAAAATAAATTAAACTCACCCTCAAATTACACCTATTTGGAAGAGTTCTGCTGCTGCTGCTGCTGCTAGACATATTTCCTGCTTTTTGGTGGGACGGGGGGGAGAAAAAGAAAAGTAATTCTTCAATGTTTAAAATGTAATTTGTAAACCAGCTAAATTGCTTGTGTTTTGTCTTCCTGTTTCATAATTCTTCGGCATTTGTATTCAAAGACAACTCTTCAATGTCTTACCGGGGTAAGATTTTGTCTTAAAATATTAATAAGGAAAACCCACATATTCCAAGGGAAGGTGCTGGTAATTTTACATCACTTCTGATATAACAATATAATGAAACCATTTGTTAATAATACTAAAATGAGAGCAATCGAACCCAATGATGACTGAAAATGGCCTCAAGCAGAGCTCAAATATTGATTCAGTGGGGAGTTATATGCTCTTCATTATTAAATCTTTCAATAGCAGCTGAAAACACTTACTGCTTTGGTAAATTAGCCAGGGCAGGGTGAGCATGACCAAAAAACCCTGAAAAAAAACCCCACCCAAAATACTGACTTGCTTCCTATAATGAAGTATAATTTAAATAAAAGTTTTATCCTTTTACTATTTTATCGTATTGAGAATGCATTCTGCTGACTAAGAGAAAAGAAGTCTAAATCAAAAATTCTAACCTTTAAAGGTCCTTTTCCCAAAGGCAAGCTTGGATTTTTCTGTTGATCTACATTACAGCGAGCTTAGCAGAAGATCTGTTTGCGCTGGCAGAAGAACTAGTAGTATATTTTGCTAACTTTTGTTTGAGCTATATCAGAACAACTGGTTCCTTACTGACATAGCATTGTCAATACAAGAGTTTTGCAGAAATGTGATCCTGCTTTAATGCTAAGGGAATTTTAAAGTGACAACTGGACTATTGCACTGCAGTGCACTGCAAGATATGTGTACACCTTTTCACCCCAAAGGAGATGTGAACAAGACTAAATGCAAGCAATCATTCAGAAGATAAGTAGATTATAATAAATCCATAAATTAATGTTCTTCTTACAACTTAGATTATGCCTGAGAAACAGTGTTTCTTATCCTGTTTGTTAGGTTGGGTTTTTTCTTATTTTGTTTTGCTTTTTAAATGTCCAGCCTCTACTGAACCCTTGTAAACTCTTGGCTTGTATGAATCTCTCGGAGCAAGGAGTTACACAAAAAAGATTTAATGTGGAGTGAGATAGAATTTATGTTTCATTAGTTTGTGCTTCTCATATTTCCATTTCAATGCATGTTCTATTCTAGTATTTTATAAGAAAAGATCACACCATTTCCAACTCTGTATTACCTATACTATTGATTATTTTGTATATCTTCATCCAAGTTCCCCTTACTAGTCTTCTGTCTAAAGCACACAAGGCAGATTGGGGAGTTTTTCTTTACATCAACTTTTCCAAAGCACTCATGGGAAATTATAGTTGGCCATTTCCAACTGCAGTCATTTCTGTCACAGTCTTAGGGACTCCTTTAGTGAATAACATGGTTCACAAATTTTAGAGACAGAAATGAACAACCATGTTTCCAAAACAGTTTCCATCAGTTCTTTAATTAAAACTAAACGCTATAGTCCTTTTGGTTTATTAAATGGCATTCATGTTTTAATATCTTCCTATAGTATCCACTCAGTAATTTTCTTGAGAAACCAAATAGAATCTTGAACATAGAGGGGCTATTTACATACTGTGCATTAAATATTGAACACATTCTTATTTACTTTGTCAGTTTGATTAAACTGTGGCTGTCATCTGTCTGCTAGACGGTATCCTAACTTGAAAAATATGCTCATCATAAGTGGACAAATAGTGTTTCTCCCTAAATCATTTAGAGTCAGATTCTTACAGAGCCCAGAGCTGATGGAGTGAATGTTTGCAATCATCCTCAGATGTCTGTTCTTTTTTGGGAAAGATGTTGGTAAATGGAAAAAAATACAAAGCAGTTCTACATTCTGCTAAGGAAATAAAATTGATGGGCTCTCTGGCATGCTGTATCTAAACAGCTGAAGAAATAGGGGCAGCGGCAGCAAACTGATTTCAAAATGTATGTTAAATACCAATTTGTGTCAGGATATTTTATCTCCTCCTTCTCCTGCTCCCCATAATCTTTTTCACAGCATGCTCACACAGCAGAAGATAATAATTGAGCTACTGTGCATTGTCTGTCACTGGCACACATTAGAAAATTATGAAATAAGACTGAAGAGTAGCCAAAATTAACTTTCAGGAACTCAGTATTTGCATTAGTTTTCTGTGAATTTAGGTCATTTAAAAGGTGACATTTTACTAAGGCTGGACAGAGAACAGTAATTTTTCTTTTACATAGGATTCAGAAGTTTTGAAATTTGTTTTCTTCCCAACTTGAAACAGATTTTTTTTCCTGTGAAAAGGAAATCTGATACTCAAAATGTATTTTTTAAATCAGCCATTCTGATCATTTGCAAATAAATTATTTGTGATACATTGAAAGAGAGCCAGAGACCCTCAACGGAGAAGTTTACCAGCTTGTATCCTCAGAACTTCTCAGACTGCAATAATTTTAACTCAAGAGGACTGCTCCAAGAGATAGGTGTTAGAAGTCCTGGGATTTGCAGC
The DNA here is from genome assembly GCF_000699105.1 of Pygoscelis adeliae. Classification (NCBI taxonomy): domain Eukaryota; kingdom Metazoa; phylum Chordata; class Aves; order Sphenisciformes; family Spheniscidae; genus Pygoscelis; species Pygoscelis adeliae. The sequence goes on from NW_008824941.1 coordinate 4,877,670, forward strand.
TCAGCATAAGTTTTTCTGGAAAAATATCTCAGAATAATAAATCATGGAAAACCAGGGAGGAAAAGAACAAATTCTATTTGATAAGAGGTGAAATAAGCTAATTGGCTTGTTGATTATCTCCTAAAAAGGGTCTTGTCAACATTTCTTTTTCCTTTTCAGACTGGGAGTTTGGTGGGAAGCCCACATCTGTCTGGGGAAGAGGAGCAGTGTCCTTCCTGCTAGGCTGTGGGCAAGCTAAAAGCTTCAGTACTACTTTTGCTGGTGGTCAGAGTGACTGGACTGTCCTTAGGGTGCATCCCAGTTTTTAGAGCCCATAGGCAGGATTCTGCAATCATCCAACATGTTCACAGCATTTGCTTCAAATTGTGGTTTAAGTTCCACAGTCTAAAATGAACATATTTCAATAAATTAAAATTTCAATGACAAATGTAATTTTTTTGCAGTCTCCTCTGCAAATTCTATCTTTTTTCCATCTTTTCATACATTGTAATCCACAATAATGCTGATTCCTTAAAAGTATGTTTACATATTTTTCACTGTATACCATATAAAAATGCAGTCAACAAAGTCTTCACTACTGGAATAGTTAATCCAACATTTGAGCATCTCCATGTGTGTATTTAAAACAGACCTGTAAGGAAAGAACCCACTTTTGGTTTCACAGACAACAAATTGTGGCACAAAAAAACCCACGCTCATACTCATGTAAATCTTACTGAAAATTAATTCTAACTAAGGATGAATCTTAATTTTCTATTGCTTAACTAACAATCTGAGCTGTAAGCCATCCTCATTTTGTAATGCTGCAGAAAATTCTAGGATTAAATTCAATGATACTCAGAGCATTCAGAAACTCTGGGTTAGATTATCAAATAGTTTTTGGAGTTTTGGCATGGTTTCCCAATTGTGAACAAAGAAGAGAAATCACTCTATAGTCACTAAAGGACATCATACAGTATTCTGTAAAGTTATTTTCCAATCCCTCAATACCAGAAGGAAAGGTTGACATCTAGGATTTCAAAATGAAATGTCCTTTGAAAGAAATGTTTGAACCATGGGAGTGACTTAACGTTGTGGATGCTTTTCCAGGTTTCCAGGATGATAGACATTTGCTTGTATTTGATGCTTAGTACTAGAGCAGACAGGGTGAAGATGGAGGGTGAGTAGTTTAGGCTATACTGCGGAAACACTATGCTTGTAGTATTTGCTAAAGAAACAAAATGTGCTGTGCTGTAGGAACCTGAAATACAGTTTCCCCTTGAGTGTAGCAGTGGGTATTGACACTAGTTTGAACTGTTATAATACCATGATGCTAAAGATTTATCTGGGCCTTGATTTCAGTGTGTGAGCACAGAAGCATCTTCTTTTGTTTCTCCTTTTCTCTTTGTAGCTTATTTGTAACTATTATAGATAATCACCAAACAAGATGCCAAACTCTTAGCTCATTGTCTAAGTTCATTGTTTCATAATTATATATGAAAGCTAAACTCATGGTTAGAGACTGCAATACTCTGTTATCAGTGCAACAAAACACAGGAGGGAGATTTATAGCATGCATGCTGTTACAAATTACCTACACATGAAAGGAAGTAGAAATAGTTTATAGTGGGACTAGCTATTAAGTGTACAGCTATTCTTTCATAGCTAGATTCTCGTACAGTGCTATCCACCATAGTTCAAAGCCATCATCCACCAGTGCATTAGTCACTGTCACATTTGTCATATGTTCATGCTCTTTTCTCTCTCCTGAGAAAAGTATGAGCAGTTCATGTTTTGTTTCAGTATTTTAATTGCCTTAGGGAAA
>NW_008824941.1:4879493-4889618 GCF_000699105.1 Pygoscelis adeliae
GCCATAGATACAAAAACATTTGAATTCATCTTTCTCCAACTGTTCCTGGAAAAGAAACTATCATGTTTATACGATACAGGACAGACTTGGCAACTATTACATGGATGGTGCCTTCCCACAGATCATACAGTGCCTCAATCTATTAATGACCTAAACTCCATGCAGCAGTGCCCTTGGAAAACTTCTGTTGCTAGCAAATGTTGAATCAGAAATACTCCCAAAACAAATCTGTTATAGATTAACTTAATTATCTAAAGCTTCTAAGAGCTTGGGGATTTGCAATGAAGTATTTACAAAAGCTGAAAAACAAGAACTAAGTAAAAAATGAACACATCTTCCAATCTAAGCAATGAACAAGTTTTGGTCATTCAAGTCTCGTGTATGTATGGCTAGAAAGGACATCAACATAATATATATTACAGGTTGACATGGAGTGATTTACTTTTTACCATAGTTGATAAAATCCCAGGGTCAAATCCTGGTTCCCTGAAGTCAAGGAGAGTTTTTATGTTTAATTTAGTGGTCATGAGCATTCCCTTCCAGTCTCTGCACTATCAGTTACAGCCTTCCATTCAATGCCTATGCCATTTCCATTGACTTTAGCAATAAGACTTTTTCTGTTTTCTTAATAAACTATGTACCAGTATCAGATAACTCCCCCAGTATCTATGCTGCATGTTTATGTTGTCTAAGTCTACATTTATGCTGTAACTCGTTGCCTCTCTCTATACAGCTGACGATGACTGGAGACCCAGCACGCTAAAACAAGTTGGGAGCTCCATTTTACGCGGAGCACTAATGTGGACAGACTGGGGGACATCTTCCCAGCTAAAATCAGTGTCATGAATGGGGGTCATAACTGGCACAGAGAAGGTAAATAAGGAATTGTATTTCCCTTACTTCTAGTATAATGAGAAGCAGTATAATGACAAACAGAAGAGAAGAATCATTCATGTATCCATCTGGGATGTGCAACCAAAAAAAGGATCTCTCAGGCAAGCAGGTACCCATCACCTGATGTGATACAATCAGGTTACTTTTTTTTTCCTTGTGAGAACACTAGAATTGCCGTGCTTTCAGATGCGTAATTTGTGTCTCAATACCTATCTTCCCTGAAAAGTATTAGTCCCTGAAAATAAGTAAAAAAAAATCCTGCAGGATCAGGTTATCATGCTCTCATAACCTCTATCAAATTCTGGGTAAATAGCTCCAAATAAAAGCAGTGGGAAAAAGAAAGTTAAATTTATGGGATCAGAGGCAAGGAAATTATTAAAGAGAAGTATTTGGAATACACCTTCCATTGTAATGCTTCACTCCATAACCTACGCTGAAGTAAAATCATGGGGCAGAGAGGCAGATTAACCTACAGGAAAATAACAATAACCAGTGGTTTGGGGAATGTTGTGTTAGGCCTGTTTAACCATTTGGAGATTTTCTGTATTGTGGAGGAGACTAATGGGGTAGTTGTCTTTCTATTTGAACAATATTTCATGGAAGAAAAAGAGGGTTTTGGAATATGTGCATTTTCTGAATTGGCCTCTATCATGCACTTTAATTCTCACCATATTTCTCAAACAGTCATGCCCTATCTTTGTGAATGACAAAGGCCATTAGTCGAACAACTATAACAATTCATTACCATAATTAAGGAGACTATTTAATATGTCAAAGTCTACATTTCCTAATAGATCTAATTAACATAGTATTTTGCATTCCTTGAAAATTCACAGTATACCTCCAGGATGAAGTAGCTGACCTGACCAAAAGATGGAGAAGGATTACCTGATGTTAATTTTTGAATAGTCACAAAATTGACCTTAATAACCCATTCCATCTCTCACTGCCCATCCGTTAGTATTGCTTTTATCATCTCTGTTTTTTACCACCTTCTTTTGGAACAATGGGGAAGTAAGAGATCAGTACTCTACCCTGGAGAGTACAGTATTTCTTCTTATCCACTAGGATTTGTACATTTCATGGATATCTACTGCACTCTTCCTTCTCCGAAACAAGAAGTGGCACAGTCCTTACCTGATCATTATGATTTTTTCATATGTAAATATCATAATGAGATATCAGTTTATCATATGCTTTTGACCCGCACACCCAGCCCTCACTTATCATGAAGATCCTTCATGAACCTCCTTCTCCTATAGTCAGGATTCAACTTCTGTCTTGATACTTGTGAATATTTATACAAACAAATATACATGTATCAAGTTCGTGTGTTTGTGTAGTTTATGGCACAGCTGAGGTTGAAGGAAGCTTAAAAACAGACCCAGAAAAAATCTTTAGGTCTGAAAAATCTTTAGGTCAAAATATGTTTGTTTATTTATTTTAAACAAATAAGTTATTTTAAGCAATCTCCTGATTTTTACATTGAAGTACTTTGAGTGAGTATATTGGACTCTCTGAATATGTCTGCACTGGCCTCCTCTTGAAGTGGGACCAGAACACTTACAAAATCCTTTGTACTATCAAAGAGCCCGGCCAGCACCTGTCTCACTCCTTTGTCCAAACACCTGACTAGATCTTTATTTCACAACCCTCTGAGCTGATACTTATCCACAAATTGAAGGTGTTTATAAAAAAAAAATTTTGCATTTCTAGAATGCTGCCCATCTGATGATCTCAAAATGCAGCAAAACATTAATTAAGCCTCAGAAGTTGTTGGAGGATAATGAAGTTAAATACATTTCCTTAGTAATTAACATTTCCTTTATTTCACACTCAGATGTGGATGGGTCCACTTAAGCTAATATTTTAGACAATTCTTTCCTGTATTCCATTCTTGGATAAACTCTTTTTGGCCTACATAAATGCATCAGTTAGTATGGAACTGCATAAAAGAAACATTAACAGCTGAGGGAAAGTCTATTTTCTTTCTTATAGAAAGGGGACTTCCCAACCACCTCCTTCACAACCCCAGTTTTATTGGCTCCATCTAAGTCCTTTTACCTTTTCTACATTGGTTAGAAACATGCTTGCCCTTCATCTTTGGCATCTATTGGAAGAAAATATTTTATTCACAGCACTGAAGAAGAAAATGAGAAAGCAATAATCCTTATACAAGCCAGTCTAGCCCACATTTCACCCAGAAGGTTTATGCCAGGAGCTGCCCATCCAAAGCAAAGTCTCATGCGCATGTAAGTCTACAATCTGTTAGAAGTTGAATTCTCTTTTCTTTGAAACTGAAATTGTAGCTATTTGGAAATATTACTTAAATGACTTAGAAATGCTTATAAAATGATTCACTGACTGTAAAAGGATGATTAAGGGCTGATTTGGAGCTCCCAACAAAATACATAGTTCAAATGTCCAGCACAAAGGGGAAGAAACAAGATCAAAATGCCTGGAATTGTTCAGCTCCCCGACAAATGCAAGCCCTGTTCAGAAAATGGGGTCTTCTCAAGTGCAGGGCTCAAAATATTTGCACCCACATGGTAAGTATCAACCACATCCAAGTTTCATAACCAGTTTTGGGGAAGCTGGTTTTGGTTTGGTTTGTTGGTTTGGTTTTTTTTCTTCTGTAAACCTAAGCCAAGTTTTCTCAATTTGAGCCAAAAACTTGCCTGAAAGCCTGCACTGGCACTCTTACAAAAGGGTCTTGAAAGGACATTATGTTTAGCAATATCAAAGAAGCTTCAGGTCACCTCTACTATGTCAATTTATGCCAATTCACCAAGAAACACTGCACACAACAGCGTCTGTTTGCTCTGCTCAGAGTCAGTTAGGAGATAAGACATTGGCTGGGATACTGAAAGTGATCCTTCGGCTGACTGATAGAGATCACATAGGCTTAGTTCAGGGACTCCAGCCAGCTTTAAGTGACAGAAATGCTCTCAACATTATCCACTCAACACAATCCTTTAAAGGACTGTAATTGTTTTGCTCTATAGACAATAGGAGAACTTATGTCTAAAGCTGTGTGGGTCTTCTTATCGTCTGTGATGAATACATTGGGATTTTGAACATAAGCAACAAAAATGACTTCAGTTTTAAAAAGGGTAAGTCTGAGATGCTGGATGACAACAGAATCGGATCCTAACAGAACAACAAACGCAGCTAACCTTGGGTCTCAATTGTTCTGTTTAAATAAGGATCACTGGTAGGGCAATGTATAAAATTTAGAACATAGAGAAATAAAAGCAGGGGTGTTTCACTGGCATATTTCAAGAAACAGAACAGATTAAAACAGTTGTTTATTACTTTTCTTTTTATATGCTTAAGGGAGAGTTCAGGCTGAAAAAGATTGGGGAAGGAGGAAAGGCAGAAAGTTGTTATAGGAAGAAGTTACACATTACCAGTACTAGGAGACAAAGGGAGGCTGTCGTATGTTTGAAGATATTCAGGTTTAAAGGCAATCTTTTTGCAAGCCTCGCTTCTTTTGTGTGGAGAAAGTGAATGTTGAGTTGCCCCTTCCACTAGTCACTTAGTAGTTTGTCCTGCTTTAGAATTTTATTTTTTTACTGTGATGGACATAAGGGCATAATTTGTCTACATGAAAGGCAAACAGAAGGATGGTACATATTTTTGAAATAGATAATAAACATGATCTGAGAAAAAATGGGGATGTGATATGTAAGTATCAGTGCCACATCAGTGGGTATCTCACTGTGTAAACAGAGGGATCTGCTTCAAACCCAGGATTTCTCGTCAATGCCTGTATGTAATGATACAGTGTGCATCTGTGATGTGCTTCATAGCTTTGTGAGTCCCTCAGATGTGTAATGACAATTCACCCTTGAGATCTTGGCTTGGATGAGTCATTCGGCTCTTTCTCTTCATTTGCATGTACAGAACAAGGTACATTCTTTCTTCATGTCCATTGCCCTCTGGATTTGCTCTGTAAATGTACGTCATGCACACTGACAACCACCTTTATGTCTTTATCTAAAGCCTATACTCAGCATATCAGAGCTCACTGCAGGGAAGAGAGAAGACCTTGTATTTGCATATCTCTACTGAGTCACAGATTTTCTTCTTCTTTTGGGTCCGTACCTCTTTTCTTCTCCCTCACACAGGCCTGGTGTCTGGTTTCCTTTCCAGTAAGCCATCCCCATCCACAAGTTACCACAGCTTTTCCAGATATGTCCTAGCCTGGTGGAACAGAGGTTTGTTAAGGGCTTGTTGTTCCCTCCTGGGCACACAGTACAAGTAAGCTGTGATGAGGTGTCTGAACTGGACTTTAATCATCCTCCTTCATGCAGGAAACCGGACCAGGTGTGTGTCTTGTCGGCCTGCAGGCCAGCAGAGGGAACAGCTTCCCCCAAAATTCGGTGCACCAGCTGTGTGAGAAGAGCAGGGACAAATCTCAGTGAGGAGCAAATTTCCACCAGCGATGTCAGAGGTGTGAGATGTGTCAGTATTTACCCAGAAAAACAGCAAAGACTCACAACCTTTGACATCATTTTCATAGTTTTTTTTTTAAAGGAATGACTGATAGGAGAGAATGATGAGACAGACAGACTTATAAATTACAAATGTGTTATGCTCCAACTTAAAGCATAATGTATTGCAGAGAAGAAGCCTGATGGAGGAGAGAGACAGAAAAAAAGTCTTTTTTGAACTTGTGACAGTTTAACAGCAAGTTGAATTTTCAAGGAAACTTCTGAAGAAGAGCTTGAAACTGCCCTTTCCTTGTGATGGGAGCAGAAGTTCTCTAGGAGCTAGATTGGACTATTTGCTCTGCCAAATCCTCGGGAGGTCATCATTGCTCCTTCCCATCTTTACAGTCCCATGTTAAAGATCAGGGATAACTGGAAGACACAGTGAAAGTACAGGGTTCTGGAATTATCAAGTAAACAATTTTAGTATACAGGAGTAATTTTACAAATACCTAGAATTTCCTTTAAAAAAAAAACTGGCAGACTTTTTTCTTTTAATTTCTCTATATAAAGGCAAATGCTGAGATGCAATGTTGCTACTCCACGAGTCAGAACACACAGAAAGGCTTTAAAAGGAAAAAGATAAAATCTGTTTAGAGATCTCTGCCTTTGCTGCTGAATCCTCCCTGCCAAGCAAAAAAATATGATAATCAGAAGACTGATGATTATCACCTACTAATAGCAAAGTTACTTTAGCCCAATAAAGGAGATTTTACTAGAAGATTCAAATGAGATTAGAATATGGTCATTTGTGTGAAAGGCTTCCTTTTGGTGCACAGCCCTCCCATGCATTTCTCTGCAGTCCCATACTGTCATACTAATAAATGCTGGCTCGGGAGAGCTGCCCCAGTGAATGTTACACTATTTTCTTTCTAGGGCAGGGTTATCCAATCCATGGGGTTATGCATATAAAAAATTAGTTGAGATTAGGACAATACATGGTAATGAAGGAGGAAAGGGCAAAAGAAAGTCAATCCATGGAGCAATGGATGAAGAAAGGAAGGACATTTTGAGGTCCTGTCTCTTTCTGTTCCCTTTTTCCCATTCCTGCATGTCAAACTCTTCTGTAGTTCCTGTGTTTGAATAATTTGTGCCTCAGAAAACAAAATATGAGATTTTTAGAAAACATTCCAAACTTTTATCATGAACATCTCTTCTACAGTTTTCTGTTTACTTCTGTTAAGTAGTAAACCATCAAATCAAATTAATCTAATATTTATTTTAAAAATCCCGTATTCCCACATTAATCTGTAGTAAGTGAAGCATTCTTCGTTAAACTGTGAGTTTCCACATGCATGGAGTTCAAATTTGTTATATAATTGGTTTAATGTCCACAAAATAGACAACAGCTCTGTTCAATTTAAGTTAAAGTTTGAACATCTGTTGAAGGAATCCGTAAACAGAATTAAATGCAAATTCCAGGATTTTTTTCCACTCTAGTAAAAAAGGATAAATATTTCAATTTCTACTACACATTAGGTCAGCAAACACCTGCCTTTATTTTATAGGTTACATTGCTAGAGGTCAATGCTAACCAGGCAGGAATAAGATATAAAGAAGTACCTCTGTTTTTCTGATGAAAGTTCACCACTCGATTATTGCTGAAATATCTTAGAATTATTAATTATTATCCTTTTCATTTTCACCTCACAGGGAACTTGACACACTCTTTAAGTGGTTCACTTTTGTTCTAGGATCATTTCAGAAGCGCACATGAGTTGGCATCATCATATTGTCTAATTGCTGCAACTAATTTTTCCAGTCTGTTTGTGCCTTCCTGTCAAGAAGACAAGCTGTTTTATTTCTTTCCTCTTTGAGGATATCATAACATGAAGAGAAAAACACCAGGCATAATGAGACAGAATTATGTTATAAATCCTCAGAGGGAAATATATTTTCTCAAAATTCTTGGCACAGAACTTTGCAGAATGACCTAGTTGGTAAGTGGCAAGAGACAAAAAGTTAAGTAGCATAGTAAAAACAAAATCCTACCCTAAGGAACAGTAGACTGAAAAAAAACCTTGCACTGATCGCTTAGGCATTATCCTCTTCACAGTATTTCTCCTGTCGTGCATGAAGATATCTTTAAATTATGGAATGTCTGATTTCATTTTCCAGTGTCCGGTATAAGATTACAATCCACTGTCTCTTTTTGGCTTGTTTCATGTTTCTATACTCCCCAACACAAGATAGTCCTGATCTAGAATCAGCCTGCCCAAAATATATTTTTTTAAAAAAAAAAGCATAGTAACAATAACATGTCTCTTAAAGTCTGAAAAAATGTACTTTTCAGTAAGTAATTTAAATACTTCCAGTCATATATCTGTGTCCCAAATAATGATGATGGTGTTTTCAGTATACCTATTGCCACAAAGTTATTGCTGAACTGTAATTTGACTTCTGCAATGAGACTGTGCATAAAATGATCTCCCATGAATATTCTGCAGGCTGCTTTAAATGCATTTTTTAAATGTCTTTTTTTAAAAAAGTGTATTTGGGTTAGTTAATCTGTAGGCAACAGAACAGTGGGGGAAATGTAGACATTTTGGATATTTCTCTTTTCAATACCTTTTTAAAATTGGAAACATCAAGGCTTCATTCTCCAATATCTGTAAAAGTCAGTTGGAAAAAGCGAATCAAATGTAAGTGGATGATAGAGTGAAGAAAATAAAGGCTACCTACTTATGTGAAACACCCAGAAAAAGCTCAGAAACGCAGCTTGTCCAATATTCCTCCTGGAGGCCCCCATTCTGCTCTTAATAAATGCAGTGGCAAAACTAATGATTTGAAGAACACCGGGGCATAACTAAAACTTAAAAAAAAAAAAACTTTGTAACTGAGACGGACAACAAGAAAAACAGACTTCCAAAGACATTGAGGCACGCGTCTCCCAATGACTTTCAGTGAGAATTCTGCACATAGCTATCCTTGGAAACTTCAGAAATCTATGCTATAGAAAGTATTTGATGACTGCAGACAACATTTACTGTCTTTGATGTCTGTTTTACTTACACTTTTAATCATGCCACCAGGCATACGTTGAATGTAGGAGATGAGTCTTCTGAACATAACTACTCTGTCCTGTCGGAATCTGGGAGTTATTCACCACTCAGTGATCACCAGGCATTGCTTTCAGCCAATCTACTGATGATCCAGTAGTCTTTACAGTACCAGTGGTTCTTGGGCTTAACACTAAACACACATCAAAAGTCTCTGATTTACACTAGAGGAGGACCTGTCTCTTAGTTTCTGTTTTAACTGGCACCTTTATGTCTAATGTTCAAGAGCATATTTCTGTCCATATATAAGTTTAACCTTTTGCCGTTCATTTACACATTCGTAAATATGTGTTAAAGATATTTACAGTCAGTTATTTCCCGGTCCTTCCCTGCACACCTGGGCTATGTCTAACCTAGAAAAGAGTCCCTGGGCACTGCCTTGTTATTGTTCATTTTTTTTAACTTTTAGCCCAGTCTCGATGCTGTTCTGGCTATTACACTCCACAAAACAGTGTCCATGCATGGTTCAGGGATCAGTGCCTGCCATCACAGCCATCTTCTAGTCCTGTAAAATATCCCTTTGGCATGACACTAGTAAAAATTCAGCTGTTTTAATGGTTGAAGTCACCAACAAGGAAAGTTGATATTTTATATGACTTTTAAAAAACTTTAAAAAACAGTATTTAACAATTTATATAGAAGAAATTGATGGTCACATTCTTTCCCACCATTTTGCTGTTCATCTTCTTAAATTAGATAGATCCTACCCTTAGATGGGGCAGGGATAACGTCTCCTTCTGCTCAGTATCCAACACAGCAGATGCCAATCAGGTCCTCTGGATGTTACTGCGTATATATGAATTAGGTAACAGTACAAAGGACTCGCTACACATGTGCTCAAACTGTTACAACCACTTTGATCCGAGGGGTAGAAAGACTATGTATAATAGAGACACCGCTGAAGGGATTCCTGTCAAAGTTAACACTTGCTCTCTTGTCTTAAGCGCAAGTCTGTGCAGGTCAAAAATTAATTCTCTCTCACAGAATATGTAATTGAAAATAACATTGAGAGAGGGAGGGTAATTATCAAATCCACAAAGTTGTTTATATTTCTAACTTATGGTTAGATAAACTTAAGTCTCATGGAACTGATTGCCTTCAAACTGCTGGAGGTCACAAAGGAAGTCTATGGCAGAATAAAGGTTTGACTAAAGACTGAATGAGTTGACGTTCTGTCAAAAATTATTTGTCTTTATTCCATATTTGATATTGAGATTGTTCCTGAGGTCTACCAAATCACATAAAGGAATATGGACCAAAGGAAATCATTCCTTTTTTCTGAAAGTAATACAAATTCTTTATTTTTGTTAGGGCATAAACATTTGAAAACAAAAATCCAGAAGATACTCTAGAAGTTATTTGACCAAAGACGATTTCACCAAGAAATATGCCAAAGGACATTATAACTCTAAAGTGTATTTCAATGATTTTTAACATAATTTCCTTCATCACAAATATTTATCTTCAGAAGGAGGAAGGCAAGCAGAAGTTCCCCTTCACCATTAGAACGGGCGGGGAAGATGACCGGCCTGGCTGAACGGGGAGCTTTTGCTGGGACGCAGGAAAAAAAGGAGAGTTTATCGCTTGTGGAAGAAGGGGCAGGCAACTCAAGAAGAGTACAGGGATCTCGTTAGGTCGTGCAGAGAGGAAATGAGAAAGGCAAAAGCCCAGCTAGAACG
>NW_008824941.1:4889851-4898545 GCF_000699105.1 Pygoscelis adeliae
TGGGGAGACAAACAGCACCACTCCAAACATTCCCCCCTTCCTTCTTCTTCCCCCAGCTTTTATATACTGAGCATGATGTCACATGGTATGGAATGTCACATGGTATGGGATATCCCATTGGCCAGTTTGGGTCAGCTGTCCTGGCTGTGCCCCCTCCCAGCTTCTTGTGTTCCTCCAGCCTTCTCAGTTGGTAGAGCATGGGAAGTTGGAAAGTCCTTGACTAGTATAAACACTACCTAGCAACAACTGAAAACATCAATGTGTTATCAACATTGTTCTCACCCTAAATCCAAAGCACAGCACTGTACCAGCTACTAGGAAGGAAATTAACTCTATCCCTGCTGAAACCAGGACACTGCTTCCAGCAGGAAATGGGAGAGTTTCTCTTGTTACTTTGCCCTTATTTCTACTCTTCTTAAATTGCCTGGAGAGCTGAGTGGAAGTACAAGGAATGGCTATGGAAACAATTGCTGAGGAGTAAACAGATTGAAATAGGCAGGTAGACTACTGATAGATTTCATTTCTCCATGCTTGCAGACTTGATCACTGGAAGGTAGTTACATGAGAAGGGAGGACTGAGGTGTATTTTAATAGAAATCAAATACCAGAACAGTTACAAATACCATGGTAAATTAGAAAGCAGACCACAAGAGAGAGCTTACACTGAAGCAATTGCCTCGCAAGTCATGTATAAGCGGATGAAGTACGAAGGTATTGGAGCTGACAGGAATGAGGAGGCAGCACATTAGTCCCATCTACCTCAACCATTTCATTCTTCTCTATTGAATTCATTCTGAGTTACCAGGTTAGGACTTCAGATGGTGCGGACGAAAGGATTGGGCTGCTTTAGCTTTATGTCATTACAAGCTATGCCTAAATAAAGAAGCTTACGTTTGGGGTTTTGTTTATTTAATGAGATAAAACCCACTTCCAGAGAGAAGTAGAGAAAAATGTAGTATTAACGCTGCTTTATTCTTATACTTGTGCCCAGGCGGCCAAGAAGGTCAACGGCATCCTGGCCTGTATCAGAAATAGTGTGGCCAGCAGGAGCAGGGAAGTGATAGTGCCCCTGTACTCGGCACTGGTGAGGCCGCACCTCGAATACTGTGTTCAGTTTTGGGCCCCTCACTACAAGAAGGATGTTGAGATGTTGGAACGTGTCCAGAGAAGGGCAACGAGGCTGGTGAGGGGTCTGGAGAACAAGCCTTATGAGGAGCGGCTGAGGGAGCTGGGGTTGTTTAGCCTGGAGAAAAGGAGGCTGAGGGGAGACCTCATTGCTCTCTACAACTACCTAAAAGGAGGTTGTAGCAAGGTGGGTGTCGGTCTCTTCTCCCAAGTAACTGGCGAAAGGACGAGAGGAAATGGCCTCAAGTTGCGCCAGGGGAGGTTTAGATTGGATGTAAGGAAAAATTTCTTTACTGAAAGAGTAGTTAAACATTGGAACAGGCTGCCCAGGGAAGTGGTTGAGTCACCATCCCTGGAAGTATTTAAAAGACGGGTAGATGAGGCGCTTAGGGACATGGTTTAGTGGGCATGGTGTTGTTGGGTTGACGGTTGGACTCGATGATCTTGGAGGTCTCTTCCAACCTTAATGATTCTATGATTCTATGATTCTATGATTTATTTACTGAAAGTTTTATTGTTAATTTTAAAGTTATTCAAAGTGATGAGCTAAAAACAATTGCTTTAGCAGACACAAAGGCTGTCTAGCAGTTTATTGGAGGAAACATTCACATGACAGTGAATCTCTTTAAGTGAGACTTATTCCCACCTTTGCAACTTCAATCTTGGTTTCCTTCTGAAAATGTCTCAAATTGTTCATTATTTTGAAATAAAGACTGGTACAGTAACGTGGCTCTGAGACCATCCCTATCAGAATCTGCGTAAATGGATGAGGTATTGCATATACTAATTCAATGTTTATAAAATGTTGGTAACTGCTGTTGAATAACCACACTTGTCATAGGCACAGCCATTTCAAGATGTGACAAACAGTGTACATGTGTTTAGTCCACCGTTGCTTGCTTTTTGTCAGAGCTCACATATTTCTTTTATGAAGGTGAAAGAGATTTGAGGTAGAATTTCTTGGCTGCAGAAGGAGTTTGTTCTTTCCTGGGGGAGGGGTTAATTGGGGGGACAGGAACCAAATCTGCTCTGGACAGAAACTTCCAGATACAAAGCTATGGCAAGGAAACAAAGAAAAGCAGAGAGTATCCTCCAGGACCTGTGAGTCTAGTTTGCCAGAAGACTAGGGGGCAAACACATAGACAGGTCTCAGAGGTGACGGGGAAAAAAAATGTCCCAGACATCAGAAAGCACCACGTAGAATTGGCTGCAACACAGAAGCCACTGTTTTGGGTGAAACTAAACCCGGTAGAAGGAAACCCCCTTGGACACACCTGGCAGGGGAAGATTGCTTTATAAGCAAATTTTTTAAATTTTTATTCTGTCTTTTCCATTCGCTGACAGTTTTAAACATTCTATTTTATGGCCTAATAAATACAGCTTTTTAAGTGATAGTAGCCTGTCTTTATTTTCTCTGGTGAAGTCACTGTAAGGAAAAGACTGAGGCAAATCTTTGTCACCTTTCACATCTACCCCATAATTATATATGAGTCTTCTGGAAGAAGCAGCATGTTGGTTACTCATTACCTACAGTAAGTTTAAAAAACTTTTCTTGATTTGACAATAGTTCAGTGAGGACAGTTACTACCTACTGTCAGTGTTAAACTTCAGCATGTATCTCTCTTTTGCAAAATGGAAAATATCTGTAACTTTCCTAATGGTAAGGACAGGGAGGCACTAGAAAAGATTACCAAAGGCATTTGTAGAACCTCTGTCATGTAAGTTTTTAAAAACATGCTAGACGAGTGCCTGTTAAGAATATTTTTGGTATAAATGATCCTGCTTTGGGCAAAGAATGAACTAGATGATATCCCAGGGTGCTGTTCCCTCCCATTTCTTCTTACCAGCCATTCTGAAAGATCAACACACATCCGTATGCAAATCCCCCTTCAGAATACTTTTCTCAGTATGACTTATGTAGAAAAAGCCAGTCTAAAATAGATGAAATAAGAAAGTTGTACATAAGCTGTTTATCATTTAGCTTACTCAAAACTCCAAGATATGAATAGAACAAAAGACGAACAGATAATTAACCTTCGGGAAAGCATAAAAAAGGCCAAGGACAATGTCACTGAAAATACACAGGATTCTTAATTCCTCCAGGTCAATATGTATCATTCTACAGCTCTCCCAAGCTTCATTAAGAGGATGAAATACATGATGCAATATTTAGAGGAGTCCTGATTCTGTGAAATATCCTATTGTCTCTCTAGCTTAGTCTTATCACCTCATACTCAACTATTAAAAATTAAAAATCCTGTGGGTGAACTCCCCCCCTCCCATATGCATATTGTTTTCACAAAGCTTTTCCATAATCTCTGAACTTTTTTGGTATCAGCCCCATGACAGATAACCAGCTTCCACAGAGATTTCTTCTTAGCTAAGATCATAGAGCTTAAGTTTGTCATATCCTACATAACTAAGCCTTCCAGCTAAAGCATATTTATAAAGCTTGAGGCAGACTAGATCCTTTCTTGTATTGTCAACAGACTCATTAAACATGATCTTCTGTTTCTTTTGCAGGGGAAGGCTGGGAAGTGACATGTGATGTACTTTGTCCTTAAATATAATCATACTATCTTTTTAGCATTAGCGGTGTATGAAGGAGAATTTTTATTTTATATATAGCTTTAAAGAAGGGCTGTGATAAAACTTCTTGATAAATAGCAATAATTAAAGGAAGAAAGTCCAGAAGGAGGTTACAAAACAAAGGGCAAAATGAAAGGACAGCTTCAGGAAGAATAGAAACTAGGGAATTTTTGTAAAGAAGTCTCTGGCTTGGAGGCAAGAGACTTTAGTTCTATTTCTGTCTCTATTGCTGACCAGCTATGTATGTTAGAAACCTCAGCTGGCTCTTTCCTCTCCTCAGCATAGATCTCAGCATCACGTCGCCCACCTCCTGAGTGAATAATAGTCGCTCTCTGCTAAGTGGAATATGAAATTCCCTGCTATCAAGGCACTAGCATTCACCAGGGCAGAACGCAGTAGCAAAACCCAAGGTTGGCTTGTCCTACAGCATCCCTATATTAATATTTCTGCGTCTCTGAGCTTCTGGCAATTCTCAGTTCATGCTGCCCTACATGGGCTGTAAACAGGGTTACTTGGAAATTTGTCATCTGGGCGTTTTTGATTTCTGTGCCTTAGAAAAGCTGCAGCTAAGGAGCACTATATATAGATACTTACAGCTAGAGACTTGTATGTGAGCTAGGTACGTGTGCTCACATTACAGTCACTAGAGATCTAGTCAGAACAGTCTGAAGAACAACTCAGTTCATTGTAAAGTTGGCATCTACTCTTGGTTAGTCATAATATCTGATCACAGATCCACAGACCAGAGAAAAAAATATCCATCACTTCCACAGCCTCTGAATGAGCCTATAATCTGACCCACCATCTGATCTTTGAGCTCTTTTTCCAGTAGTAAGTCAGGTCATATATCTCCAGAGCATTCTCCATCATATCTAAAATAAACCCTGCGTGCAACACACTGCGCTTTTTCTCCGCTCAAACTCCCCAACCATTTTAAAGCATAATAATCCATTTACAATAAATGGTTGGCATTTACTTATTGTCTGTTTGGAATAATTTCTTGCCTTTATCAGGTTTATGAAGAGACAGAAAATCCAACCAGCCTTCATGTGTCTTGCACTGTACAGCAGCAGGAAGATGGCATTTTTCTTATCTCCAATGTTGTTTTCACTGAAGCACTGACTAAACCTATTTACATATGCCCACAAATGTCCATCAATCTCTTTACAATAAAACCCCGTTAAATCTTGCAATTTTCTTCTTTGTCTGTAAGCATTTTTTCCTCTTTCAAATATAATTTCAATATATCAAACACCATCTTGTTATAGCCTTTTTAAATAGCTAACCCAGGATTGTCTTGCTCTTTTCACATGGGGAACATAACTAATAGATTGGCTTTAGCAAATCTGTTTTTTTTTTTTAAAGCAACCTTAGACAAATAATATTCTATAAATTATTTTCCCTGATTCCCCCTGCAGAACCTTAATAATTGCTTCCTCTTTTAACACCTTCTACAATCTGACAAATAGACCTTCTAAAAAAGGCATATTTTCCCCCAGGTAAAAATGTGTTTTTCCTTCCTCTGAGATCTTAAATAAGAATGTGAAAAAGACTAATTTAAAATTATTTTTTTTCCTAACAAATATGAAGCTCATCTTGTTCAAATGTTGAAACAGATTGAAGCTGAGAACAGACAAAATAAAAGGTGACTATTTTACTGTATGAAAAAAATTATCTTACGGCCACAGCCTTTACATAAGTTAGGGCAATCTGACCCACTGTCAGGTAATAACACAGGTTAAATAATTTCAGCTAACACCTCAGGTATCAAGCTGATTAATCTCACTTAAGCTAGAACATAACTTTTAGGAAGACATACATTATTGCCCATTGCACAGTACTCCAATGGCAAACTCTTTAAGGCAAAGACCTCCCACTGCTCAGACAGCACTTAGTTCAAGCAAATCTTGGCTAATGTCTAATTTTCTTAGACATTAAGACATAGACTACTACTGTGTTTTACCTAGATAAAAATAAGATTGTGTTGTCCGTCAGATTGTTTCAACTCTGACTTCTTATTCAGAATTTACTGGTGGTGTGTATCCAAAACGGATCAGTCTCCACCCTGAGAACGCAAAACCACCTTTGTTTTGCTAAACTCTTAGGTAATCTGCCATGTCAGTAGGCAGGGAAAATACTACATCATTAATTGTCCTGAACCATACTGTTCTCCAGCTACTTTGAAAGAGCCACCGTATCTTAATAAAACTGGACACTGCCATGGTGCATTTCTGCCTTCTCCTTATGAAGAACATCATCAGCCGGGCTTTTCCCCAGATTCTGGGATATTACTGCTGGATAACTTTTATAATTACTTCAACATTCACCTAAGCTCCCTTTCATTTTCAGTAATTTCAACCTGATTTGGGAAGAAGCTGTAGCTACTTCTGGATAACATATGTTCATAGATCCCTCAGGATAGCTGCCTAAAAGAAACAGGCTCTGTTGATTGGCACACTGATGCTAAATACCAACATAGAATCTCTCAGAATGAGAGAGAATGTGTCCTGGGAACACCATGAATTTTCACATTCTCAAGTCACTTTCTTTATGGAAAAACTTAAGAAAAGTGGTTTTAATCTGCATCTGAATGAAAGATAAATGCCACGTAAGGTTTTAGTAAGATATACTGAATCTAACTTAAAGGGAAGGGAAAAGAGGAGAGGAGAGGAGAGGAGAGGAGAGGAGAGGAGAGGAGAGGAGAGGAGCGGCGAGGAGAGGAGGGGAGAGGAGAGGAGAGGAGAAGAAGGTAGATAAATGCCACGTAAGGGTTTAGTAAGATATACTGAATCTAACTTAAAGGGAAGGGAAAAGAGGAGAGGAGAGGAGAGGAGAGGAGAGGAGAGGAGGAGAAAAACCTCTCTGGTATGGTGGACAATGATTTAAAAATAAGGCCTGTGTTTATAAGCATGTCTGTAAGTGTGATAAACATCCATTACATCTTTGTGACAGCAGTTTGAAAGTTTGAATAAACCAAAAGGTTTATTTGACCCAAAATGTTATTTCAAGTTGAGGAAAGCTGTTACTGTCTCTGCTGAATGCAACAAACAACTATGGTCCAAAAATAGGTAAGAAATGTAATGCTCTAAATATTTCATTCAAACATATTTAGAATTATAGTTTGTTTTCTCTTTGGAAGACTTTTTTGTAAGATTTGCCTGGATTTAATTTTAAAATTTATGTTCTAGATATTTGACCCTCAGTTGCTTTCTAGGTTTTATTTGCTGAGACAGGTAAAAATTGGTTTTTTGGATCAATTTGTTTTTCAGTTTGGTCAGTGAATTTAAACTTTAGAAATTTTCCCAGTGTTAGTTAAGCCATGATTATATTTATAAATAAGGTGTATGAGTTTCTGTATGTGGCAAGAGTAATTGGGAACTGGAAGCTATTCTGTATTTGTCAAAATATTTTCTTGATGTAGTTCACAGGAAGCTAATTCACCTTCTGCACAAAACAGGTGGCTCCCACCAATTTTTTGGGAACCTGTCATGTAAGGATTGTGTACAGTGATTTCAGTTGCAATTGTTTGTGTCCTACAACAGAAGCATAAGGCCATAGGAGCTGTAAAATCCATGTCCTGCAGGACAGAATTATCTACGTTACAGGAATATTTTGTAACTCAGAAGAATGCACCCTGCAGAGAAGGAGATGTATTTTTAAGTCCAGAGGTCTGTATTTGTAGGTTAGCTTTAGATAATTAGGCTCCACAATGTTTATGATTTTCATACTGAGCAAATACCTGTTTAAATCTGATGGTAACATTGAAGCATAGGTTAGAATTTTCTTATACTGAAATAATATAGTCTTCAGAAATTAAGTCTTAATATCATACAATTAAAAGCAAAGCATAATAATCTAAAATTCTCTCCTATTCAATGAGTCTTTAAAGTGATTACAGGTTTCTTAGCCAATACATTGACCATGCCCACTGCATGACACTAACATATTAGCCAAAGAACATTATAGCTTTTTACAAACCTGTGCAACTTTAAATCAAAGTCATGCATTCTAATATGTTTTGACAGGTAAATTGCTTGCCTTTTTTCCTTGATAGCCAACCATATAAATAATGCATGCATAGTAATAGCTAGACCAATAATGTAAAAGTCAAGTAAGGAGGCACATACAGCATGTTAATGATAAAGGTGCACTACCCATCTCAAACAGGAAGAAAAATAAAACAACTGTAAAATATATGAAAGAGAAGAGCTCAATCCTTAAAAAACAGTTTTGAAATGACCATTGTAACTGCCAGTGAATAATGGAAACGTATTTATTAAAACTCATCATAAACAAAGACATTTTTGGCATCCGGAAATTCTTTCTCTTCTCGAATGAGTACTGACTCAGCATGCAGAAGCTGAAGCATGAGATGTAGCAGATTTTAGGTCTGGAATGATCCTCTCTGATCACTTAGTCAGACCCTTTGCACTACAACATTAGTGCTTCACCGAGCATCTTCTCCATAGGAAGCTCTATGGCTTGACTAGGCATGGAGTCCAACAGGAAGGCTTCCAGTCTCCGTCTGAAGACCTCAAGAGAATGAGACATCAATAATTTGCCAAAACAGGGGCTTATTGGACCAAATGAGTTGGGTAGCCAAATCACTGCTAACGCTGAGAACTAGATGACAATAAAACTACTTTTAATAGACGAAGCTTATTTTTGTGATCTGTCATTCTCTTTATAAGTAACCTTTCACATTTTGAACCACTCCTTTTTTCCATATCTTAGGGTCTAGCCACAGAGTTATTACAAATTATTTAGACTTTAATAACTGCTATAGTCTAATTAGACAAGCACTGATAATTCAGCCCTTTTCTTCTAAGTACTAATCATAGAATCATAGAATAATAGAATCATAGAATCATTAAGGTTGGAAAAGACCTCTGAGATCATCAAGTCCAACCATCAACAAACACCACCATGCCCACTAAACCATGTCCCTAAGCGCCTCATCTACACGTCTTTTAAATACTT
>NW_008824941.1:4900273-4900957 GCF_000699105.1 Pygoscelis adeliae
GCCTTTTCCTCATCCTCAGTGACAATGTTCCCCCCCGCATCCAATAAAGGATGGAGATTCTCCCTGGCTCTCTTCTTGTCATTAATATATTTGTAAAAACATTTTTTGTTGTCTCTAACGACAGCGGCCAGGTTGCGTTCTAGCTGGGTTTTTGCCTTTCTCATTTCCTCTCTGCACGACCTAACGAGATCCCTGTTACTCTTCTTGAGTCGCCTGCCCCTTCTTCCACAAGCGGTAAACTCTCCTTTTTTTTCCTGAGTCCCAGCAAGAGCTCCCCATTCAGCCAGGCCGGTCATCTTCCTCACCTGTTCTTCTTACGGCGTATGGGGACAGCCTGCTCCTGTACCTTTAAGACTTCCTTCTTGAAGAATGTCCAGCCTTCCTGGACCCCTTTGCCCTTCAGGACTGTCTCCCAAGGGACTCTCTCAACCAGCGTCCTGAACAGGCCAAAGCCTGCCCTCCGGAATTCCATGGTTGCAGTTTTGCTGCCTCCCTTCCTTACTTCACCGAGAATCGAGAATTCTGCCATTTTCTATCACTTTATGGTTGCTAAATCCAAGACGGCCTCCGACCACCACATCTCCCACCAATCCTTCTCTGGTTGTAAACAGCAGGTCGAGCAGGGCACCTCCCCTGGTAGGCTCATTTACCAGCTGTGTCAGGAAGTTGTCTTCCACACACTCC
>NW_008824941.1:4901036-4901480 GCF_000699105.1 Pygoscelis adeliae
GTTTGTAGAATGCTTCATCCACCTCTTCATCCTGGTTGGGTGGTCTATAAAAGACTCCCAGCAGGATATCTGCCTTGTTGGCATTCCCCCTCATCCTTACCCATAAATCAGTTGCAAACCTGCTCTGATTCTTTTCTATCTGTTACTCACAAAATGTTCACTGAGTAGTACAGTCAAATTCTGAAGTAGTTCCTTTGGACTGATCATGTTCACGGCTAGAAACAGCATGACAGTGCTACTTCCTGACATCTATGGCACTTGCTGAGAAAGGATAGAAAATAATTATATACTATCATAGGCATTTAGAAGATTTTTTCCTTGTTAAGCCTTTCAAATTTTTCTTAACATATTGAAATTTTGGGGAGACCTTATTGCAGCCTATCAGTACTTAAAGGGAGCTTGTAAAAAGATGGGGGCAAAATTTTTAGATTCTATGATTCTATG
>NW_008824941.1:4901557-4941540 GCF_000699105.1 Pygoscelis adeliae
ACTGGCACAGGTTTCCCAGAGAGGTGGTGGATGCCCCATCCCTGGAAACATTCCAGGTCAGGTTGGACGGGGCTCTGAGCAACCTGATCTAGTTGAAGATGTCCCTGCCCACGGCAGGGGGGTGGGACTAGATGACCTTTAGAGGTCCCTTCCAACCCACACTATTCTATCATTCTATGATTCTATGAAACATAATTTAGTGAACATTTGCATGCTTTTCACAGAAAAATGATACGTTTCAGTCAGGTCATTCCTGAAATGTAACCAAAACAGAGAATACCCTGTTTATATTTGTTCAAGTGGATTACTCTACCTGAGCCTTCTTTCTGATAAACACATATCCCATTGTGGACAATATTTCTCAGAAAAATGCAACCAACTCCAACTGGAATTCCTTATCCTGAATACAGATGCGTTATAGAAGAGTAAAACCAACTGGGAGATAAAGTTGTCACATTTCTCAGTTATGAGAAACTGTAAAGCAACTCAGTCAATGGTTCCTAGTTTTACAGTTTGTTTTGTCTCATTTGATCCATTTAGAATAATTCAGTTGCTATCAGATAATATTCCAGCCATGGGAATCCAATTCACTTCAAAAAGGTACGTTTTCTGCACACTTTTCAAAAATATTTGATATTTTTTCTTACTCTTAGGAAACACTTCGACTAAATCATACATGTAAAAATAATATTCTGCCATTCACACTGTAAGCTGTGTTTTTTATTATATGAATTTTGGTGTCAATTCTTTCCATAATTGGTTCTTTTTAATAACGGAATATAAAGGAAAGTGGTTTAAAATACAATTATTATCTAAATAGCACCACAGATGCAGAGACATCATCTTTTGTTTTGTATTTTTAGTAGCTGCCAGCATTCATTTCTGATCAGTTTATCAGCATGTCATTTAAATGTTCATATCTTCCCAGACAAACTGTATGATTAGCCACTTAAATACCCTCATTTTGTTCTTTTAAACAATTGCTATAAAGAGCAATTCTTTGCTATATCAGCAAATGATTTGAACATGAATTATGCAATATGTGCTGCAGTTATAAATAATCAGAAAGAACTGATAGGAATGTTTAAAATATAAAATTTTATTGAAATCATGTTGAAACACACATGCGGCACGTTAACCATAATAATACTATTTTAGTAGAAAGAATGCCTATGTATTGCAAACAGATAACCTGTCCTTCCTTCTGTCCATTCCTCCCTCCAATGGACAAAGAGCAGGATGGAAGTTCAAAAAGGCCATGGAATAGCCGTACATGGACCTAACCTATGGTACCGAAGTGAAAGAACACAAGACTATGCGATTGTTTTCAGAAGAATTAAATATCAGAGTTTTATAAACATCACAAATATGCTTTCCGAAAGTATTTGTTACCTTCTCTCAGCCTTTGACTATAAGAGGGTTTATGTGTGTGTGTTTTCATGCTTTCCTTCTCTGGATTCTCCTGAAAAGTTCATTTTAACATCATCAACTCTGCAGGTATTTTCAATTAATATTTATATTAATAGAGTATCTTGTAGGCTATGTCTACAGCATTTTTCCAGCCCTAAAATTTTGCTGTTGCTGACTTTAGAATTAATGGAATTAATCAGACAGTGGAATTAATTGTTGTGGTATTGTGGCCACATCAGGGGGCCATTTGTGCTCTAACTACTATATCGTCTAATATGTAAAAAAACATTTTTTCTTGATACTTTCAACAATAGATCTCACCATGCAGCTACCTCAGCTTAACAAGATTTCTGTTTTGGATAAGAGTGAAAGCAAGTGAGCTCTTAACACATTGACTTTTAATTATTAAGACTTTTTCTTCATCTAGCACTAAGATTTTCTATGTAATTTTATGAATGAGAACTTATTTTTGCAATGCAGGCAAAATTTGCACATTGCCTATTTGCCAGAAGTATGCCTGAACAAAGTGGTGAGTTTCAAAAGGGAGTTTATTATTCTCTAAACACTTGTAGCTTGGCAAGATGAAATTTTTTTTTTTTTTTCAGGGGCCTCTTCACTAGTGACAGCAGAACCGAACACTGCTGGAAACTGTCTTTTCTAATTAAGTTAAAATTAAAATGATAAATGGAAGCTCAAAGATTTTTTAACATAGTGAAGACATTTCAAAGTTTGTGATGTGGCCTTTGAGTTCCCAAAAGCAAAATACTTTTAGATAAAATTCCTAAAAATAGAAGACCTGGCAGTAAGATCAGAAGCAGGTGATGAATTCGTTTAGGACTAAGGACCACAGTTGGATCAGAGGCTACTGAGAATCACTCGGACATTAACAGGATTGGGCTCTGAACCAACGGAGAAGTTTGGATTTTAGAGGCATCAAAATACACATTGGCCAAACCTGCTTTTTGTCGATGTCAAATAACCAGCAAAATGCTTGTTTTCTTGCCACCAGTCATAGCATAGCTGAGATCAACTGAACTGTATTTAAATGATGTTTCTGATAACAATTATTTAACATTCTAAAGGTCTGAGAACATATGTGAAACCAATTGACCAGAAAATGAAAATTACAGCATGGCCAAAAGGTTTTATTGCGATTACAAACCAGTGAATGCAAAATGCTCTTCATAAAGTAGCAAAGCCCTTAGGAAGTGTTTAAGAAGTCTCTCCTTATTTGGCAAATTGGGAGGGAAAAGAACAAAAGAAAGAAAACAAACTGAACAGGCATAAGAGGAACAAAATTTCCATATCAATCTGCTGAAGCAATGGAGGGGATGGAATACCTCAGGAGATCAAACTAAGCTTACTGTACCAGGGAAGAGAAAAACAGAGTACATTTTGGGTAACATCTGTGGAGGAAGAGAAAGAATGTAGAAAAGCATCTTTTCTTACAGAATGCACAGAGTCCACTGAAACACAGACATTGTCACATCCATTGTGCCTGTGCTGTAGAAATGTGCATAAGCTGTGCTAGTTGTGTTAGGCAGAGTCTGTTCAGAACGTAAAATTGTTAAAGAGGTGTGTCATTGCATCCAAGTTGAAAAATCCTGCTAGACTACTTTATGCCCAAATTACTTTCTCAATACAGTATTATGATGTGGCTTTTTGGAGAATTTCTGATTACGTACCACAAAAAACTATTGACTTTATTGCATTTGACACATTATGCTTTTCATTTCTATGAAGTTTTTTAGCATAAGGGATTGAGCAGTGGTTTAGGAATGTGGCTGAGACACAGGTCTGAAAAAAGCAGCCTTATAAAATTCACAGCTGATTCTAGGTTGCAAAGCAAGCATAATGAAAGTAACATGAATGATATATTTCAGAGGGAAAATGGAATTTGTGCGGACAGTTTGGTTTTGTCTTGGAAGAAAGGTAATCAGTGAATTTGCAGTGTCCATTTAGAGCAGGCAGCAAATCCTTAAAAATACTGCATTGGGGAAGTCCATTCTGATAGCAATAGCATGGCTTCATTTAATATTATCTGTCTTGGGGAAATTAAGGGCATGAGTCAAGCCCACGAGGAACTGAGTCACTGCTGCTAGAAATCTAGGGGGTTCTGTGGTAGAGCTTAGACAACTATGTTACTCATATTGACTGAACTTCGTAGTGCAACTGGCTGACGAAAGTCACACTCGTATGCAATAAATTTCACTGAAGAAAGCTGCTTACCCAATGAGGAGAGCTGTTAGAAAGCTTTCTTTAAAGTTGACACAAAATCCTATGAAATCTTTAACCAAGCTTTCTCCTTATTAGCTGGTAAAATATTAAAATTCACACATCTACATAACCTCCTTATATTAACCCATATACTAAGATACTCATTGTAAGTATTACTGTGTATGCTATTGTGAAAACTGCCCCTGTCTTATTTTCAAGGATTTGAATAGGAACTGTATCACCAGAATGCATAGCTTTACTCTGAAAATCTGGCAGCAGGTGAACTCTTCTGACATTTTGATAATTGTTAAACTATACCACAGCTGAAACTAATGCATTCGTTTGGGGATGGTAACGTATAATTCTGTGCTATTGATTGCTTGTCATTTCAGTGGGTAAACTAATAGCACTCAGCCAGTATGGTCCATTGAACAGTTTCTAGAAAGTAGCTCTTCCACTGAAACAACAAGAAAACAACAATCATAGTCAAAACTATTATTATTATTATTTATTAATATTATTACTTAACAAGTCAATTTACTCTGCAATATCTGGAAAAAAAGAAAAAAGGCAAAAAAACCCCAGAAAACACAGCTGGATGAAGGAGAGGAAAAGGATCATTGCTTCTACTCTTCTAAACCCAAAAGGGATTTTTTTAAAGAAAGAAATAACAAGCCAGGTGGCACTCCATGCACTTGTACACTTTGATTGAAGATCAGAGTCTTTCTGTTTAATTTCTTATTATTTGTCTTTCAGAAGCAATATAATCTGTGCTGGCATCTGCTTCATTTGACAACTTAATGTAGTCTCCATAGACTTACTTCGACAATGCTTTGTTGTGATTTGACAGTGTAGGTGTCATCCCCAATGACATACACAGCCATTGCTGAGTCTGCATTTTGACATTTAAGTGGGCTCAGCTGTGAATAGATATCTAAGATGTTTATTTGCATTCACATTCTATTTTGACATTGTATCATTTTATTAGGTCCAAATTCTTCCCTAAATAGGTTATTCCCAACTGGAGAGAAAAAGTTCTTTGAGTTTCATGTAAAATTTTATCTCTATTGGAGAAAATATAACTAACCCAGTATTTCAAAAATACTGAGCTTTAGTATAAGAAGAGAATTCTGTTAAGAACAAGTTTCCCTTTAACATGGAGGATGTGCAACACCTCAAAATGGACATGTGGGTTTTGATTTTGCTTTAGCATTTGTGTATACCAGGAAAAGTCAGCTGAAGTCAGTGGCATTATTAGAATTAAAAATAAGTTATGATGTCAGAATTGGGGTCCATGACACCAAACAAAACATTTATTATTATACAGGTGTGGTGGGTTGACCCTGGCTGGATGCCAGGTGCCCACCAAAGCCGCTCTATCACTCCCCCTCTTCAACCAGACAGGGGAGAGAAAATACAACAAAAAGCTTGTGGGTCAATATAAGGACAGGGAGATCACTCAGCAATTACCATCACGAGCAAAACAGACTTGGCTTGGGGAAATAAGTTTAATTTATTACCAATCAATTTAGAGTAGGGTGATGAGAAATAAAAGCAAATCTTAAAACACCTTCCCCCCACCCCTCCCTTCTTCCCGGGCTTCACTTCACTCCCGATTTTCTCTACCTCCTCCCCTCCAGTGGCGCAGGGGGACAGGGGATGGCAGTTGTGGACAGATCATCACACATTGTCTCTGCCGCTCCTTCCTCCTCAGGGGGAGGACTCCTCACACTCTTCCCCTGCTCCAGCGTGGGGTAGCTCCCATGGGAGACAGTCCTCCACAAAATTCTCCAGCATGCTATAGTACTTCATGAACTGCTCCAGCGTGGGTCCTTTTCACGGGGTTCAGTCCTTCAGGAACAGACTGCTCCAGCGTGGGTCCCTCACAGGGTCACAAGTCCTGCCAGCAAACCTGCTCCAGCATGGGATCTTCTCTCAACAGGTCCACAGGTCCTGCCAGAAGCCTGCTGCAGAGCAGGCTTCCCATGGGTTCATAGCCTCCTTCGGGCATCCACCTGCTCTGGCGTGGGGTCCTCCATGGGCTGCAGGTGGATATCTGCTCCACCGTTAACCTCCATAGGCTGCAAGGGGACAGCCTGCCTCACCATGGTATTCACCATGGGCTGCAGGGGAATCTCTGCTCCAGCACCTGGAACACCTCCTCCCCCTCCTTCTTCGCTGACCTTGGTGTCTGCAGAGTTGTTTCTCTCACATATTCTCACTCCTCTTTTCAGCTGCAGTTGTGCAGGTTCCCCCCCCCTTCTTAAATATGTTATCACAGAGGCACTACCACCATGTCTGATGGGCTCAGCCTTGGCCAGTGGTGGGTTCATTTTGGAGCCGGCTGGCATTGGTTCTATCGGACATAGGGGAAGCTTCTAGCAGCTTCTCACAGAAGCCACCCCTGTAGCCCCCTGGCTAGCAAAACCTTGCCACACAAACCCAGTACAACAGGCAATTACTATACCCTGTTATCTATTCATACATATCTTTAGATGTAAATATCATATATATCTTTAAAAGTGTATGTGCGCATCCATCTCTCTCTGTGGATATATTATCGTACACCATAGGTTCACAAAGGACTTCATTAAGAATGATTGTGAATTCTGAATTCTTCTTTTTTCTGAGAAATGAAAGAAACAATAAATACTCTATCTAGGAAGAGCCTATAGAAGCCTCATTCTACAAACATACATGTACATAGATTAATAGTGATAGTGAATCTTCCAAATGTGAAGTCCATCAGCTTCAGAGTCTAGACCTCAGAATGCACCTCTGTGTGCTAATTTCCACCAGACAGTTCCCTTTTCCTGTCTGCAGGCATAAGGTCCAAGTTTGTCTGTTTGATTTACAGAAATAATATCATGAAAATACAGTTTGTTAATGTAAGGGAAGCTAGATACTTTGATTCAATCTTCTATGGGAGAGCAAAGCATTTTTAACATAATAGATACAATGCATAATATATTTTTATCTATAAACACAGGTATATTTTATGTGTGGCATACATTTAGAAAAAAGAGTCATATTTTATGTATGACTTTATATGTTCTTTATGCCTGTCTAAAAATCTTACATTTATATTATTTACTTCTCAGTGCTTTCCCAAATATTGAAACACTTGGGGCAGGAGGGGGACAAAGAGAGAAAGATAATGTAGAAATGACAGAGTAATTATCTCAAGAAGAAAATCTACCACAGTCCATTATTATTACCAATTTCTTTTGGATTTACTCAGCAAAATTTGACAGTTCAAATCACTGAAAGAAATGGTGAGAACTGAGGTACTAATTTTTCAACATTACGCATATTGGCATCAGTTTCTCCTGCCAGCAATTACTTTTCAGCACAGGAAAAGAATCACCACTGTAATTATGTGATGTGTGGTTTAGTGAAAGCTATTTGACCTCCCTTCAAATTTTATCAGCTCAAAGTCCATGCAGACCAGCAAGTAATCTTTCATGAATGTGCTCAATGTAAATCAAAACCTATTAGATCTGTGTCTGGTATTAGCATTATAACGACAACATCTACTGTAAGTACCTAGAGGATATAATAAAGTGTCCATTACTTCTGGAGGCTGAGACCAGGGGAACTTTTTATTTTCTGTGTTACTCTGTTGACAGAAAGTGGAAAGATGCCAGTAACAATCCCAAGTCAACAGAGGAATTTTGCTACATACAGAAATTATATTCCTAATAATAATAAGAAAGAGAGACCTATTTTCTCATCACCTTATGTGTTTTCTCTCCCTGACACCTGTTGTCTAGAATTGAAACTAGCAGTATTCCATGGTTTAGAGAGTATCTCAAAGGGGAACTGAAGCAATGTCTAATCAACACCAACTATTGAGTAAGTTGGTTCTGAATACTTCATTCAGTTGTGGTACCTCGCTATATGGGGGGAAAAAACAAACAAACAAACAAACAAACAAGCAACGAAACCCTAAACTTTCACTGTGGTTTTCAAATGTATCTTCTGGATGTTGGAGGGCCTTAATGTGAAATACTGACAATATCATGCCACAAAGAGGAAAAGAAATGGTCCTATTTATTAAGTCTGTTGATGTACTGACACTAATACATGATAAGCTTTATTACTTGCAAAAGACAGTTGCTAGAAAACTCATGACTACACATTTTGGGAAGCAGGTGAAGAATCTTTAATTTTTCTTGCAGCTCGTATGGGCTCTGGAGGGACAAGTACATGTTGCTGGCAGGGGGAGGTAGTGGATCATTCCAGGAGGTGCCTATCTGGCTACGGCTGCACCACCAGCAGGTCTGTAAACCACTCTCTTTATAAAAGTTTACTTTATTTTCACAGACATGGAGCCTGTGCAGGCAGTGCCTGCAACATGCAGAATAAGAAGCAGCAATGAGCTCCAAAACAGACCGTGCTGTTGCCTGAGGCAAAGTCCTAGAGTAGATGTTGTGGTTTAACCTCAGCCAGCAACTGAGCAATACACAGCCTCTCACTCACTCTCCCCCTGCCCTGGTGGGATGGGGGAGAGAATTGGAAGAGTAAAAGTGAGAAAACTCATGGGCTGAGATAATAACAGTTTAATAATTGAAATAAAATAAAGTAAAATGGCAATAATAATAATAATAATAATAATAGAATATACAAAGCAAGTGATGCACGTTTCAATTGCTCACTACCCACTGACCAATACCCAGCCTGTCCCCAAGCAGCGGTCACCTCTCCCCGGGCCAGCTTTCCCCCAGTTTACGTACTGAGCATGACATCACATGATATGGAATATCCCTTTGGCCAGTTGGGGTCAGCTGTCCTGGCTGAGCCCCCTCCCAGCTTCTTGTGCACCTGCAGCCTTCTCAGTCGGTAGAGCATGGGAAGCTGGAAAGTCCTTGACTAGTGTAAGCACTACCTAGCAACAACTAAAACATCGGTGTGTTATCAACATTGTTCTCATCCTAAATCCAAAACACAGCACTGTACCAGCTACTAGGAAGAAAATTAACTCTATCCCAGCCAAAATCAGGACAGTAGAGCAAGAGGCTTCTTATCCTTCCCATAGACTAGTAACTAAAAGGCAACGTCTCTCACTCACAGTGCATTGCATTACCTCTGGTTTGCTAAAGAAAATTTAAAAGACCAGCCAAAAGTGGTGGAAGAATAAGAAAACTACTAACCTACCTGAAACACTATATTGCCTTTACTAAGAACTTTTAATATGGAGAATACCTAGGAGTTTGCACTTATCACAGTCAAAGGCTGTACAGGCAAGAACAGGTGATTTGAAGAGTTTGTTGGGAACATCTTAACAACAGCACAACGGAGGTTTTCTAAGGGAGACAGGGAATGAGTTTTTCAGACAGAAGAGATTCTTCATAAGCAAAGTAACTGTTTATAAAAAGCAGCATCAAAAACTGAGATTATTGGTTTTTTAAAGGAAACAGCATTTAACTCTAATCTCTGGAGGCAAAACCAGGAAGATATTTCCAAAGTTTTAATAACCTTGCAACCACTGGCCTCTGTGGTTCTAACAGCCTCTTTGACAGACTGTGACAGAAAGGTGAAATTCTACCTGGGATAGATGGGCCTAAGAAATGCCATATTGAACATAATGAAAATGAAATCCCAAGCCAGAGGAAGCCAGTGAAAACCATGTCATTAGGTCCAGGATTTCACAGTTGTTCTCATCAACCACTTTATCTGCCACCTTTACAGATATATGTACCACGTACCCACACATATTGCATGACTGCTGCTTACAGACATTTTAAGCCATTGGCTAGATGTTAAAAGAAAACGGGTTACTTATAGTAGGATTTGATCTAGTTTGACTATTTTGTTTTGTGTATAGGAAGATAAAATTACAGCATCTTACAAATGGTATGGAAAAACAAACATTCCACAAATATCATAAATTTCTTCAAAACCAGTAAATATATAGCAAGTTTTCCCCTAGATATCTCATTCTGTGTGACTCTTCCATGTGTAAAACTAGTCAACAAATATTTTAGAAATGGTAATATTTTAAAATACTGGGATATATGTACTTTTCAAGACAACTTCCATTGCCATTCAATAGTCATTTAAGAGAAAACAAGTAAAGGGAAAAAACAAAGCCATACTGCTGCTTTTTCCAGGCTTTGTTTCCCAAAAGAATCCAAGAAATTGAAAAGAAATTCAGTGAAAAAAAAGACTACTCTTATTAATATACTCGTTCATGAAAATGTTTTAATTAGTCCTAGACTGGTCAAAACCACACAGAATATAAGCTCATGGACAATATAGACCCAATGTCTCAAGTACCTTCAGAATTGCTAGTAGAGTTTCAGGGAATATTTTGCTATTTTCAGAGACAGCCTGAATGTGAATACTTAACCAGCTGGTGTATATATGAAACATTTTCAACATGAATCATTGCTATTTATCGAAAAGAGAGTAATACCAAGGACCCTGCACAAATGAGTCTTATTCTTGATCAAAACAATATTTTTTTCTATTATTTAGAATTTGTGTATGTGTGAGTTTTCCCTCTACTTTGCATTTTATAAGCTATTATTTTTTAATATTGCTTAATTTTGCTTAAACACCCTGAAAATGGACAGGAAGTTCCAAATGACATCATACAGTCCATATTTAACATATTAAATTAATATGAATGGTTATTATTTTGCAAACTATATCATTGTGCATGCTTATTTAACTTTCTAGAATTAAGTTAAATGATGTAAATGAGTCAAAACTATTCTAACTCCTCATGACCACTCCGTATCTTAGTAACACCTCATGCTTTTAAATGCATTCTTCTTTGAAAAGAAGTGCTCCAAGAATCCATACCTTCAAATAACCCGAACCATGTAACCTGCACCTTCAGTTAACTTGAACAAAATCAGACGCTGAAAGGATCTGTTGTCGAGGAGAAAGAAGGGGTTTCATGCAAATGAGGTTATTTAGGAAGAAGAATCTATAGAAGAGGTTCCTAGTTATATCACACATGTATGTATATTTTCTTTTTAAACTGAATCACCTGAGGTTTTTTCCTACCTACCCTATGGCTTATATCTATAAATTTTGACACCAGCTAGTTCTGCTCTGTTCCCTTCATCCCGTGTCAGTTCTTGCTCTGCATTTTGGGCAGCAGCGGGTGGCCACTGCCGCAATTTCATGTGGAACAGGCTGCCCAATCCATTGCTCCACAAAATATCCACCCCACCCCCTACCCTGGCCCTCCTGACCACAGAAGCAGGCCCATCCCTGATGGTGGGGTCAGAATAACAGGTTTGGTTTGTTGTCCTGCCCCACCTCAATGGTGGAGCACAGGACTGCCCCACAGGCATCCCTCAACAGCACCGCTCACCTGATAAGCACGCCTTATGATCTCTTTGGCATTTCTTGGCTCTTCTTTTGGTACAGGGTACCACGCTTGTACTTATCTCTCTTTCTTCATCCCAATCACTTGCCAAAAAGCAGCCTGCCCTGCATTGCTTTTATCAGTTTGCTCCACCTGTACCCAAATATGTATTTCTGATACCATTACCAAGGTAAACTGGGCTTTGTAGGATGTTAATGACACAGTTACCCATGTGCAACATATGGCACCTAGGTATACCTCGTAATGCATGGCAAGCTGCAAGGGCCCCAATTCTCCCCTCTTGTTATTTGTGGAGTCTGAATGTTTCTTACCCAACTCCTCTTCACTGCCTGTGAGATCCAACTCTCCTTTTTGACACCTTCTGTAACCTTTACTAGCTCCTTACACTGTCATTGCTGTTATTTGCTATGTTCAGCGATTTCTCATGTCAAATCCAGAACTGGCCAGGGCTCCCGTAATAGTCGATCCCATAGGTAGACAGCATGGGCCTGAGTCAGAGAGCAATTTGAAGAGTCAAACCATTGAGCTAGGTTCAGCACCAATGAGGGAACATGGAGTCAGACCATTATGTTTGCAAATTCTCTGTTTGCTGAGAAAATGTGCAAAAACAATTGATACTTGTTTCCTAAATGTTAAAGTCTTCATGACCCAGTATTATGTGTTGTCACAGGCAGCTGAGAGAACATACAAATATAACACACTGTCATAGGAACAGTGTGTCCTAACTAATTGAAATGATAATTTCAGCTAGTTGAGAAGAAATCAAATAATGCCATCTAGGTAGCCAACCACACAACAAAACTAGAAAATAAAGTAAACAACCATGGATGGGAACCATTAGTCCACATTATAGCTAAACACTCTTAATATACATGCCAATGTCTTGTCAAGATTTGTTTTCAGACAGCCATTCTTCACCAACACACTGATCTAACCCAAAGGCTATCTTGCTAGTAAAGGTAGTCAACCCAGGCTTTATGTCATCTTCGTATAGATTTTTTTTTTGAGTACATGCTGATTGACCAGTTCATCTGGTGATCCACTGACTTCTTCCTATATCTTGGTCAGTTCATCTGGAAAATAGAGGCGATGTATATCTACTTTGCAAAGTCGTTTGATGATGCTTAAAAACTGTATTGAAAATAAAAATGGCTGTTAGTTAATTAAGCTAGGAAAAAAATGTTTTTCTTCCTTAATTCCACTTTGATAAATAGTCATGTTTGATTTCTCCTGTTTTCCATCTTGAAGTATTATGGTTGAGGATGTCACCCAACTGCATACCAACATTTCAATGCCATCCTTCACTGTTTTGAATCACATTTTTCCAGAAATATTTTTGCCGTCTCTGTTCTGTGATTCAGAGGTGATGTTTTCTCTTGTTGCCATTGTCCCATATCTTACCATCTTTGAACCCTATTCCTGCACTGTAGCTGTGTTGGGAGATATCTGCCTTACAGCTTCTGCCAATTTATAGCATAAGGTGTCTGTTTGCATCCTGTCCATCATGCACAGGAATATTCTCTTTCCAGTCAAAGTATTTCTTTTATTTGGGTATTTTATTCAGGTATTCCACTCAAAGCATTTCTTCATGGTAATGCCAACAGGAAAATCCATTTGATTGCAATGGGAAAATAATTATTTTAGATCTGGTGGCTTATCAAAATTCTATCCCAAGAAAGAATGCCCAATATACTTTTAAGGAACACTATTAACATTATCAGTATTCTTGGGAAAGAGGAAGAGATTTTATTAGGAAAGCGAGATACATTATTACTTACAGATTGTTACAGTGTAGCAATGGAATATTATGGAAGCTTCCAATAGTTTTATGCCTTTTTTTAGGAATTCAAGTTCCAGTGTTACTAATCTGAAAGTCATCTAAGCTAAATGGAACTTGATATATTTTTGGTTTGGGTTGTCTGATGTTGTTGCCTGAAAGTAAGAAGTGTTTACTGCATTACCCTTCAATCCTAGATCTTATTTTCCTAAGTTAATAAATCACTTGAAATTTGGAGTGGAAATATTAACAGTTTTACATATACTTTAAGCAGCAACACCTTATTCCCTCAATGCACTTTGTGATAGTTCCTTTCATCAGCTCTTGAAACTCTTGGTAACTCACAGTTGTTTCTGCAAGAAACTGATGAAGGTGTGAAATGTATAAGAAAAAGGAAAGTTCTGACCTAGCATCTCCCAGAGATGAGAGAGGACATTCTTCCTCTAATTAAATGTATCCTCAGCCCATATGATGTAAACCAATTAATATTTTTTTCTCACTGACCAACTCCACTCTTTTTGCATGTTAAGGAGGCTTTGACATCCCCAACTAATTAATTTTTCTGTTTTTCCCCCAAAGCTCATTTTTATTTCAACTTGCTATTGACCTCCACTTCTGATCATCATGACCCTGGTGTCTTTATTCAAAATTATTACTGAAAAAAAGAGAACATAGCAGGAGAAAGGGCTCATCAAGAAGACTAATTATTTAATATAACTGCACAATATCAAAAATTATTACACAAGTGTAATGCATTAATTAAATTCTTCAGCAAATGAAGAACCTATCTGTGTTAGGTCCAGCACTTCTGTTACAGGATCTAAAGGTGCAAAATACAGTCGATGTACTTTAAGGACTGATTCCGTTTGAATTTGTGTGTACATAGCATTTCTAGAGATCTTGGCTTAGAAATCACATGTAATGTAAGCTAGCTCAAATTAACTTATATCAGTAAAACTGCATCCAGTTGCACCATGTCTGAATACACACACAGTTTCTCCAGAATGGTTTCTTACATTAAAAATACAAATTATTTAAGCTGGGAAATAAATTATCTGATTTGCTACATACTCAGTTATAACATAGGTTATGGCTACATTCCTAGTTGTATATTAACAGAGGTAATGCATGTCCGCTTCTACGCTGGGGCTTAGAAGCACATATTAAAAGAAAAGAGTTATCCTGGCTATAGGGCTATCTGCAATTTATCAGCATCTTCATTCCATGCTTTCTCTTTTTTGTGTGTTTTTTTGTTCTGCATGGTCTCCTGCTGGTGGGTTATACTATCCTGCCTACTGGTTTATTTATCACATGTGGATGGAGCTGGCACCAGGGCTTCTTTCCTTTGAGAGTCGGTAACTGGAGATATTCAGCAACAAAAGAGCCTTCTCTGAACCAAAGCATTGTTTATTTAAGCACTAGGAACAAAGTATATGCTAGAAAAAAGGCATTTCAAAACAACCAACAGTGTAAACATATGTCTATTTTACATAAACTCCTCGAGAAGATGTTACAGTCTGCTCAGCAGGCCTGTTTTGTTTGGACACCCTCAGGAGATCATTGAACATCAGTCTGGTTTCCTGCTACTGAACAACCATTACTGAACTCTTGAGACTGTGCCCTTTTTAAAAATGCTACAGCCTTGTAGATTTCTGAGTTTCCAGTTCTAGCTTGTACAAACATTTACTCTCAGCAACCCTCAAGCATTTGGAAAAAAGTAGCTTAGACTGAGTTTTAGCCTCTCTGTTTTGTTTTTATTTTTTATGTCTCTTCCTTGCCTTTGCTACCCACTTCGGAAATAATTAAGACACAGCTAATCATGGGCATACTAGTGACTTAGTCAAGGTTAGTCCTAAACATAGCCTAAGCTCTAAACCAACTTCTCTTCTATCTGTTTTATACATTTGCTTATTTTAGAAATGGAAAAGATATTTGCTGCTAATAAAAAAAAAAAAATCCAGTAGTTTATTACTGAGAGTTAGATCTGCAAATGTTTATGTGCTCCCCTGCTACTTCAGATGCCTGAGACCAGCACCCAGGGACTGCTGAGATTCCACCGTGATGTGTACTTGTCTAAACATTTGACTGCTTCAGTGTTTATGCTCCCATTATGGTAATGGAAAGCAAGCCAACATTTTCTGCAGGGTCTAGAGAATAATTTACCTGCTTTGTGCGTACATGGGCCCAGCTCTCACCTTGGGGATGGTGGAGTTCAGCCCCACCAGAACTTGATAGTCTTTGGGAAAATCTTTTTGAGTCTTATTTCCCCCCTGCACAGTACAGGGATAACACATATTCCAGCACCAAGCCCAGCACCACAACACATGGGAAAAGGGAACATGCACCCAAATCCACAACAGGCACTATAGCCTTTGGTGGGGACAACTATCCTCAGCTTTGCGGAGACAGGCATATGGCAACGTGGGCTGCATGTGAAAAGCAACATGTAGGAGAGAACAAGAAGGTCAAGGAACCGCAGCTGGCCTGTGATCTCATTCTGAGATAAACGATGAGGATTTGCTGTATGGTGCTGTGTGGCGCAACCCTCCTTTTTGCACTGAGTATGTTTTGTGATGCACAGCAGATTCAGTAAATGTGTGCCAGAGTTATGGTGCATTCATACACCTGCACAGTAGCCCTGAGGGGATTTCCCTGGCTATCCCCAAACTCAGAAAGACAGGCACGTTGGCAATCAGGGCTTAGTGCCAAAAGGAGTGCATGACATGGCCATTTTTCTGTTTCAGACATGCAGCAATTAAATATTATCACCTTGTTTGGTTTAATTTGATAATGAATGACCTTTTCTGTTCTTGTCCAGTATGATCTCTGTTGCACTGTATGTGCATGCGTGCACACACACACACATACATGCCCACAGGTCTACCCCAAAATTTTCTATTGAGATCCCCACAAGCTAAAAAATATATTGTAGTCCACATAAGGCAGATGTATCAGACACCTTAGGGTATTTTAAGCAGTACAAAGTGCCTCTGTTAAGAAAACTGACTCTTATCTCTATTGTCAACCTAAGGAAACATTTCCTAGACCTTGCTGACTCCATTGGCCATATTCATAAGGGAGCATATCTAGCACAGAATTCAGATGTAGACACCGGTACTGTAGATAAAGAAATTTAAAATCCCACTACAGATGACCTTAGGTCCTCCCTGCACTAAAATCCTCTAGACTTACTCATTGAGTAAGCTTCTGTAAAACCACTTGCATTCTTCATTGCATGTGTTGCTCTTGAAAATATTCTTCAGCCACAGATTTTATCACCTATAGTTTTATTTCTTACACACTGAAGATAAAGATATTCATTAGATCTCAGGATAACTATTTTTAAAATGAAAAGACTTTTCTCCATGACATAATTACATGAAAAGTCTATCAGATAACCAGTCCATTACACATTAATATTTATTGTGTTTCATACATTTTTTGTTACCTATTACATAGAACTAACATAGACGTACCAGCTTATCAGGTAGAACTTAATTAAAAGTCTTACAGCTTTAACAACTAGCTTTTTTGACATGACCTTTTTCACAGAACTATGTTGAATTATAGTAATTAAATCAACATTCTACTATTGCTTATTGAATCTTCTATAAATTTTTCCTTTTTTTTTTGACATGACATTTAGGTCAAACAAACCAGCCTCCAATCACTCAGCTCAACCCCTTTAACCTTTTTTTATATTAGCACAACATTAACATTCTTTCACTTTTCTGAAATTTCTCAGTACTTCAAGAATTATTAACAATTATGATAGATAGATTCTCAGTTAAATCTTTTTTTTTTTAGTGTAAATCACTATGCAGGTTGAAAAATATTTATGTCCTTAACAGATGTTGATTTATACATCCTTTGGTTACTAATAGAGCAGAAAGTACTTCATCATCTTCTTGTAATGTGTTCCATTTCCATGCAAACAGAAAACAGAAAAAACATCAAACACACTTGTCTTTTTATGTTACTAATGGTCTTATATTTCCATCTGGAAATGGACATTTGCTATTTCTTTGACAACTTTAACTCCTGAAGGACTTCTAAATTCCTTCCTCTTGGCCCAAGATACACTTAACAATGAAGTTTTTTTTGTTGTGGTTTGTTTTTTTTTTTAACGGGTTTCAACTTTCTTTGACTTTCCCCTCCTAAAAGAACGGTTAGATCATTACCTTCCTGAAGGCCACTCAGTAAACGTCATTTCATTTCCATTTCATTCAGTCTTTACCGTTGACCTGTGAGGTGCTGTTATGCCTTCTAGTGATTGCGGTCGATCATGCCCCTTCTCTCAGGATCTGGGGCTGCCTCACCACAGCTCTCACGGCTCATTCTGGTCATTCAACTTCATGGATGCAATTAATTGGTTCAGCAAATGAAGAAATTACACCATGAGATATGTAGCATGGACAAGAGTGGCTATACTTGAAAATTACACCTGTTTTGTAACCTCTGTGAGTCACCACAGCTCTTCAAGTAAACTAAAATTAAGGTCAAGAAGGCACCAAACTGTTAAGATTTGCATTGGTTTAATAAATATTCTGAGTTTTTTATATCCAACCTGCTATAAATAATTTATTTCTAATACAATATGAAGAGTAATGTAGAATTTTGTAAAAAGTATATTTTTCTTCCAAGTCAAAAAACTGCAACAGAAGACTCAGGATGTAAAACTTCATCTTGTACAGGTTATTTCATTTTCCCCTTTTAACAATCTGAAACTCT
The DNA here is from genome assembly GCF_000699105.1 of Pygoscelis adeliae. Classification (NCBI taxonomy): domain Eukaryota; kingdom Metazoa; phylum Chordata; class Aves; order Sphenisciformes; family Spheniscidae; genus Pygoscelis; species Pygoscelis adeliae. Next base: position 4,919,038 of record NW_008824941.1, read on the forward strand.
GTATACTGCAAGTAATAGCAGGGTACTTTGCATTGCTGTCTCAGGTAAGGTGATGCATTGGTTAATTAAGACTTTGCAGTCAAGCAACAACAACAGTTGAGCTGATGAAATTCATGATACACATAAATACGATTTATGTGAGTTCAGTGACTCTTTGCAGAATAATTTTCCAGCCTACCTATGACTCCTACCAGCTGCTATTCTCAGAATGTGTCAATATTTAAATGTAAGATCACTGAGAGTTAGACTTGGTAGCCCAGCTTTTATGCACATTTTATTTAGCTCCTTATGACTGTTGTGTGTTCCAACATAATCCGAGCGAATTGTTTTTCAGTGACCTTTGTCAGCTTGTTCTGGCTGAAACTGTGCCTCCTGGGAGTGATCAACCATGTCACTGAATGCCCCCCAGTCAGTCTGATAAAAAGCTATTTGATAAGTGCTGAAACCACTTTCCTTCCATGCCTCTAAGGCCAAGAATGGAGGAGGGAAAAAAAAGACCCTAATGCAAAATTAGCAGCTATGTATGATTCCCATCAAGATGGGGAAAGAAAGACATTGATTGAGACACGTTTCTGGTTCATTAGCATTGTTTGTCTTTGAGAAAGTTCTTGTCAGTCTGACAGATGAAGAGACATTGCTGAATGAAGAGAAAATTAAGATAACTGTGGTAAAAATAGAAAAAATAATGAAGGGCATGCTGTTAAAACTAATTACATTAAGATTGATATCACTTAGCAGAAGAATGTTACATCATCTCCCAAAAATGTATGATTGCTCATACACCATGAGCTTCCTGCATTTTACAGGCATTAATAAATGTTGCACAAATGTTTGATTTCAGTATTCCATATTTTGGTAATCAAAACAGATTAGCAATTTCTGGGTTGGAGAACTTGTTCTCTACATGAGTGATATTACGCAGCCTCTAAAACAAGCTCTCCATAAGAAGATCCATTCTCAGTGAATCTGCACTTATGCTTTTGAAATTTACAGAACCAAGCCTAGGTAAAAAGGAGAAATGAATGTTCAGTCTTTAAATTTGTTGGTCTCTAGGGATTGTAGCTACATAACCGGTACATAATGAATAAACAAGACCAATAACAGTGCCCATTAAAAACCTGTCCATAGTTATAGCCTGTTTACTTTGGCTTATTGCTTATCCAAATTTCAATTTGCTAGGCTGTAATTCCACATGTGAAGTGAAAGAAGGTTATCTTTGTTAGGATTTTTTTTTTGTTCTTGGAAGCAGCCATTATGTTACAATTATTTCCAAGAACAAAGCGGGGGGAAGGGTACTGTTTTGTCTTTGATAGGCAATCCTGTGACTTCTTCTAAAATAAGTTCACTGGGTAGTCCAGTTCTCCGAAACAGGATCTTGACCTGTGGCAGGCGTTTATGTCAGGGATATATAGCCTTTTGCCATTCTCAGATAAGCATGTCCAAATTAGGCCTACACATAAATGTTTGAAAAAACACTACACCGAAGAATGATTTCTGCTCCTGATTCTGCTGTCCCATTTACACTAAACTCTTCACTTTTAAGCATGAAGGGAGTCACCCACCTTACTTAGGCCACAGTTACATACTACACAAACGTTAGCAGTAATGCTGGCCTTAGGAGGTCTTGCCTGCCCTACTACACCCATGAATGGCCACTTTTTTCCATCCATGTCTTATTGTGGCCACACCATCAGTTGTACAAATTGGATGTCAAAAATAATCCAAGTTTAAAAAAAAAAGAAAAGAGAGAGGGAGTGTAGTAAATAAGGCATAGGATCCCTACTGGAAATTGAAAATAAAAATAATGGACAGTCTATTCTGTGCATTGGAAAACAACAGTTTATGAGCCTATAAGTAACTATTATAGCGTACTGCACATGTGCAAGATGAAAGAAGAGTAGCAGTTAAAGTAACCCAGTCTAATTTCAAACTTATTTTTTCTTTTTTTAATCTTTGTGAGTACAGGGTATAATATCCATCATGATTCATACTGAGGTTGTACAAAGTCAGGGGTTACTAGCACTTCTTCTCTGTTGAATATTCATACCCACAGGTGTATCAAACAAAACCTGTCCTGATAACTATACAATGCATAATCATATAAATCAATGCATTATATGTACATGTACATGTACTTGTAGTTGTGTCCATACATCATGATGATTACAGTGCGTTGTTTGTGTTATGATAGCCCATAGGCTTTTCTCATTATCTGCTATCCAGACCCCTGACAGCAGCAAAAGTTCATGGCCTATCTGAGTTTTATGGCTGATATTTATCCAAACACATGCTAAATATACTATTCTTCGCCGGCAGCATGAAAGAATGCCTAACTGTAATTATTTCTGAGATATCATTAAGATACATTTTAGAAAGAATAAATCATAAATTTATAAATCATTTGTTGGTAAGTGAAGAGCTTAGGCAGACACTTCTATAAAAGCAGTGAGTGAAATCTGCCAGTTAGATACAGATTTCCAAGTCTATGCATAAAAAATACTATTATTCTCCTGGCAATCTAAAGCATAACAAAGATAATCAATGCTTAAAACAAAAACACTCCACACAATATCTAGGGCCCAAAGAATGCAAGAAGAAAATCTGAAAGTATCATTCTCCAAAGCACTTTGCCTACACTGCAAATTAGAAATGCATGCACTTCCTGCAGCCAGAAAACTGTTTAATTATGAGAGCTGAACACAAAATCTCCCATTGGCACAGATTGGCTTTGAAGTGTTATCATATAAGTGAGGATTTTGAAAATACCCTTGACCAGTTTTGTAGAAAATATATCACACTTCTATTTGTGTCAGCCTTAACCATGTATCATGTCACTCCCTTTCATAACATTAGAGAACCTGATCACAGTTCCAGAGTATTAAACTAATCATGCATATTTTATGCAAACATTAACCTTTAGTGTTAATCCAACAGCATTAAACCAAACCTATAATGAACCATAAAGGTGGTTTATAACATACTGTGGTTGCCTTTTATGAGTATTTTCATTTCTCTCACCGAAGTGTTTTAAACCTTAGAAAGAAATAGTACCCAGATTTTTACAGTGGAACTTTATGTAAATAATACTTGGCCTCTTTTCTGAAAAAACTGAGTTCTATTTTACCTGTAAGCAAAGTAGATGAACTTTCAGAATAATTGATTCCAAAAACTTTAGTACCTCATAAAAATGAACGTTGTTAAGCTCCTTCCTGTGAGCTTTTTACATAGGCAAATTTCTTGTTTAATTGAATGTTTAATCTGTCTTGTTGCAGTTCACTCTAATAAGAAAACAGTTGTTCCTGTACAGAATCTCTCACGTTACACATCCCAAAGCACTTCACAAGATATGCACATCTCGTATCAATTATGAAAGAGAGAAATTAGATGCATAAAACAGAAACATGAGACTAAACTAAAAGTGTTATGAAACGTTGCAGTAATATTGATCAAACCATGAGAATTGTGGTTATCTAAGGAGCAAAATAATACTGGAATTTTATATCTGTGTCCAGCACATAAACCTCTACATCATTTGACCTAGAGATTATATTGGAAAACAGTTAATAGATGAACAATATTCATGTTATGATTACATTAAAACCTGCACAATAATTGTAAACAATGACATCAATGGAAAGAGTACAGTAATATTGATATTTCAACTCATTCTGCTAGGCAGTAACATGGTTTTCAGCATCACAATGTTGTGAAGATCTCACAATCATTTGTAAAAATTTCTATACTCCTGAGAAGAACTATTCCTAACTTACAAACGGGAAAAGGAAGAAGACATGCAATCCTAATTTTTTACATTCAGACAGAAAGTCTATAACCTAAAAATTGCACATAAGTCCCAGACTAGGCAAGCCTTCATTTATTCTGTGAGTTTCCACACTGAAATTAATAGGAAGTATTTGAGGAGAGAATGGTGAGGGGGTAAGAGATTTTAAAACATAAAAGTCTGCCCCCCCAAAAAAATAGCTTGAATGAAACCTTCCTAGTAACTTCATTGTCTTCAGGGTTGCTTTTGGCTCAGTACTATTAAAATAAATAAACATATGTCTCCAAAATTTCAGTTAATGGAAGCAAAATCCACAGTCAAGGAACATTTTCTATTATTTCTTCTGAAACACAAAAGAGCATAATTTGAAGAGCAGAAAATGTATCAATCATCTCAAGTAATACAAGAAGACCTCCACACTTCCATACACGGCCAGACTGGGAACACCCATCTCACTGTAATGGTAATCAAATTGGCATTGCAGTGAACTGGTTTTCCTCTAAACAATGGCAAAGCTGGGACACGTGATGCTTCTTTTATATTCTGTGCAATGCCTCTTTTACCCTCAAGTGATGCATTAACAAGTCACTTCAAAAGTTTTCTTTTCTTATCTCATTCATAATTGTCAGCTTCCCTCAAGATTCCCTTTGGCAATTGATGGCCACATGGAATTTTGAGGTTTAGAAGTCCAATACTTTATTTAAAAATATTGAAAAAATTCCTAGGTAAAAAGGATTAATGTTGTGGTGAAATGAAGCAGCATGTCAAACAGATTAAGCATTTCTTAGCATCTTACTTCCATAACTGGCCAACACATAATTAAATATTTTGTCTCTAAGATAAGAAGACCTCCTGGTGTAAGGAGAAATGACATTTCCAAGAAGAGGGGAAAAAAAAAACAAAACAGGGCAGCAGCTGGATTAAGGATCTTTATGCAAGACTGTAGCAAAGAGCAGAGACAAGTTTATTTCTGATGGGGACTTCTTTCCTCTCATTGCATGGTTTCTTACCCCATGAAGAAACTGTAGGTTGTTTCCATGCTTAGCACATTGGCAAGTGAAAATGGAAATACATCCTGTGGTTGTGTCTGGGCAATACACATTATTGCAGCAGGAGTAGAGGCAAAAATTGTGGCTGGATGAGTTGGACTGATTTTTCATTGCATAGAGTTTAACCACTCAAACATGCATAAAAGAACCATTCTAGCATACTCATCCCTTATCACCTCTCTTAAAGAAATTAGAAATGCTTAAGCAGTCAAGTATCTATAAGATGACTGCAGAAAAAGCAGTAATGGAATGTATGGTAAATTATTGTTAATGGTATCAAATGGAAAATGATATCTAATTGTCAGCTAAAGGAGATTCAAGAGAAAGGCATGTCTGATGTCCAATATCATGTATAGATTGCAGTAACTCCTGCCTACCTGGAGAACCTCAGATTGGCTGCTACTGAAGTTTAGCCAAACCCCTATATAGCAGTATTTTAAATCTTCAAAGTATTCAGGCACAAGGAGCTTTCAGGCTGCTCAGGAATTAGGGCCAAAGACTAGCTGCAGGAAAGGGGTTTTTTTTTCTGCAGACTGTGGCTTGTGCTTTGGACTTCTAAGCGCTTTACTTCAGCTGTGTTTGACACTCTGCTTTAGTTGTTCTTCAACTTCTAGCTGCAGCCCTGCCCCAGTTCCTTTGGTCTTTCCTTCAGTCCACTTCAACCCTTTACCTAAATCCTCCTCTGCTCTTTACTGAAGTCGTGCATGTCAGCTGCTGTGCTATTTCAGTTTCCGCACCTCCTTGGAGTTGTCCTTATCCTGTTGTAAGCTGCTTTCCTGGACTCAATAATAAATTCTAAAATTATAGAAAGTTGAGTTTAGGGGTGAATTATTGGTTTGAAATAAAGCTAGGTTCAGTATGAGATTGTCAAAGTAAATGACCTCTTTGAGTAACAGAAGATTTTTAGTAATATAAGATATTATTAGATATCTTGCTGATGCCTTAAATTAGCAGTTTCAATATCTTCAATGTAAATCAGGTAAGGCACTTTGATTTATGACCAAATTTGCTCGAGAACCTAATTTTGTGATGCTCGAAGGTGGGATGCAGTAAGGCAATATGGAATGAGACCATATGAAGACTGAAACTGAACCTTTATGTCTGAACCACAGGTACTGAATTTCTCATATCTCAAAACAGAGCTCAAAAGATAAGATCTCAAGGTGAAGTAAGCTTATGGTGCAAATTTAATGATAAAATTATTCTAAAGTCATTATTAGATATTAGATTATTTCTTGTGAAATACACTTATTAATTCTAAACATCACTTAAATTTATAATCATTAATGTTTGTTATTCATTAATTTATAAAGACAGTAACAGTTAATCTGATGGTCTAGAAAGCTAGAAGCAACAATCAAGAATCAGGTGAATTTGTTTGATTAAGTCGGTGATCCTGCAGATAAACACACTTATGTGACTATATAAATTAATAACAGACTATAGCTTGGCTTATTCTCTCTCTGGACTGCTGTGCACATGACGTTTGGGCCACTGAAGGCAAAACAAATAATCATAGCAATAACATCCTCTCCACAGGAGGTGATGAAGGTCTCAGTCAGGGCTTTCTACAGAAGTAAAAAGACACAAAGTCAAGGTGCAACCAGAGATTCTTGAGAACAAAAGAATTGTATAGGCTAAAAGATAGTCACCTTGTGTCCCTTCACATGAAGATGAGAATTTTGTTCATTCTGTGAAACGAACACTTTTATTGGGGATATTTGATATCTGTGTGCTTAGGGCACTGTAACAAATAGAGAACACTTAAAAACATGGAAGCTCATGAAAGGAAAGAGATTGTACTCTGTAAAACTTGGCAAAATTGTAATCAGAGGCAGGATGGAGGGAGGATTTCCTTTAGATGTAAATGTCTGGGTTCCCTCTGCATTCATTGAAGACTAAATGTGAGTCACTTTATCCCAAAGTTTAAAAACAGTATTTTATAATTAATTGCATCCCAGGAAATTCCTATTTCTCTCAATTGGCTATAGAGGTTTTCACTGTAAATCTCTAAAGACTGGTGAAATTAGGACCACCCATAGCTTTCTTATATACATATACATAAGAAAACTAAAGAATCTGAAATACAATTAATGCTGTAAGGCCATGAGGTCAAGGCAAATATAGTCTCATTAACATTAATATATAAATTGTTCTGTAACACTTAATAACCTGTCTTGCTCTCATTATGGATTTTGTATGTGGGTGAAATGGCAATAAACCAAGTTAAAATTTGAGAATTTGTATATTCATTGCGAACACTGATATCTATGAGCACAGCATGTTACTTTTCAACCTTCAGCATTTGAATGTTTGAAAGGCAATTGCACGCAGGAAACTGGGGAATTCAATACCAGATCAGACTACTAATCAGCTGTTACTTTGAGACCTGAATCCTTTTCCTAGGTGGTTTTATTTCATTCAGAAATCAACTGTGTGAAGTCCAGACAGGTGTGTCATCACTTTTAAAATGATTTCTTGATATTGTCATCTGCTGACTGAATCACTCAATCTTCCACTTTACTTTTCAGGGGTCTACAATTCTCTTAAGCTTACGTAATTGACAAAGTAGTATCAATTAAAATTTCACAATCTCCTCTTGGAAATTATTGATAATTAAATAACAGCTTGCCTTCTGTGTAAGTAAAACTTCATTTGTTTCCCACCTGTATGACTCCAAGAATGCAGTACTGAGCTGGGGACACATCATGATGAATGCTGTATGAATAAAGAACAAATAGGTGACTCTTGCTCCCAGAATTTGCAGTCTTAATGTAAGACAAAGCAAGTGAGTATTAGTAAGAGAGAAGAATGAGGATAGAAAATTAATCAAATGATTGGTAGTGGTCATAACATACATGTTAAGAATGGTTTTGCAGGATGATGAAGACTCAGTTTTGTAGATGGTAAAGGGAAACTCCTCCCTAGATTTAGGAGGGAGCAGCATTGCACAACAAAAGAAGATGGAGAAGATTGTTTCAAAGATTTATCACAGTTGTTGAAGGCTGCTGGCACCATAGTCCATCCAAATGACTGAGAAATGATAGGTGGAGTAGAAACAGGCCATGAAGGACCATTACTTGTGCTTAATGAGACAGAAAGTTGAGCCCGTGGAAGGAGGAAACAGAACAGGCTACAGGAACAATGCTCACAGTAAAACTCTGAGGTGATATTACTGGGCAAGTCCAAATTTGTTAATCCTAAAAGAAAAAGGTTTTACAGCAAGACAGGCAAGGATAAAAGCTTGATGGGATTCTTTTACCATGAGCCTTTCTTGAGATGCTATGAAGAAGAAATTGGCAAGTTTGAGACAGAACATGAGAAATTAAACAAGCCAGGAGGTGCTGCAAGTGATGTACATGTGAGCGACCATCAGGATGGTGATGCTGTCTACAGAGATGGACAAAGTATGCAAGAGAGTGAAGCCTGAAGGGAATCTTTAGGTAGGGGCAGTAAGGCCTGCACTTAACTATATTGAATGGGAGCCAAGGGCAAGATATTCCCATGATTGGTCAGAGGACAGTTTAAACACAAGAAAATAGGACTGTAAGAGAGGTGTAGGTCTGTGGATCTTATCCTAGAGATGGCAGTTGAATACTAATACTTTCTATCTTTCTATCTTTCAATCAGTCTTTAGCTCACCAGAAAAGTTTACCTTTCATCTGTTCACTACTCTTGCTCTTTAAAGCTTCCAGTCTGGATTTTATTTGAATATCTGAATAAATTAACCTTCTTCATGTGTGAGGAGGTCTTTGTTATACAGGAGGAACTGTCTTAAAGTATGTTGAGAAACACTTGTTCACCTCGGCTTATGGTACAGTGTGGCTTGCATATCCCACAACAATTAGCCGAGGCAGCCTGAATGTTTAACAGGAATTGATATCCAACTGCTCATGAATGATATGCAGATCATGAATTAACTGCAGAAATTATTCATCAAATAATTTCAAATACTACTAAATGACAGAAAAGGGTAAACTCTTTGCAGGCAATTTGCAAAAAGAAAGGCAAGCAAAATTCAAAGAATAAATTATTCATCCAGTTGTGGCAGACTGGGTGTACATTAATCCCCTTCTCCCCCTTTCTGGTTTTCATTATACAGAGTGATTTTCCAGGGTTTTAAAAACGGAAAGGTCCAATTATGTTTGTGTGATTCACACATATACGGGAAACTTGAACCAATAAGCGGTTCATGGTTCTTCCTTGTAGCATAAGGGACCACTCTTTCTTGCAGAGAAGTCACTTTCCCGCCTCAGATAAAAATGGTTTGAGATGCAGGGTCCTTGCTGTGGTGTCATTGCCCTCCTCACCCCACAGCTGAGTGGATGGATCTGCAGACAGGGAGACAGATATCATCTCCTGGAAGCAGAATGGATTTTAAAGAAAATGCAGAAAGAAAGCCTCAATTTCTACTCTTTCAGACTTATCTCAGACAGGTAATTAGGCTTCGAATGTTTTGTTTTTTTTTTTTCCAAAGGGTAAAGTGTTTGGATCACTTATCTAATAACTGAAACTGCTGTTCTATCATAAGTGTCTTGGTATTTACTGTTCTAAAATGTGCCTTGACACTGCTTTATTTTATTGAGCATAAGAAAGGATGATGGCACAGGGCATAACCCTGAGCTTTTGAGATACTATAGAACAATTGTCAACTAGTCTTTTTTTCCAAGAAATATTTTGTGCCTCTGCTTTCTTAATTGAGACACACTTTTTAGCAACCTAATAATTACATATATTCTACTCTTTAGAAAGATTTTTTGGACTGATGTGCCGATGAAATATGCAGCATTATTTACCCACGGGGCTTAAAATGGTTAAGGCTGAAGTGACAGCACCTTATTCTCATTGATTGTTTTCTCACCATTAACTGAAATTCAGCAGTAAGTTGCCCACTTCCTTGGTTTATCTGTTCAAATTGTATTTGGATTCTGGTTCTGCATCCTATTCAAGTAAAAAGATCAAATACTTTGCAAGGAAACATTTGAGATTTAACTGCCAAGCAACCTTATCCTATAAAGTCTTTACATATAACTAAATATGCCATTTTTCTTTTTCTTTTAGTATCACATGTAGAAATATTATTTCTTTACATAATGATGAGTATAAAATGGATAATAAAAGGGGTCTTTTTTACTTTTTTCCCTCTTCCTCTTTTTAAAATACAATATTTGGGAACTGAATAAATAAGAAGGCAGAAGACTACATTATTAGTGATATGAATAGATCTACCTAAACTTCCACCCCCAAAACACTTTAGTCTTAACAGATTGTGTTATATTGTCCACTGTAAATGAAAGTCAAGCCACCAGAAACATTCTTTTTTTCCAGTATTTTCTATACAAGAAAACAATTTTATTAGAATTCATACAGTTCACACTCAGGGATTTAGGATGCAAGGACATGCAAAAGTGTGGCAAATGCAAAAACACTGACAAAATGAAAATTCAGTTATAAAATATTATTATATTGAAGAAAAGAAAGGTAAGAGAGTTTGGGGGAACTGTGGCCCCAACAGGAGATGTCATACTAACCCAGGTCACTGTGTCTGCTTGATCCAGAACAAAACAGTATGGTTGTATCTACTCAGGTACAGAAGTAAAACACCTGCATCCAAGCAAAATTACACCAGGATTCACCTTGGCTTCTTAACTGAAGTGCAGCATCACATAAAAGCAGCTACTACATCTCTGAATCAGGCTTGGTGACACTTTGGATTCAGAAATGCTATACAGGAGGGCAGACACAGGTTCTCTGCATCAACAGTCCAAGTTCATCTGCAACTGAGGTAACATTTCCATGAATAATTGACGGTCAACTCTATCTGAATTTGAGGTTGCAATATGAAACAGTAAAATGTTTCATATTCAAAGACACAAATCAGACCCTAAATTTTACGCAGCCTCTTACGAATACAAGCTCTCTGTGTTCTGGTACATGTGTAGGTTAATGGACAAGCACAGAACAAAATTACTTGCCCTTATTTTTCAAAACAGGCAGAGGGGCCTTGCAAACAGTGAACTATGATGAACTGCACTGCAGTGTTGTATTTCCACAAAACAGACAATGCTCAGTCTGAAAAAAAATAGGATTCTTGCCAAAGTGATTTTGGAAACAATTACTCTTCTTAAGTTACCTACAGTCCAAAATACAGTGCTCAGTGCAGAGAGATTTGTTTAGTGGGTCCCTTCTACTCCTGGTGCAAGTCTTGCACAGCCCAGGAGGTGTGCCAGTGGTCCCACTGTTTCATCACAGGCTATGATTGCACACTTGCTGCAGAAGAGGCACCTGAGTCAGCCTGAAAGTCATCCACAGCTGCTTATTCCTCCCTACAACCTCTGCCCTGTGTTAGCAAAACTGAATTAGCAGTAAAATTGCAAAGCAAAAAAAAAGGGGGAATTTTCATCTGTCAGATTCCTACTATAATTCTAACCATGTGGCCACACAAGTACTTGTGCCACCCCAATGGATGATGCAGTTTAGGGTCTTACAACTGTCTGAGATAACCAGGGGGAAAGACTGGGCTTTCTCAAGCTGGCACTGACACAGAAAAAGGTTACATAGCCATAGACTTGGAGGGGATTATTCTTTACCAAATAACCAGTCTCCACTGGATCTGTGAGTGAACTGATCTTCTTTTCCTGGCAAGTAAATTCTGATAACAGTCAAAGATTCCCCTCTATTAGTAGAAAGCTAAATTTAGTATTCACACTATTAGGGATAATGTATAACAGATATCTTAAGACCAGAATTAGACCGTTCTCATTTTTGTGGTGATATGGCAGACACATTCTGAGGACACAGCTAACAACATTCTTTTACCATTTGAGAACCAAAAAGTTGAAATGTAAGTTTTATGGAATACATCTGTAAAGAGGAAATACTGCTGTTAAGGTCAGAATTTTCTTCACCTCAGACTTTTCTTATGAAAAAACCCAACAATAGAGAAATATTTCTTTGCTCATGACTGTAAACCCAATTTCCATCAGCATCCAAACCAAAATATCTCTTTCTCTAAATTGCCTTTTCTTCTCAGGTTCATATCAAAAATCATTCTCAGGATGTGGTTGGAGTCTCTTTGGTTTTCATGCATATTTCTTCCCTTACACCGTGCTCACACACAGCTGCAATCAAAAGCCAGCATTTTGCCACTCTTTTTGCAGTCAGACCACAGCAAAGCTGACAGAGTACTCGGGGCTCCTGAGTAGGCTCGTGGTTTAAGACACTGTGTTGTATTGTTTCAGCTACTTCAAAAAAGAGGCTCAGTTAATTGCTCTTTCATTTAGCCTGAATGGACTAAAACGTTATGCCCACAACTTTTAAGGAGCTTTGTTGCAGCTCCCAGCATAACAATATTAATTGCCTACTACAACTCTTCTGTAAATGAATAAATCACATGCTGCAAAGGCCGTAATATGGAAGGATAACATCCTGTTTTGCCAGTTCATTTTAGAGCTGCCAAAATCATGCATGCATATTTTACAGTTGTGGTAAATTGTATGCACAGATCCAATTATTTAAATGACTAAGTATCTAACTGTGAACATAAATCACCTATTTTAGGGTCTCTACCTACCAGTGAAACTCAGACAGAGAGAGATGTGCGCAATTTCAAAAGCTATGAGTTTCATTTGTTCCTAAAGAAAGCTGGGTAAAACTGTTTCAATAGGTATTTAGTAATTCAGATTCTGTGTAATATACTATAAAACTCTATAGATCTGATCCAAACTGTGCTAGTGTCATCGGCAAAACTCCCGTTGATTCAAAAGACTGACAAAATCACTCTGGGAGAAAAAGTAATGGGTGAAGAGCAGGAGTATTAACATAATTTGCTTTGTAAGAACTTCTCATCCTTTTTATTTACATAAAATGTTTACTTTTCCATTCCCATAAATAATTTAGATACCAACACAACAGCCATGGGTTGTACAGCAGCCTCCAGCCATATCTCTGTATGTGAACTTGCTCCTCTATGGGGAGAATATTAATCTCATTTTCTAAGGAAACCTCTCCCCTGAGTCTTTATTGAAATGAATTGGTCTTGCCGTTTTAGCAATGACCAAAAATGATAACATCTGTCAGTCTTCATGAAAATCTCTGTGTTTTGGATCCCAGTAAAGAATTTTCTGAGAAAAGTCACTGTGGGATTCACAGCAGGGTTTGACAGCCACTTGTCATTCAAGAGACTGCCCACTATTGACGTTAACAGTGTCAGTGCCCACAGAATATAAACATCCATCTCCCATTAAAGAATCCTCAAACATCTGGGTTTATTTCATCAGAAGGGCCTCCAGACTGAACTTCTCCATTTATTTATAAGAGCCTGACTGCTTTTAAAACGGTATGTTGGATCTGCTGATTATTCTCTTCATGTGCTACTTTATTCTAAATTATGTGATAATCCAAAAGGATAAAAATGCATACTTGCTTTTTATTGATTTAATCTTCAAATTATTTTAAAGTGTGAATTATAGCATTATTATCTTCTAAATAACAAAGTACTAGCAAGCCATTAATTACTTACTACAACTCAATGCATCATCAAAATGATCCATTTTAATGACATGATGCAGTGCAATTATTATTATTTTGCTATTATTATTATATAAGCCTACATTAAAACCCTGGATCCAAATAAACTTCAAATCACTCCATTCCTTTTACAGTGTCCACCCAGTTTTAAATTTCCTATCCTTTTTTGCCCATTAACACACCAAATGTTTATTTTGTTACAATTTTTGCAGAACAAGGTTACATACAGGATTTAGACAGACTAGTGTGCCAAGTCCTGTGTTTGATACATTTCCAAGCGATTTACAAGATGATGAGCAATTCTCATCAAATGTACATGAGATTTTAGAGCTTAATTTTGTGACACAACTTCAAGAATTTCAAGCATGGTAAATGACATCTGATTGCCTAGTTTTCATTCTGACAGAAAGCTTCTAGACATGAAAAGAATCTCAGGAAATTTATACAGTTTGCTCTCATCACATTGGATAATACTTAACCCCCTTATTTAGACCATCATAGCATCAGTGAACACTAGATGAAGACCTTCCACAGAAACAGCTAGAGAAGATCAGAGCAGAATTATGCTAAACACCAGCTTGGGAACGAACAGACTTGCAAAAAAATGAGGAGCCAAGAAAGTACAAGAAAATGTTGGGAGCACAGGTAATAACCACATGATAGAGCAGAGCAAAAGGTGATCATCATTTGTCATTTCTGTTGAAAAAAGTGACACGTTAAAGTGTTTGTATGTCCAGACTGGGGTTCAGAGAGAGAAAAAGAGACACAGCCTGAAACAGGTTGGTGGGCAAGGCTCACTAGATCAGAGGCACTCTACAGACAGCGGGCTTGAGTCTGAGTCACCCATGTCTAGGTCAGACTAACTCCCTACTCTACACCAAATCTGTCTGACTGCAACACCCAGCAACCACAATGGAAATGGGACAGTTGCAACAGGGGAGACTGAACGAGAAAAGGCATGTGCCTGATCCTAGGTTTTCACATCCCAACGGAGTGAGTAGCCACTTGTAGCTTCTGGGATTGGTCGTTCCATTCATTCTTCCATGGATGTTGTGATTTAAAAAAAAAAAAAAAGTCAAGCGTCACCTCTGTTTTTCTTCTAAGCAACGGTTTTGTTCAGCCAACCATAGTAAGCAATACTGACAGAAACCTGAAACAGGAGGTGAACATTCAGCAGACAAGTGCATATCACATTTTTTTAAATCTTTTTCCAAACCTTTCCTGGGTCAGGTGAATTATCTCTTAACAAAACCCTCAGTTTAATGAGGTAATGTTTCACTAACATTGTAAAAATGTAAATAAAATACAGCTCAAACACTTAATCATTGACAAAGAGAATGAAATAACGCACTTATAAAGGGTTCATTCAGTAATTCATCATCAAATATCTAGACTGTCCCCTTCCATTTGAATATACTACTATACTAGCAAAGCAGTAGGCAGGAGTCATTAGATCTTAACTGAGTTTTCCAAAGGGAAACATTTATTTCATGTGAAGCATTTGTTACTACATTTACCATAAAAGGTTTCTGTCTAGTCTGTATTTTGAACTGAGCAGCTTTGCAACGTCTCATCAATTCAAACCACATTTTATCTGAGAACCCACTGAATTAGAGAACATGGTTTTTTAGCCAGTATAAGGGAAATAAAAGATCCAGTCAAGGGACTTTACAGAGATTTAGAGTGATTAGAGGGACAACTTAAATTCAAATACATGGGGAAAACAGCTCTGTGACCTACAGATCAATTTTAAGAAAGAAGACTCTTCATGTTTTACATTGTACTAAATGCAGTTCTACTGCACCAGAGAAAATAGAATTTCTATATAAAGTATCATACAGCTTAATATCCCAAATAAGTTTTACATATAGATTAAAGACTGCCATTTTACTATTTTCATGCCTCAAGACAAAAAGAAACCCCAATAGTTCCTTTGGATCACAATTTTAGCCACAAACCTGTGCAGAACACTTTCAAAAGAAGGATCTAAGATTCTAGTTTAAAATGATCAGACATGCGATAAATAACAGATATGTATTTCAGCCCTTCCAGGATTTCGCTTTAGTGCAAAGAGCGCACCAAGAATAAAATAAAAAGGGTTAGATCTACATTGCTGTAACATGCACCATATTAACTTCAGAAGGTGAAAATCACCCAAGCCTCTCTCCAGTTTGCAGATTAACAGCATAAGCAAGTTTAAGAAATACAGTTGAATTAGCTTACCAATGCCAATGGTATTTTTAATGTCTGAGAAGGTGAAGTTGGCTTGACTGGTTGTCTCAGAGCAGCTGTTTCCTGAGGCTGTTAATATTTAACTGGTTTCACAACATGTTACTACAGCCGCATAGGTGTTGTCTCCTCCAAATGACCCTTAAGACAATGTGTACAAGACAATGAAGGAAGTTAAACAAGTGGGGAAGTGGCTGTGGGACACAATGTTCTGCCTGCTAGAAATCACACCCAACGCAAGGTTGGGATAGTGTATAGCAAACAGACTCTATTTTAGTCCCAGGACAAAATACAAACTAAAGACAGTGAAAAGGCCTTAGATGCTCTCACTGGATCCGGCCTATAAATTGCAAAACCTTTTTCTTATCTACCAGACAGAATACTGCTTTTATGCCTGATAGAGCTTCAGGCATTAATGCACAGCAATCATCAGTCATCACTATCAATCAATCATTTAAATGGTATACAAGACTTTGGTTACTGCTTTTGTACTTGAGTGATTTTATTCATACACAAGTGCCCTTGCAATCAAATCTGAGGCATCTTTTGTGATGGCAAGTATGATACTTCTTTTCTGACAGATGTTCCATATTTTGAACAGAAGAAGTGGATTTCTCAGTCTGAGGAGAAAGAAAAGCCATCTAATGGTTGCAGGAAAATCAAATATCAAATCATCAAGTAGTGCTGTCATATCTTCATGAGGCTCAGAGGAACAGTTGGAACCCAGAGGAAGGCTTACCTGCATTCATCAAGAACTTCATCGAGAAACCGGAGAGAAGTAGATTGAGACTTCTACTCCCTCTTTCTTTACCACTCTGAATACTCCTGTGTTTTGTATTACTCTGCTTCTAGCAGTGCAGGAGATAGACCATAGAATGATTTGTACTAGTTGGAAGGTTTTCTTTTCCCTCTTGGCAGGAGCCAGGACAGCATCAAGAGTAGGAGCAAGATAATTTTCCTATTTTTTGTACTTGTTACTGTTAACTTGGGGAAAGGCACAATTGTGAGGAAAGCCCCTTTCCACTCTGTAGCCTTTACCTTAAAGGTGTTTGGTGCAGAGTTGGGCAACTTGTTTGCCAGAATAAAAAATATCTTCAATGAGCATGTGGAAACAGTTTGTAACAGCCAAACATCAGCATCCCAACAAGAACTCTAGAAAATATCCTGATCCCTGCCTCCTCAACCATGTCAAATTTAGCCTCTGAATGCAAGGTCACTGCTTACTTTTCCAGCAAAGGGCATCACAAGACCCCGTCATAGAGGACAGCTCCTGCAGATGCCAGGTGAAGGCGAGATCTCTACCTGGAGACTGGAGTCAAACAGAAGTAACATGACAGTAGCTATCCATAAATATAGAGAGAGGATTTGGAACTTGCTGACTTTTAGTTTATTTTCAGGACTGTTATCCTGCACAAAGATAAGAGTTTATGCTGTACATTTGTATACTTCTGGCTGTGCCAAAGGAGAAGTGCTGATTTAGCCCTCTGCATAAGGAAAGCAGCTCTCAGGCTGGTCCAAGTGAGACTAAGTCTAGAGACTCGGGCACTGTGACCCTCCTCCTCAAATTCGCAGGGATGACAGCAATACAATATACAGCAAAATCTTAATTCCATAAAATTCTACCTTACAGCAAAACTACTGTATGTATGCATTCATATATGACTTTCAACTGTTCCTCAAAGCAATTAGTGCTAAAGCTTTTCCTCCGATAGGAAGACCTGCAAAGATGAAGAAGCAGAATCAGTGTTAGGATTTGAAGACAAAATTTGTTTCTGGGAGGGTGGTTTTGGCCCGGGGTATTAGCAGTGTTGTAGGAAATGTAGAAGGGGAAGGAGTAGATGCATTAAATAGATCTCGGCTGACCGGCAAGGAGCTGGAGTTTCCCTCCCACTCCACAGTTAAAATAAGTTTCTGCAACAGGGTCCTTGTTTTGCATCATGTGCATGCATGTCTTACCTTCTGTCTGAGGGTGGAGAAGGGATCAAAGCCGCCATGTGCTGTATGTTTCAAAATCTCATCATTCTAAGAGCAGTCAATGATTTTTGTGATTCAGACTTATGACTTTTAAATACCTGAGATAAGAAAAATACAAATCCCATTGTTTCAGAATATTGTTAAACTGTCTGAAGGAAACAATTGCTCATTTTTTTCCAACCTAGGTTAAGCAAAGTAACTCATTCCACTGAACTGCTTTAGGTAGAGATTACAAAAAAATGAATAGATTAATTGTTCCAAGACCAAGCTACCATGGGATGTTTTCAACACTAATGTTTAAAGACTGACAAAGTCATTAGCTATTGAAACAGTAGGTTACTGGGCTACCAGCTTTACTATAGTAATATTAGGTTATATATGTATACATACACTTACACATTAACATACACATCACCTACATATACATCAGTGTGTAAGTATAGCTACAGATACAGATATAGATATATAGATACACAAAATTATAAAGGCAGCCAACAAATGCTTTAAAAAGTAACTAACAAGAATTCTATAAAACTGATACTATCCACTTGACAGGTAAGTATACTTAACTGCAAGGGATAAAAATCTGAGTGATGAGGGACTTCCTCAAAAAATGAAAAAAAGGATAGAGAAAATATTATCTCTAACTATGAAAATTTCCTCTGCAGGATTTCTCAGACAAAGAAGGGAAAAATGCATAATGTGTCCTTGGTAAACAGGGAAATTAGAATAGTTTGAGAATTTTTCTAAGTAACATGCAATTTGAAAAGCTTAATTGTACATCATTAAGTGAAGCTAGACTTTGGGTATTGTCAACCTTGTGCAGAAAGGAGTGGGAGATATTCTAGATTTTGAAAGAGCTCAAAAGAGGTAATTGGAATGCATAACAACACATTTATTGAACCTAAAGATTTATATACAGAATCCATTAGTCTGTTCTTACACAACAATATATTCTATATATGTAGCATACATACCTATATTAGATGCTTAATTTTATAGAACTGTCATATAGCACCAAGTAATTCATATCCTGCATTTTACATTTTCTGGCCAAGTAGAAACACATACTGGAACAAGAGGCATATTTTTAATGTTTTTATCTTATCTATCTATCTATCTGTCTATCTATCTGGTATTTGTGCAAATATTGTTGAAAATCATTGTTTGCCCGCAGCCGTGATTGCGTCTTCTCCATATAATTAACTAGAGATTTGATATAACTTTGAGACTAAAACTAAACTTGCTCATTGTTATTACTATTATTCATACCTTAGTTGTGTTCATCTTCTAAGTTTGCCAAGTTAAAGGGCATCCTCATTTGAGAATAACAAGTAAAGATCTGAATATCAGATAACACAAATCGATTTTTGTTTATCTCTAAAAATGACAATAAAATCTACCATAATAAATGACATAGGTAGACTTGATATTTTAAACTTCAGATGGTTGCATGATTTTAATCGCTAGCAAGATAACTTCTGAGTGTTTTACTATAATTAGAACTACTGTTACAAGGAAAAAGAAGATGGAAACTAGTTATTTTTCAAAATAACCCTCCAGCAACACAAGGAGGAAGGTACAATAGGTTCCAATGATTTCTACGGAAAAGAATTTATGCAAAAAAAATGTATTTTATAATCTATACTTTCTCAAATAATGGCTGAGTATATTTAAGGATTGTTCTTTACACCTAGAAAATAGTAAGCAAAAGACAGCTGGAAATGCACAGAACATGACTTAAGAAAAAAATAATCTACAGCACAGAGGCATGTGTAGCCATTGAGGAAGCAATTGGAATATATACACAGCAGTTTGAATTCCACATGCAGTAAGAGTAACACCTACCCCATGAGGAAAGCTCCAGGACGGCTGGGATTTCAGTGACGCCTGGGCCCCATCCTGGCCCTGCTGGCAGTGATGGATGGGAGAGGAGGGATTCAGACAAGGGGGGACCTGTTTGCCACCTCAGCCAGGGCTATTCTGGGATCAGTGAATAAACAACTCCTGGAGCCTGGTGTAAAGCAGTAATGTTAAGGTACCCAGACATGGCCACGCTCAGAAGAGACCCAGCAGCGCTAGGAAGAAGGGCACTTTGCTTCATGGAGAAAGATGTTGCTGGGCTTTCTGCAGTTATATTTCAGCAAGGAGAGGTTTGCCATGGACTTAGGGCTATAAAAGCAGCCTGTCCAGCTGCACTGCCCAACTCTTACACAGTGTGCTGGGGCAATGAGCACAGGGCAGGAGCCTTGCAGAGCTTGAGAGGGAATTACCCCAGAAAACACCCACCGGGAAGGAGGAAGCTCACAATATCCTGGGAAAAGAGGTTTTCTGTGACCTAAGGTTTGAAGGAAAGTGAGGAGTCAGTGAGCAAAACATTGGACCTTACACTGGAGTGGACTTGGCTGGCATTGTGTTGCCACAGGTAACTATTAAAAATTAGGCAATAAACTATATGTTTAGACTATACTTTTACTTTTTCCTTGCTCTGCTATCAGTGGGAGAATTTGCTCCTTTTTCCATGTTAAACTGATGAAAGCATGATGTATCACTAAACTTTAAAAACTCTCCAGAGATGATTCGTGTCCCACTCCTGCAGCATCAGAGGAAGCGTGCCCACTCATTTTCTTCCCCCCCGCCCCGAGACACAAGAAGCAGCCCCCAAACAAGCTGTGGAATAGAGGAGGAGAGATTTCAGGACAAAAATGTTGTCTGGTTATAAGGGCAGAGTTCTAGTGTTTTAAGAAAGAAAAATATCAATAATACCCCATTTATGATAAATCTACTTAATTTTAATCTCATGCACTGACATTAAAACCCAAGTGAGCCAAAATACTTTGTGCAATTTATTTTCACTTTATCAGGCCAGATCCTGCTAGTGTGGAGCTATTAAAAGTAACTGAGCTGGAAATCCACAACTTCTCTGTGCAAGCACAGCACAGTGAATGGGCAGTCATTCTGGGGAAAGAGAATATGATTTCTCATGAAAAAATTGTTGAGATCAATTCACAACTTTCACAAGGAAGCTGTCTCCTATGTGAATTGGCAGGAGGCACAAGATGCACAATATGGAATGTCTTCTTAGGCCAAATAGTATATCAACTTCTAGTCTGAATTCTTGGAAACTAGGCTTATGTTGTACCTACATCTGTCTATCCACCTACCCTCAATAGCTTTGAAGGTATTAGCTAATTTCATAGAATCATAGAATCATAGAATCATTAAGGTTGGAAGAGCCCTCTAAGATCATCGAGTCCAACCGTCAACCCAACACCACCATGCCCACTAAACCATGTCCCTAAGCGCCGCATCTACATGTCTTTTAAATACCTCCAGGGATGGTGACTCAACCACTTCCCTGGGCAGCCTGTTGCAATGTTTAACCACTCTTTCAGTAAAGAAATTTTTCCTCACGTCCAATCTAAACCTCCCCTGGTGCAACTTGAGGCCATTTCCTCTCGTCCTATCGCTAATTACTTGGGAGAAGAGTATTTCATAAATTTCATATTTCATATTTCATAAATTTCAAATTTCATAAAAGCAGAGCTCTCAATCATAATAAATTATTTTGAGCTTTATGAATATAGCTAGTGTCTTGCACAAAACAAAACTAGAATAATGTTTCTACTACAGAAGGTCTCCAGCAAAAA
The DNA here is from genome assembly GCF_000699105.1 of Pygoscelis adeliae. Classification (NCBI taxonomy): domain Eukaryota; kingdom Metazoa; phylum Chordata; class Aves; order Sphenisciformes; family Spheniscidae; genus Pygoscelis; species Pygoscelis adeliae. The sequence continues at coordinate 4,940,250 of NW_008824941.1, forward strand.
CCCAAAAAGGCCAAACTCAGAAGTAGCTACTGGAGAATCCACAAGTGCAAGAGCCCCAAGAATTCAAGCTTCCTCATTTTTTCTGCTCTCCATTTGCTTGCTTGTCTTTTTCATCTAGGTTTCTGTTACAGTCACTGCTTTAAGTACTGGCCTTTTTTTTTGTTTGTCTCAGATTTAATAAGATAATTTATTTTCTGAAATATTTTTCCAACATGAACACAATTCCAAGTCCCCTGCATCTGTCCTCACAGTTCTTGCACCCTCATACATAGACACATGCGTCCTTTCCCACCATCTAACTTAAAATATTTTCCCACTATCAAAGCCTGCCTTTCATGCTCACATAAAAGAGTTTTCATGGATTCTGCAGCTTTGCATTTACTTCTGAGTCCACCTTGTATTTTCACTGAATCAGGTAAAAAACATCCAGTGTATATGAATGTTAAAAAGTCAGTAACTTAAAAAAAGTTTGAAAGATCATAGTGGTAGTTAGTTAAAAAATAAATTAAGGAATATCTTATGCAGTTGAACAAAGACCCTACATATGTACTTAGCTTTAAATTTGGCTGTAAGTCATATCAAAGCCCATGGGACATGAAGTCATGCTTGGATATTTCAGATGTATTTGACTTAAATAAGTACATAAGTACATCGCCTTGCAGAGGTGATCAGCTCTGGTGCAGGTGCGTCCCGCAGTGGAGCAGCAGATCGCAGCGTACAGGGGGGTTTCCTGAGCCAGGGAGCCCACAGGGGAGTGCAGAGACCCACTGGGAGCTGGCAGCTCTCACGAGGGCGGCTGATGAGGCATGGGCAGGGCCAGGAGCAACGGCTGCCACCCCCCACTGCCACAAAAGGCAGCCCCAGGGAGCGCTGGCCACCAGGAGCGCTGAGAACAGGACAGGCAAACAGGGCGTGGCATGTCAGCTGGGGCATGGCATGTCAGTTTGCGGGGGACGGCACACAAAGAGGGTGCCTCTTCAAAGGAGGGGCATTCCAAGGGCCGAGTGGGACACTTGGAGTACACATAACCCAGCAACTGGGCACCGCTGTGCAACCATCAGCAAAGGACAAGGGCACTCATCCTACCTGACCCTCAAGGCAGAATGGCGGGCATTCATAGAATCATAGAAACACAGAATCATAGAATAGTTTGGGTTGGAAGGGACCTCTAAAGGCCATCTAGTCCAATCCCCCCTACAATGAGCAGGGACATCTTCAACTGGATCAGGTTGCTCAGAGCCCCGTCCAACCTGACCTGGAATGTTTCCAGGGATGGGGCATCCATCACCTC